>NC_140167.1:90929956-90972456 GCF_963971535.1 Notolepis coatsorum
GGTCAGCCAGCAACACAGCCTGGCCGATGCGACTGCCAAACAAACAAAACACTCCCACTTAACCTATACACACCAAAACACACAGCAAACCAACATCTACACTATAATAAAATATCCCATAAACAAATTAACAAAATAGACAGACAAAGATAGAAAAAAACTCACTACACCTCCAAGTACATTGGAGGTGGGGGGGTTGGGTAGGGGGGACACACACATTTACACTGTACATTGGAATACTGACAAAGCCATACTTGGTCATTTACTGTACAACTAGGTTAGGACATTTGTAGGGGCCAGTTTCGAATTGCAGCCTCCCGTAGGTGTTTTTTGAGAGAGTTTTTGAAAGTGGGTAGTGATTCACATTCCTTTACAGCTTTGGGTAGGGCGTTCCACATTGATGTGGCATAATTTGCGAAACGTGTTAGTCCCTTGTTTGAGCCGAATCTGGGTTTAACATGATTTGTGGAGCTCCCTCTGGTGTTGTGATCGTGGTATTCACTGACCTTTGGAGTATTTTGACATGTACATGGGTACCTTGGTCGCGTAGTGTATCTTGTAGACCAGGCCCATTGCAAGTTGCTGTACTCTGTCGTCTACTCTAAGCCATCTAGGTTGTCAAAGTGGGCAGGGGTGAGGTGGGTTCTAGGAGTCAGGTCAAGCAGTAGTCTGACTAGCTTGTTTTGAGATGTTTGTAATTTGTTTTTTAGTGCCTTTGAGGTGCTTTGGTATCATGAGGTGCAGCATAGTAGATATCAGGAGCAGGGTGGGAGGGAGGGGGAGAGGTGGACAGAGAGGAGGGGAGTGGAGAGGGCAGCGAGGGAGCAGACAGGGGTAAAATGAAAGAATGCATATCCCTTAACCGGAGCCTTCGTGTCGGACGGCGTGTCCTCCTGTATCGGTGTCATGATGAATCAATTAGGTCATTCATCCACACTGTCGCACGGAGCGAAACGCATCAGCGGCTACTTCTAACGTTTCCTTGTGAAAATACGCTGCTGAATACCAACAGTAACAATAATTGAATGATTAAAGAATGGGAAAGGCGGCCATCGGCGCCCAGGCTCTTAAGGTCTAAGAGGTTCTGATGCCGAGCGACTTGGAGAGATGAAGGAGGCGGATAGGGGGATTTCTTCTTTCACAGGTTATTGGTTTGTTTAGCAGGGAGCTCTGGTTTCAGTCATTAAAACCGAGGGCTCCCGTCCGTATATGTGCGTAATGCATACATTATCAGACTGCGTGGCAGGAACAGGTCATCCAACCCCGTGTCTGTCTGACTGACTGATTCACCGGCTGGCCTGCACCTTTCGGCGGGCAGGCTCGTCGGTTGGCTGACCGCCTCACAGAGTGGTTGCTTGCAGCCTGTCGACCTATACTGTAAGTAGAGCAACTGACTGTTGCTAAAAACACCACAAACCTATGGGCCTTTCGTTCTGCCTGTGTGGTATATGGGGGACCAGGTCTATTTTACTGGGCTTGAAATATGATAAGTGATATGTACACAAGGGGTCTGTGACAGAGTCATAAGTGCAGCTGGAGGTATTGGGTTAATATGATACCTATGACTAAATACACAGTCTGTCTGTGTGAAAACTGCCTCTGCAGGCCCCTATACCCTTACAACACCCCATATTTTTAAACTGTCCATTTTAAAGGGGGGATCTTACATCAATCGCAAGATGCTTCTTTTTTAAACATTATTCCAAGTTGTCAATCAACCAAATCGTAAAAAAAAAATCCCTTTTCTCCGCCATCTCAAAGTGACACGATCTCCTTGACTAAACAAATGAAACTACGCCCGGACTACATCATTTCAGGGTTTATACTTTGCTGCAGAGTGAGATTCTGAACGCTCGACCTCAACGCGACAAGGACGTTTCGTTGGATTCATTTTACAACTTCTCTAGACCACGACTAGTGAAGAAGAGATAGAAAACAGAGAAAAGGTGCGGCAGCCTCTCTGGCTTTCATTCCCGTCTTCCTCCAGTCTCTCTCTCTCTCTCTCTCTCTCTCTCTCTCTCTCTCTCTCTCTCTCTCTCTCTCTCTAGGAGGCAGGGTGGGTAGTTTGTAATAATGTACATCATGCAGAAGGCAACATGCTCCTGATTGTCTCCAATAAGATGAAAGGGGCAGCCCTGCCTTCAACTCTCTTGAGTGGCTGCCATCTACTTTATCACACTGTTCCCCTCACTCCTCACCACTACTCAGGCCCCTGGAAGATGGCATGGGGGGGGGGGGGGGGGGGGGGACTCAAAAAGAGCCAGCACCTCCAGCATCTCCCCTTTCCCTTTGTAGCACTCTATTCTCTCTCTCTCTCTCTCTCTCTCTCTCTCTCTCTCTCTCTCTCTCTCTCTCTCTCTCTCTCTCTCTCTCTCTCTCTCTCTCTCTCTCTCTCTCTCTCTCTCTCTCTCTCTCTCTGTTAGTCACACATGATTATTCCCTGTCGTCTGCCCCGACCCAAGTGTAGAAGTGTAGTCATTTTCCTGTAATAGCATCAATCAGTGTCAATCTGTTCCTGAATGTTCTCCTCACTGTGTCCCTTTGTGACTCTGTGTTTTACATACTGTTACCATTGAAAGATGTCGCCGCCGCTTCATCCGCGGCCGCCTCTCTTTCCTTCTTTGCACTTTACTTTATTCAGCGTATACGAGTTAGAAACGTACGCAAACGTGCAACTGTAAATTATTCCCTGTGTTTTTCCATAAAAATGCCCATTCGCTGTGTGTAAGAGCCTACATCCTAGGGGGCAGGGGGGGGGGGGGGGGGGGGGATAAACTGATTGTCAAATCAGTTATGATTTGTCAGGTTCATCTGTCATTCGCGAATCGGTTTCAAACTAAGATGGTTGACTCTGAGGACAAGGCAGGGGTCGGGGGGAGAGAGAACAAGGCCGACGGGTGGAGGAGGAGGAGGCCAGGGACAAGAGGAGAGGAGGCGCGAAGGGAGCGGCGTCCTCAAGTGTGTCTGCTTCACCTTTAATCTATGGAAATGTATGGAGCAGATGAAGTATAATTGTAAGGTGGACTTTGGGCCATTAACATCTCTCAAGAGCTTGTTCTGGCAGGGAGGCCAGGGGGGAGCCGCGGTAGTAATCACTATACTGGGCTAGCTCGGATGATGACGGGGAGGGAATTAATTTACCTCGGAGGAAAACAAATTAAGGCTCTACTCAGCCCTGCGCTCCATTACACAATAGCATATATAAATATTTTATCACGGGTGATCCAGGTTAGCAAAGGTTTAGTACATCTCCATTTACACAAGAGCCTAGCTCTCCACGCGGTTAGCTGTCATCCCCCCTTTTCTCTAGTGCCTGTTGTCCTCCTCTCTCCTTCATAGGCGATGTCTTCCTCCTCTCAAACGCCTCTCTCTTCAGTAGGCCGCCGGTCCCTGACTAAGGATTTGTACAGTCGACTTTGATTGGCCAAGATCTGCCGATAGTCGACTGGAATGCAAAAAAAATTAAGAAAGATTTCTGAAGGAGTCGCCTGAAGGCTTCTTGTCCTCTGCGAAAGCATGCAATTGGTCCACTGATGGATACATTTTGATATTTGTCTAGTCTAGTGTGTTCATTAGACGGGTGAAATCCTCTTTCAGTGCCTCTGTGCCCGTTTTCTTAGGCAGTTAGCCTCGCTGGTATGTGCACCATTAGCGTTAGCCACGCTTCTATAATAGGCCTCTTTGTTTTTGGAAAGAATGATAATTTTATTTTTATTTTTTATTATAATCTTTTTTTATTTGTTTTTGCATTTGACTAAGAGGTTGGCAGTCGACTATGGCTCCTTTCGATCGATTAGTCGACTATTTGACTAATCGAGGTCAGCCTTACTCTTCAGCTCTCTCTCTCCCATCAACATTATTTCCTTGCTGCTCTCATTTCCACTTCTAATTACCCTTTTCTCTGTTTCTGTCTGTCTGTCTCTCTGCCTTCTGTCTTTCCTCTCCAATTGTTAAAGTTTTTTTTCTGATGAAATGTTAGCCTTGATCAAACACATCGGTAGCTATTGCCCATTGACTGGGAGTATAGGGTACATAGTGAAAAGCAGAATTAATCTTGGAAATGTCATGATTTATGGACATATCTATAAATCAGGTTTGTGGGCATACTCACAACTTACTTTTCCTAGTTGAAATGGAACGCTTCTTGGACATTTTGAATTGTAATAAATTGTCAGGTAAATATTTCCATGTAGGTTTTGCTATGCAAGCTTCCTCTTTCACTGCCTTTACAGTAGAACAATAAAAAGTGTTTCACACTATATGATGGGAATTACAACACCACTAACATCCTTGAATTTGATTGAAAGGTTTGTGCCACCTGTTTTATTTTTATTTATTTTTTTTGATGGTCTTCTTTTTTTGTTGTTGCATGTATGTCGATGCCTAGACTTTAGACACCTGAAATTCACACTTTCATAAAACAGTTTATCATGAGGCTATAAACCAGCCCAGCGTGTGAAGATGCTAATGGAGTTGCTTTTACCCCGCTTTTAGTTTGAGCAAACATGTGGCAAACTAACTGCTGTCGGGCTTATTGTGTCTGAGTTATACTGGCGTTGAAATGAGCATCGTGTGTTGATGTTGGCATTCGGATGTTGTCAACAAGGTAACGCAATTACCGCCGCCACATGCATTAACGACTGTGGGCTGCGAGAGCGCGTGAGAGGCACAGCGACACCCCGCTGTGAGGAACGGCCCCTCCCCCTCCCGCCCCTCCCGCCCCTCCCACTCCCGCCGCGCTGTAACGAGGCTCGTGCTCTAATGAGAGGGATCTAATGGATTTATAGCCGTTTAGGATTCCTGTGTTTCCGCAGACTCTTGGCTTCATTGCCTGAAATGTCTGAAGTACTTATATATGGTGTAACAGTGTAGTACTTATATATGGTGTAACAGTGTAGTACTTATATATGGTGTAACAGTGTAGTACTACAGTGTAGTACTTATATATGGTGTAACAGTGTAGTACTTATATATGGTGTAACAGTGTAGTACTACAGTGTAGTACTTATATATGGTGTAACAGTGTAGTACTTATATATGGTGTAACAGTGTAGCACTTATATATGGTGTAACAGTGTAGCACTTATATATGGTGTAACAGTGTAGTACTTATATATGGTGTAACAGTGTAGCACTTATATATGGTGTAACAGTGTAGCACTTATATATGGTGTAACAGTGTAGTACTTATATATGGTGTAACAGTGTAGTACTTATATATGGTGTAACAGTGTAGTACTTATATATGGTGTAACAGTGTAGTACTTATATATGGTGTAACAGTGTAGTACTTATATATGGTGTAACAGTATAGTACTTATATATGGTGTAACAGTGTAGTACTTATATATGGTGTAACAGTGTAGTACTTATATGGTGTAACAGTGTAGCACTTATATATGGTGTAACAGTGTAGTACTTATATATGGTGTAATGGTGTAGCACTTATATATGGTGTAACAGTGTAGTACTTATATATGGTGTAACAGTGTAGCACTTATATATGGTGTAACGGTGTAGTACTTATATATGGTGTAACGGTGTAGCACTTATATATGGTGTAACGGTGTAGTACTTATATATGGTGTAACAGTGTAGCACTTATATATGGTGTAACAGTGTAGCACTTATATATGGTGTAACTAGAGCTGCCGCGGTATTGACATTTTCCTTACCGCACGAATTTGCGCAATATTTCCTACCGCCGCGGTAATTACCGCACAGTGCGCACAAAAAAAATAAAAAGTTTGAATGCATTTTTTTTTTTTTTAGTAGTCTACTCTTATAGCCTGCCTCTAGTCTAATGGCGCTTTTCCACTGCATATTACCTACTCGACTCGACCCGCTTTAGGCACCTGGTACTTCGTTCCTTTTCCACTGCAGCCAGGTACTACTCCGTTTCGCTCGCTTGTGTACACTGAAAGCTCCGTGGGCATAGATGTCCGAGGGCTTGCAGCAAGCCAGAGTTTAACACAGTTTCAATCAATCAATCAATAACAACATTAACCAGACTCTCGTTGCGTCTATTCTGCCAAAGCTAACGTTACCTCTCATTGTGTATTCTACCAAGCAAACCCGGGTTTAACGTTGTTACATCTCGTGTATATCGGCTGACTGTAGTATTAGGCTAATCACAACAACAAACTTAACACATCAGCGATCTTGTTGTGACACTAAACTCTCCGCTCGGTGGTAAATTGGGTTGATGTCGGTTTTGTTTCATCAATAAATAAGGCAGAATACACAGTGAATCCATTCTTTTTTGTTTATTGCACTTGGTTCTGTCGCAAACAAATCCTGAATGAAATGCATCCTTAGCGAGGCAGTAAAGATGGCGGCGCAGCGTTCTGTTTTCGTTCAGAGGCTACAAAGTGTGACGTGTCGAGTAGGGGGTATCTGCAGAGCCGCAGAGCCAGGCTGGACCAATAGGGTCGCTTGGAACCGAGTAGGGTATATCTGCAGAGCCGCAAGCCAACTTTATTATTATGATAAAAAACAGCGGTGACGCCGCGGTATTCAGCCTAACTCTGCGGTGAGCGTGATGCAACAGCGATACCGCGGTAATGCGGTTATCGCGGCAGCTCTAGGTGTAACAGTGTAGTACTTATATATGGTGTAACAGTGTAGCACTTATGGTGTAACGGTGTAGTACTTATATATGGTGTAACAGTGTAGTACTTATATATGGTGTAACGGTGTAGTACTTAATGAGGTAACAGTGTAGTACTTATATATGGTGTAACAGTGTAGTACTTATATATGGTGTAACAGTGTAGCACTTATATATGGTGTAACAGTGTAGTACTTATATATGGTGTAACAGTGTAGTACTTATATATGGTGTAACAGTGTAGCACTTATATATGGTGTAACAGTGTAGTACTTATATATGGTGTAACAGTGTAGTACTTATATATGGTGTAACAGTGTAGCACTTATATATGGTGTAACAGTGTAGTACTTATATATGGTGTAACAGTGTAATACTTATATATGGTGTAACAGTGTAGTACTTATATATGGTGTAACAGTGTAGCACTTATATATGGTGTAACAGTGTAGTACTTATATATGGTGTAACAGTGTAGTACTTATATATGGTGTAACAGTGTAGCACTTATATATGGTGTAACAGTGTAGTACTTATATATGGTGTAACAGTGTAATACTTATATATGGTGTAACAGTGTAGTACTTATATATGGTGTAACAGTGTAGTACTTATATATGGTGTAACAGTGTAGTACTTATATATGGTGTAACAGTGTAGTACTTATATATGGTGTAACAGTGTAGTACTTATATATGGTGTAACGGTGTAGTACTTATATATGGTGTAACAGTGTAGTACTTATATATGGTGTAACAGTATAGCACTTATATATGGTGTAACAATGTAGCACTTATATATGGTGTAACAGTGTAGTACTTATATATGGTGTAACAGTGTAGTACTTAATGAGGTAACAGTGTAGTACTTATATAAGTACTTTATATATTAGTACTATACTATAAAGGGTGTAACATAATATTATGTGACAGTGTAGTACTTATATATGGTGTAACAGTGTAGTACTTATATATGGTGTAACAGTGTAGTACTTATATATGGTGTAACAGTGTAGTACTTATATATGGTGTAACAGTGTAGTACTTATATATGGTGTAACAGTGTAGCACTTATATATGGTGTAACAGTGTAGCACTTATATATGGTGTAACGGTGTAGTACTTAATGAGGTAACAGTGTAGCACTTATATATGGTGTAACAGTGTAGCACTTATATATGGTGTAACAGTGTAGTACTTATATATGTGTAACGGTTTAGCACTTATATATGGTGTAACAGTGTAGTACTTTTATATGGTGTAACAGTGTAGTACTTATATGTGGTGTAACAGTGTAGCACTTATATATATGGTGTAACAGTGTAGCACTTATATATGGTGTAACAGTGTAGTACTTATATATGGTGTAACAGTGTAGCACTTATATATGGTGTAACAGTGTAGTACTTAATGAGGTAACAGTGTAGTACTTATATAAGTACTTTATATACTAGTACTATACTATAAATGGTGTAACATAATATTACGTAACAGTGTAGTACTTATATATGATGTAACAGTGTAGTACTTATATGGTGTAACAGCATATTACGTATATATGGTGTAACAGTGTAGTATTTATATATGATGTAACAGTATAGTACGTATATATGATGTAACAGTGTAGTACTTATATATGGTGTAACAACGTAGTACTTATATATGGTGTAACAACGTAGTACTTATATATGGTGTAACAACGTAGTACTTATATATGGTGTAACAGACTGGTGAGCCTCCATTGAGAGAGCCATAAAGAAGCTAATCCTATACGTCTCTTTCGTAGCCTTCTCTTCCATGGCCTAGAAGGAGTGGGTGGGTTTTGTGCAGGTGTTTTGAGGTAAAAAGATATACATAGGCCCTAGGTTAGCCGCTAATCTATATACGATGAATGTCCATAATTGTTTACCACAATTGTGACCCAAAACATATACAGTCTGCATGGGGCTGCATCTATGTCACGAAATACCTTGCATGTCTGTATGCCAGCCTCGAATAACACATAACTTCATCTCTTTTTAAAAGATAGCCTACTAACTGACTGTCACCAGGACACATTGACCTCTCTCAATTGATCAATAGCTCTATAGATCTACTAAAGTTGTATTAATATATTTCCATTTGTAGCAGGGTGGATTATCCCTGCTTCGTGGGAACGGGTGTGCACAGGCACTGGGTAGCGGGACACAGTAGAGCTCCGTCTGACTGCACCCTCGTCTTTGGGCCTGGAGCGTCAAACTGGAGGCCGGCAGTAGGAGTGGATGGGGCCCAGGATTTACCAACCTGATCAGGGCCCCGTTCCCCGTACCTGGTTCAACTAAGTCGATCAAGATGTCATTATCCAGATTCAGTTAACCCGATGTTTGAAGCCGGGATTTTCCTGTTCCTCGAAGGTGGATTCAGTCTCGTTAACTCAAGCCAGACTTGAGACCCAGGATAAGTGCGCGTGCCCGCCTCAGCCGAGAATGCAGCAAGTGTCGAGAGCAGAGATCCTGATTCTCTAGCGGCATTGATTGATTAATTGATTTAAAACTTTAGTAACATATTGCAGTACGGCTCAATCGCCTCGCCGACAAGTTAAATGCGTTATCCATATGCTAATTTTAAGTCCCTCATTACCTCAATCAATCAGATTATATTTCTTTAAACTTGCCTGCTGGATTGAATAATCAAATGAGATCTTGCTAGCGAAAATAATTAGTTGAACTGTTATACAGAATAACGATACGGCTCTCTTCCCATTGATTGATGTATGGTCGATCTTTTACTTATCTCCACTGTGGTCTAACGGGTTCTTCTTTTGACTTTCACGCAGACGACCGGGGTTCGAAACCCGGTCTTTTCCTTCTTTTTGCGATGTAGGAATAATTCAATTTGGTGCACGTTGAGAGCTATATAAAGAATGACATCCTCAATGCATGTAGATTTATAATATTTTAACTTACAACTAGGCTACTTTGGCGTATAATCATTAATATTATATTCCAAAAAATTATATTGCAAACACGGGGATTCGAACACCGGTCACTGGGTTGGCAGGATTGAGCACTACCACTGCACCACTGTGCCAGATAGGATAAATTCATTGTTTATACATTAATGAACGAGAGACCCGTGTTTAGAATATTCTTTATTTTGAATGAAGTTTTCTCTCTTTATCCTCATTCATTAATGTGACGTCAACGGCTCATTCAATTTCTCAAATCCGTCAAACAGCGCATCTCATCAGACATCTTAATCCCAGTTACAATTAAAATAACCACATAATGTGTACATCGCACCGAGCGAGCGCCACGGTATATATAACGTGCATTATTTAGGACAAAGTGAATTTAGTATCAGCATTTTGGGTCTATTTTACATTTCAAAAGCCCCCTCTGGAAGAATGGAGCACAAAAACGTAATTCAGAATGGTATAAAGCAGATCCTAGACTGTGGGAATCATTTCAGGAAACGCGCTGTCACTTTCTTTGCGGGGGCGTGGCTGTGCTTCATCCGGCTAACTTGAACTTAAACCCTGCTTTCGACCAGGCTCAAACTTTTGGATCTGTTGTCATGGTGATTTGGACAATCCAGGTACGGGGAGCCGGAAAGTCCGGCTTAAGTCAGACTTAACCGAAAGTTATCCGGCTAACTCAGTTATCCAGGTACGGGGAACGGGGCCCTGGTACTCTGGTCTTCCTCGCCCTTCCGGGGCGGTCAGCAGTACTCCCCAACCTGCTCTCACTTCCCCCAATACTTCCGGTAGCCCTCCCACACCTAGTGACTGATAGATGGATAAATAGATTTGTTCCTCCCGCAAGCAGTACCCTCCCTTGATGACCACTAGAGACCTTAATGACTGTAAGGGGAAAGGGTTAAATAATAATAATATTACCCGCATCAAAAAGGGTTAGGGTTAGACTCAATAATGGACACGCATACAAGACTCCCATCTACGTTCTTTATCCTTATTTGTACTGTTCCGTTACAAATAGTCAATAGTAAAGGGTGGTTCTATGTCTACTTCCAGTTGTAATTCCATCTCTTGTAACACTTGTAAAATACACCCACACTGTATAGAACCAGGTATTGCCGTCCTAAATATAATATACTTCAATGTGCTTGCCTCATCACCCACGTCTGGGTTAGTACCAAGGATAATACCTCTCTCAGGCTTTACTTATATAGTAGTGATAATACCTCTCTAAGGCTTTACTTATATGACAACTGGTCGGTAACCTCCCCACAGGGAAAGGGTTAAGTAGATGGGAAAATATTATTAAAGAACAAACACGTTATCACACTCAAAGAAAATGAAAAAGGTGGGCCCACTTTACCAAACAAAAGTCCTATACTAATGCCGGCATGTAATGTTTATGGGGTACCCCTATGAACTGTAGTTAGCTACATTAGCTTCGCCCGTAGGCCGCGTCACACTGTGTACTGTGCAATAGGATCCTGAGCACCGAAGCGCCAGTGTACTCAACCAAGATGGTGGCCTCGCCGCACCACCACTAGTCCGGATGGCAAGATGGCGTCGAACGCTCCCGTCCCAGGAGCTAGCAAGCTGTGTTAGGCAGAGGGGCAGTAGCGGGCTGGAGGCGCGTGCTGGGTGATGGCGACCTCTGCTGGACGGGACGAACTCCCGTGCTAGGCTGACGACCGCCGGTGCAGAGCAGATGTAGACCGCCGGCGAAGACAGGCTGCTAGCTGCCGGTGCTGGGTTGACGCGCAATAATAATCTGGGGCTACCTTAACTGAAGCTACTCTGTGGGTCCTAGACAGCCCTCCTGCTAGCCGAAACATACAACAACGCAGGGTGCCTCTAACCACCAGTTCTCTTCAGGCAACGCTTGCCGGGCACCTCGCTGGAGGGGATAACATTAACTTAAGCCCACTTGGCTATACCGCTTTCTTCTAGGATAACTCGTTGTATCACTAGGGTTATTCAGTGGGGACATGCAACACGCTACTACGCTTATATTTCTAGTATAACCCGTAATATATTCAAGTTCAATACGTTCACCCGCGTGATCCACTACGGGGCTCTTCCAACGACACGACCGACCAGGTCCAAGTCCAACGTCGAAGAGGCTGGTTCTCCCCACTTCCGTTTCAGTTGACTTGCTTCTCCTCCATGCCTCTCTCGTGCGCTCCGCCTGCCACCGCCGCCCTCTGCTGGTACCGCCAACTCGCCCCACAGGGAGAACTGGGTGAATTGAATATGATTCAGTTTAGTGTTTATAATCCATATTCCAGCCTGTGAGAGAAGGAGAAACTTGCGTCATTGTTCGAGAGAATATCAATGGAAACTAGTTAAGATGTCTTTGTGCACAAAGGGGAGATAAAAGGCAAGTCAGCACTTCTGAATAATAGTCACATATTCAGGGTGCTACACGGGTTTTCAGGGACTGTATGCAAATAAATCTTACTTAGGCCTAAAGGGTCTACCAATATAAATGAGCCTGAAATAATATCTTATCTGAAATAATGTTAAGTAACATCATACCGTTCATATCGAGGGTTGTTAGTTGGCTATATAGGCTACACATATTGAATATAAGAAATAAAAGGCTTTCATGATGAGTTAGGACGGGGTTAATTTGTAAAAAGTGGTAGATTAAAAATTAACTAATGAAAATGAATGTATAATAGTGTGGTAAAGCTGTTGGGGGTGAAAACAGTCCTGGGGGGGGGGGTTGAAGATGTTCCTGGGGGGGATTGCACAATCATGAACAGATTGTCTACAGCCGTCTTGGTGGTGGAACTCTGCATGCGACTCTGGGGTTACCAAGCAGAGCCAAGAGTTCTTGCAGTTGTTGCTGGGGAGCTGCGTCTGACTGTACCCTGTGAACTCTAACACCCTGGGGGGGGGGGGGGGGGGTCATTCACAGCTGTTAGTGCTGCTGGCAATGAAGGTAGTGAGACGTTCGAGAGGGCGGGGTTGATCGCCTCCTTTAGTAAAGCTGTGTTTCGACCCAGAACATTTAGTCCCAGGAACTAGGCACATTTTCAAAGAACTAAAACGTTCAGCCCATCTTGTTTCCACCAAGATAGGCTAATGAGTCCGCTAACGTATGAAGGTCTCAATCAGGCGGCTGGGTGGTGCAGCGGACTAAGCGCTTGTCACCAACGCAAGAGACACTGGTATCGAAAATCCGGCTGTCAGCGTTGCCTCCGGCTTGGCCGGCCGTCATACTCAGGGCCGTAGCCAGGGTTTAGAAATTAGGGAGGTCCATTTATTTTTTTGGCCCAGACCGGCCCACTATAATCGGTCGGACACCACCCACCAGTACACCATCCTTGCGGTCCCCTTAAATATGCGTACCTACTGTACTATTCCCCCAACCCACTACAAAGCTGGGTAGTAAGTGCCATGGACAAGTGGACCAGTGCAGTGGATTCGCTCTTGGCTGAATCTTGTTTTAGGTGGTGATGTAAAAACACCTGCATCATAGCAGGCTCAGGATGGGCAAAGTAGTCTATAGCCTGTTCATCCCTGTCTCTCTCCTCCACAACCTGGCTTGACTAGACATAAGGAGAGAGAGATGTTTACAATTAACTGGTACATTCAGGTCCAGAATTGTTGGAATTCCCTGACAAATATGTGCAAAAAGCTGTATAATTTAAACAATACCATACTGGTAATGAGCAAATAGTTGTTTATTCAATGAATGCATGGAGCTGTTCCATCTTATTTCATTTGATACCAACTACTCAGTTCATACAGATTTCAAGTATTCAAATATCAATGATGAATATTGCATAAGATTTACACAGTTAATAGATCACCTTTTAGTTTTATATTCATGTTCAGAGAGGAGTAATAGTTAGATATTCGTATGTGATTTATATGGCAATTAAATCAATGGTGTGTTTGTTTGGGGAGTTTGACCTACAGTTAATGTGCCTACCATGTTGAGAGAAAACGGGGTTTATTCAATGTATGTGATGTATAGATTGAGGGGAGATGACCACATCTAAAGGTGCCAGGTCAGAGAGGTCGAAAAGTGCTTGGCTTAGAAGACGGTGAGAACGGTGGTTCAGAGCGAGCAGGATAGCAGCACACTGAGCAGGGGATGTTGACATTCCAATCTGGAACAAGCTGATAGCAGCACAGAGCAGGAGGGAGAGGGGTGACATCCTTAATGGAACAGGAGAAACTGCGTTTTGATGTGTGTAAAGGTTAAACGCGGTTGTCATGACAGCGCGTCGCATGACAACCAGGAGAGGGGCGGGGGCTGTCGTTGCTATGACGAAGATCTATAAGTCGAACAGTGTTTCCGGGTGTGAGGCAGACCAAAGAAACGAATCCCACAGGAGGGAAGAGACCAAGAGACTCTCTCCTCTCATCACGAAGAGGGGGGGGGGGGTACCAGCCCCCCTCTCAGTCATGTACCTGCATGACTGATGGGGGGGTGCTTAGTAAGAGATGTGATTGGGCCAGCCCAGTGTCAGTCAGTACCAATGGGCCGCTGTCCCAGCCTAGTAGTGGGCCGGTCATTGACCAAACTTAAAAAAAAAAATACATCAGTGACCTCATAGCTGGCTATACGGCCATGGTCATACTGGCTCGATTGGCAGAGTCAGCGGGAGGGAAGCCGTGGGTGGGTCCGGGTCGTTGTAAACAGCAACTCCTACAGTTCGGGTGGGGCGCCTGCACAGCGAGGGAAGGATCTGGAGGGAGGTAGTGTGACCTTCCACACGTTACACTCTCCCAGTGGGAGTCTGCGCTGCCAGGTGAAAAGAAGTGGTGGGCTGGGTACACGTGTGTCGGAGGAAGCATGTGATAGTCTCCGCCCTCCCAGACCGACGGTAGGGGGTAGAGTGCGCAACGACCAGGAAGGGGATTGGGAATTGGCATAATGACTAACATTGGGAGGGGTGAAAAACGGAAAAAGAGGGGGGGAAAAGATCATTAAAAAATAAATAAGGTCTCAATCAGGCATTCCAGTGTCTCAATGATTTCATATTGTATACACATATTTCTAAGTGAAACAGGACAGGTAGGCTGGGATTTGAGCATTGGAAAGTGGGCGTGACATTGATTGCATTACATCTTACACTAGCTACTGCTAGTTTCACATCAAGCACACTAAGCAGCTCTTCTATTGCTGCTGTTCTCTGGTTCTACATTATATCCAGTGCATGGTTCTGAAACAGACAGGATAGCTTGTTAGCTAGCCACAAGCCATGGGAGATTTCAACACTGATTTACTTAAAAAGAGCTCTGGATTAAAGTCCCTTCTGAATTATAGTAAATTGTTTGACCTGCACCAGCTCATCACTGAACCTACCAGAGTTACCTCCCTTTCTCAGACCAGAGAAACAGAGGATAACAAACAGCGGCGTTGTTGATTTTGCACTCAGTGATCACCTTGCAATTTTCTGTACCAGAAAGGTGCAGATGGGTCATTTTGAGGGTCACAACAACATAAAAATCAGATCTTTAAAAAATTACAGCAAGGAAATGCTCCTGGATGGTTTAACGGGTGTGGACTGGTCTCATGTAATGCACTGCAAAGAGGTTGATCAAGCATGGGATGGTTTCAAAACAACATTTTTTAAAGTAGTTGACAGATTAGCACCCAGGAAGATGGTCAGGATAAAGCAGAGGACACAGCCCTGGATTAATGATGACATTTTAAAAGCTATTAAAATAAGGAACAATCTTTTTAAACTATTTAAGAAGTCCAGGACAGAACAGGCTTTCCTAGATTTAAAGAAACACAAAAACTATGTAAATAGTTTGATTAAAGGGGCGAAGAAGGGTTTTTTTAATGAAAAAATAACAGAGTATAGGAACAACTCAAGGAAACTCTGGAGGACACTTAAAGAGGTAGGATACAGTAAGAAATTAAAGACTAAATCGGGCAATATCAGTTTAGAAATAGGAGACAAAATTTCAGCAAACAAATCAGAGGTGGCAGACTGTCTGAATAACTATTTTACATCCATTGCAAAAACTATATCGGAAAAGATCCCAGCTAAACCCGGCAACAACATAGAGAGTGAAGTCCATAAATTCTACCTAGATCAGGGGGTTAAAGCAAATGCTTTCTCCTTTAGGAAAGTGACTGAGATGGAGGTCCAGGAAAAGCTTAAAAAACTTGACACCTCAAGGGCTACTGGATTAGACAACATCCCTGGTAAATTCTTGCAGGATGCTGCAGAAATCATTGCCCCATATGTAGCTCACATTACCAACCTAGCCATTGACACGGGAACATTTCCAAGCGAAATGAAATCGGCAAGAGTTATTCCTCTCCACAAAAAGGGAAACAAATTGGAACCGGGTAACTACAGACCCATTTCCATCCTGGGCGTTCTATCAAAAACCATTGAGAGGCTAGTATATGAGCAAATAGACGGGTATTTCTCCACTAATAACATCATGTACAAATACCAATCTGGTTTCAGGAGGTCCCACTCCACAGACACCTGCCTGCTGTTCCTCACAGATTACATCAGGAAAGAGGTAGACGAGGGAAAGTTCTGTGGAATGGTAATGTTAGACCTCCAGAAGGCATTTGATTCAGTGGATCACAACATCTTGTTAATGAAGCTTAGGGCCCTAGCCTTTAATGAGGCAGCTCAGAAATTGATTGGTTCCTACCTAACAGGGAGACAACAGGTGGTAGATATAAACGGAGTACTCTCCAGTCCTCGGACAGTAGAGTGCGGGGTCCCACAAGGGAGTGTTTTGGGTCCGCTCCTCTTTCTACTGTATATAAATGACCTGAAAGCAGCTTGCTCATGTGACCTTTTTTTATACGCAGATGACTCCGCCCTACTAGTGTCTCACAAAGACAAAAAAGTGGTTGAGCAGACATTGAGTGCAGAACTAGAGAAGGTTAGCGACTGGCTAGGCCACAACAAGCTGTCCCTCCACGTGGGGAAGACTGAGTCAATTTTATTCGGGTCAAAGGTCAGGCTCAGAAAATCGCCAGGTTTTAACATTAGAATAGGAGATACTGTTCTCACAGACAAAACATCTGTGAAATATCTCGGTTGCGTCCTGGAAAACAGCTTATCAGGGGAAAGCATGGCTCACCAAGCACTTACAAAGATAAATAACAGGACTAGATACCTAGCCAGAATCTCAAATTTTTTAGATCAGTCAGCGATGAAGATTCTTGCTGGAGCTCTCATACAGTGTCACTATGACTATGCGTGTGGCTCCTGGTACAACAGTGCCCCCAAAAGTCAGAAAATAAAACTACAGACATCACAAAACAAGCTAATCAGGGTAATACTAAGGCTACCTGCTCGAACCCACCTTGACCCATCTCACTTTGAGGTCATGAGATGGCTTAAGGTGGAAGACAGAGTAAACCAGATAGGGATGTGCCTAGTTCACAGAATAGTGCATGGGGTAGTGCCAGTGTACTTTAACAATTACTTCAACCGAATCAGAGACACCCATGCTTACCAAACAAGGCGCAGCTCAACTGACTTTGTGCCAGTCAGATTCAGGAGCTGTATGGGGAAGGAGTCATTTTTATATTCAGCAGCTGTCTATTGGAATAGTCTGCCCAGTGAACTGAAAACCATAGACAGTGCCGTTAGATTCAAGTCCAGCCTGAAGACATGGCTCAAAAGGGACTATACCTAGACACTTGTGATGTGATGTGTTTGTGATGTCACGTTTTGTATGATGCATGTGTTAAGCATCACATTCCCCCACCCCCCTACAAGGACCACAATGGAAATAAGCTCTGAGCTTTTTTGTGTTACATCCTTGGCAGTATATCCCGACTGTGCTCTTCTGTCACATGTTTATTTTTTATATTGTCAAATAAAGTCATTCATTCATTCATTCATTAGCTAACCACCAAGCCTGTTAGCTAGCCACTAAGCTTGTTAGCTAGCCACAAGCCTGTTAGCTAACCACCAAGCCTGTTAGCTAGCCACTAAGCGTGTTAGCTAGCCACAAGCCTGTTACCTAACCACCAAGCCTGGTAGCTAGCCACTAAGCTTGTTAGCTAGCCACAAGCCTGTTAGCTAACCACCAAGCCTGTTAGCTAGCCACTAAGCTTGTTAGCTAGCCACACGCCTGTTAGCTAACCACTAAGCTTGTTAGCTAGCCACAAGCCTGTTAGCTAGCCACTACGCCTGTTAGCTAGCCACAAGACTCGCACTACACACAGCCCTTTTCTTGCCATGCCTGAGGCTCGTTTAGTGGCGGGGAGCTCTTAGCTGGTGAATTATCTTTTTCCTAATATTACTTGAATGACATTGCTAGGAAATAATTGTATGATGAGAAACAAGACCAACACACCACCATGGTACTGTAAGTCAAAGTGACTTTATAAACCATTTTTGCAGATATGCCTCTTTGTTTACTATTATCAATGTTACATGCTTCAATCAGACAGACTCCCGTGAAGGTAAATGGTAGTAGAATAATTACGCTGCTATAAGTTTGGAAATGGCCAGTGGTGACATAGTATATTTTGTCATATTTTGTTTTACAAGAAGATTGAATTTTGATATAAGAATATGAAGAAATATATTTATATTTTTATTTATTTGTGGCATATCTGTCTATTGTTAAATAGATGCACAATATGACCGGGAAGTCATCTAAAACTTTTACTTTAACTCAACTTTAACTTTACTAGAACTCAAAAGACATTTTTCTTTCGTCAGATCTTCGTGATCATGGTTAAATGAACAGACCAATGTTTCCTGCACACTCGTTTACCATATATTGGTCCTCAGGATCGTACAAGAGACAACGCACAATCCACTGGAAACTCACACAAGTCCAGATGACTCGTTGTATTTCCAAACCGGGCTTTGTAGATTGTTTGGAGTACAAATCACTCTCTCTGCGCCCGAGTTGGGTTCCAAACTCTGTCATCATTGCCATGCGGTTGTTGTTGAATTATCGGTTCTTTTTATCTCAAGGAATAGGCTTGCATTTGATTTTCAATCCACTAGGAAATGAAAGTGACGTTGCATCTGTTATGTTATGTTGTTTTATTGATTATTCTTGTTTGATTTTTATATGTTTGTATTCAGACCCCAGGAGGAATAGTCGCTGCTGAGGCAGTGACTAATGGGGATAAATTGGGATAATGAAATAAAGAAATAAAGAAATCTGTGAATAACAGCACAATGACCCAAGTGTTAGTCTTGTTCTATCTAGGCGCTATGTATTTTTTCCTGCTCTACTGGGCAAGTGTTAATATCAGTTATATATCAGTCCTATACAAAATTGTTGAATTATTGGCTCTTTTCATCTCAAGGAATAGCTTGCATTTGAATTTCTGCTATGAAATTAAATCAGGTCTTATCCTATTGTATCCCTATTGACACTGTGTTTTGTAAATACTTGACCTATAATCACAACCCTGCTTGGCTTGTTGTTGTAACTAAGAGATTCGTTGAATAAATAATAGTTTTCATGCTTAGGTCACTTTTATCAACTTCTTCTAATAGGAGTTTCCCACATAGAGCCAACGTTAGGTTTGCCGTGTGCATTTCAGTTTATAAGATGACGGTGGCCTAGTAATAGTTAATAGTGAACTTTAAATACTTAACCTGCATTTACATTTACATTTAGTCATTTAGCTGACGCTTTTATCCGAAGCGACTTACAAGTTCTGCAAACATAAGACTGTTCTGACAGCCCAATATTGATTGTAACTAAGAGATTCATTAATTAATGCATTAATGCAATGAACAAAAAGAAAATGGTTTGTGCAGATTTGAGAAAATGCCAAGTGAAACAGTTGAAATTCTGCCAATCAAAATGTTCAGTGCTGCCTAGAAGCTGGTCCCTGTGATGGAAAAATGTTTCCTATATTTCCCGGGGAAAGGAGTGTGTGTGTGTGTGTGTGTGTGTGTGTGTGTGTGTGTGTGTGTGTGTGTGTGTGTGTGTGTGTGTGTGTGTGTGTGTGTGTGTGTGTGTGTGTGTGTGTGTGTGTGTGTGTGTGTGTGTGTGTGTGTGTGTGTGTGTGTGTGTGTGTGTGTGTGTGTGTGTGTGTGTGTGTGTGTGTGTGTGTGTGCGTGCGTGCGTGCGTGCGTGCGTGCGTGCGTGCGTGCGTGCGTGTGTGTGTGTGTGTGTGTGCGTGTGTGTGTGTGTGTGTGTGTGTGTGTGTGTGTGTGTGTTTGCTCTGCCTGACCTGTTGCCACGGTTTCTCCGGGGAGGCGGACGCGGTGCCACGAGCTCAGACCCCGGGGGAGGGTCTTGCCAGCAGGGCAAGTTAACCTTATTATTTCATTCATGTTTTAGTGTAATCTGTGTTTCCCTTCCCTACCCCTGTCTGTCTTCTGCTATATTGTAATCATTAGAGAGGATCACTGTGGCCCCTGTGTGGAGGACGCTGTGTGTCGCCCCTCAGACGGGGGTTCAGGTGGGCTGTGTCATCCCATGCATTGTGTGCAACCTTTCACCGTGCAGTATCTTAACCCTTTCACTACCACACTACAGAAGGTTCACCCTTTCACTAAACCGTCTTTAGTGTGGTAGTGAAAGGGTTAACCCCTTGTCGTGTGGCACTGAAAGGGTTAACCTTCTGTATTGTTGCAGTGAAAGGGTTAACCATTTGGAAGTGTGGTAGTGAAAGGGTTAACCGTCTGTAGTGTGGTAGTGAAAGGGTTAACCTTCTGTAGTGTGGTAGTGAAAGGGTTAACCCTTTGTCGTGTGGCAGTAAAAGGGGTAACCTTCTGTATTGTCACAGTGAAAGGGTTAACCATTTGGTTGTGTGCTAGTGAAAGGGTTAACGGTCTGTAGTTTGGTAGTGAAAGGGTTAACCGTCTGTATTGTGGTAGTGAAAGGGTTAACCTTCTGTAGTGTGGTAGTGAAAGGGTTAACCCTGTGTCATGTGGCAGTGAAAGGGTTAACCTTCTGTATTGTCGCAGTGACAGGGTTAACCCTTTGGTAGTGTGGTAGTGAAATGCTTAAGAGTGCTGTGCTGTGTTTGTAGTGGTTTACCTAAAGGCAGTTGATAGGAACATGTTAGGTGTAGTTGAGAACTCACCTGTTATCCCTATGAATTTTAGACTTGAATAAAATAAAGACGTATCTATTTTTGGTGTGTGCTCGCTTGGTCTCCAACGGAGCCATTTTCGGGCTGGTTTATTACAATAGTAACATAATTATGATCGCTTTTATTTATGTACCATATCATCATATGTGTAACAGTGTTCACTAGGTACTATAGGGTGTAAAGGTACACGTATCCGTACCGAACCGAACAACTTGCAGTACCGAACGGCTGTGTAGTGTACCGAACTAATACAACGGTATGTTAACAACTAACGACCGCCCACCGGGGGCTGTTTTTTTCACAATCTAATAATATAATTCTTATTTTTTTATTTTTTTATTTTACAAGTAGATTATTAATTTCAATATAGAATATTCGTTGACAGCCCTACAAGAACAATTAGTTACTGCACACTACATCACCTCTGAGTGGAACATGGAAAGCCAAACTTTCCCCCACTGTACCGAAAACCCGTACCGAACTGTGACTTCAAAACCGAGGTACGTACCGTACCGTGGTATTTTGGGTACCGTTACACCCCTACTAGGTAGTACTGGCAGGCACTTTGCGCTCAGCACCTGTCCCCCCCGACCGTGAACCCTCTGCCCACCAGCACCAGGTGACCACGTGTGTTAAACACCACGTTTGATCCATTCCACCACCTGAGAACCACCCATTTCAAGTGCTGAAGTGCACGGCGAGAGGTTACACCACCACATCACTGCAAGGTTTCAAGCTGGTTACGTATGTATTTATTTATTTGTGTATTTTGTATGAAACAGTAGGCCTAAGTAAGTAGGCTAAATAACATTTGATATTGTCATGCATTTGTAAAGAATTAGCCTCGCTGTTTTGTTTATCATGTCCATTTCATTTAAGCCTCTCGCCCCAAATATTGCTTTATTCCAAAACACAAAAGAATCACATCAAAAAGCTAAATATCAGCTTTGTTTCCTATTATAAAACCAAAGCCACTTATTGACAGTTGACGGTTTCTAAATCCAACTTTCCATGTTCCGCCCCGGCGAGCTGAGCAGAATCAGAAGGACAAAAGAAACATTTAGTGTCTGTTTATTTATCCCGGCGTTTGCCCCGTATTTATTCAGTGCCGTCACTCATCTTTTTTGCCTCCACCTCACTCCCCTGCGGCTCTCTCTCACACGCGGCTGTGTGACGGAGAGAGAGAGAGAGAGAGAGAGAGAGAGAGAGAGAGAGAGAGAGAGAGAGAGAGAGAGAGAGAGAGAGAGAGAGAGAGAGAGAGAGAGATCTGGGCGACCATCTGAAACCAATTATGGCGGCGCTACAGCCACCCAGAAACTCAGTGACGGATGGGGCTCTCGTATTTATAGCCGAGGTAATTGGCAACACACATACACAGAGACATGCACGCGCACATGCGCGCGCGCACACACACACACACACACACACACACACACACACACACACACACACACACACACACACACACAGTCATAGTACAGAGATACACACACTTTTAAAAGTATAGCCTACACATATTCAATGTCTGTGCACAGTTTCAAAGGTGTGACCCACGCACGCACACACACACACACACACACACACACACACACACACACACATAACATGCACACACATAGTCATAACACAGACAAGTAGAGATACAGACACTTTGAAAAGCATACACAGACAATTTAACATTTGGGATACACACACAAACACACGTACACACTTCCTCTTCATATGCTTCATATTCAAAAAGGTGCACACTCCCTCTGTTTCCTCGTATGTACAGTGTCTTCTGGTCACAGTAGCGTGTAGATTGTAGACGGCATGAATCAAGGCCTTTGTCATGGGAATACAAACACCAGAGGGACCGGGGTCAGAGAGCCGTGTTTGTGTTTTCCACAGTCTAATCAGGGCCGATGTTTACAGCCGATACGGACGGCGGGGCAGAGGTTGTACATCTCGGCTATCTATCTCTGTCTGTCAGCGCGTCAAACCTGCACACACTGTGAAAACATATACAAAACACATCTGACTCTGGTTAGGTGCCATAAATGGCTGCCATGTGGACCGCTGATAAATAGGGCAGGCCTATTTATTGGAGCACAACAAATTGGCTACAAACACATGACATGGAATTGAAGGACTATAAATACTGCGACGCGATGAGAGCTTTAAAACGTGCTGCAGGTTATTTTACGAGAGTCCCACTTCTTTCCCTTTTATGTAGTTGGAGGTATTTCTCTTTTACTCCTTTCTTCTCTCTCACAGGCCGCCCTCGTAAAAGAGAGAGAGAGAGGGGGGGAGGGGGGAGGGGGGGGGGGGGGGGCACTCTCACACTGAGCGCGTGGAAGCCGTGGCCGCTCTCTAGAGCTGTGCCGATCCTCCACTTGAGAAACGCTAAAGAACACGGAACGCCAGAGACTCTCTCAAAGACATGACCAGAAATTCCTGAATGAATCGGCAACAGACAAGCCCTAAACCCCGTGTAATTACATATTTGGAGTTTATCAGGGTTTATGCGAAAATGCACAAGTTTCCCTTCCCTGGTGGTCCTTTAAACACATCCATATGTCCAGTGTTGTTTCCACTTCTGCTCCTCCCACCCCTCTCTCTCTCTCTCTCTCTCTCTCTCTCTCTCTCTCTCTCATGTCTCCCTTCCTCCCTCTCTCTTGCTTTCTCTCGCTTTTTCCCTCTCTTTTTCTCTCTCCATTCACCCCCCCCCTCTCTCTCTCTCTCTCTCTCTCTCTCTCTCTCTCTCTCTCTCTCTCTCTCTCTCTCTCTCTCTCTCTCTCTCTCTCTCTCTCTCTCTCTAGCAACAAACACCAGTTAGTGCTAGTCTCCCCCCCCCCACCCTTCATTGCCTTCTATTTTCACTTCATAAAAAAAAGAGAGACTCCTGCACACAGACAGATGATATGACCCGTTGGAGTGGTGTTTTCCTATTGTTAAGTTGTTGTTGTGTCACGGCTATGACTTTCACCCTCTGTGACCCCCCCCCCCCCTCTTCTATGCCCAGCAGTTCTATGTTAGTCTGTGTCACATCCAGCTGTATCTGTAATCACCCCAGGTGTCGTCGTTCTGTCATTACACCCTCGTTAGCTCCCCTCGTCAGTCACTGTGTGGCCGTCGTCTCTATGTAACATGTGCCTGTCTGTCTCTACTGTCTGTCTCTACTGTCTGTCTCTACTGCCTGTCTCTACTGTCTGTCTCTACTGTCTGTCTCTACTGCCTGTCTCTAATGTCTGTCTCTATTGTCTGTCTCTACTGTCTGTCTCTATTGTCTGTCTCTACTGTCTGTCTCTACTGCCTGTCTCTATTGTCTCTACTGCCTGTCTCTACTGCCTGTCTCTATTGTCTCTACTGCCTGTCTCTATTGGCTCTACTGTCTCTATTGTCTCTACTGCCTGTCTCTACTGCCTGTCCCTACTGTCTGTCTCTACTGTCTGTCTCTACTGTCTGTCTCTACTGCCTGCCTCTATTGTCTCTACTGTCTGTCTCTACTGCCTGTCTCTACTGCCTGTCTCTATTGTCTCTACTGTCTGTCTCTACTGCCTGTCTCTACTGCCTGCCTCTATTGTCTCAACTGCCTGCCTCTATTGTCTCTACTGCCTGTCTCTACTGCCTGCCTCTATTGTCTCTACTGCCTGTCTCTACTGCCTGCCTCTATTGTCTCTACTGCCTGTCTCTACTGTCTCTACTGTCTGTCTCTACTGCCTGTCTCTACTGCCTGCCTCTATTGTCTCTACTGTTTGCCTCTATTGTCTCTACTGCCTGTCTCTACTGTCTGTCTCTACTGTCTGTCTCTACTGCCTGTCTCTACTGCCTGTCTCTACTGCCTGCCTCTATTGTCTCTACTGCCTGCCTCTATTGTCTCTACTACCTGCCTCTATTGTCTCTACTGCCTGTCTCTACTGCCTGCCTCTATTGTCTCTACTGCCTGCCTCTATTATCTCTACTGCCTGTCTCTACTGCCTGTCTCTATTGTCTCTACTGCCTGCCTCTATTGTCTCTACTGCCTGTCTCTACTGCCTGCCTCTATTGTCTCTACTGCCTGTCTCTACTGCCTGTCTCTACTGCCTGTCTCTACTGCCTGTCTCTATTGTCTCTACTGCCTGCCTCTATTGTCTCTACTGTCTGTCTCTACTGCCTGTCTCTACTGCCTGCCTCTATTGTCTCTACTGCCTGCCTCTATTGTCTCTACTGCCTGTCTCTACTGCCTGCCTCTATTGTCTCTACTGTCTGTCTCTACTGCCTGTCTCTACTGCCTGTCTCTACTGCCTGTCTCTACTGCCTGCCTCTATTGTCTCTACTGTCTGTCTCTACTGCCTGTCTCTACTGCCTGTCTCTACTGCCTGTCTCTATTGTCTCTACTGCCTGCCTCTATTGTCTCTACCGTCTGTCTCTACTGCCTGTCTCTACTGCCTGCCTCTATTGTCTCTACTGCCTGTGTTATGGTTTGTAACCGACCCCAATCGCACAACACAAGACAGGTATGAGAGTAAGCCAAAACAGGGCAAATATTTATTATAGAACAAAAAGCGGCACAGTCCCTTTAAGGGAAAACACAAAAACACTAGAGTCAAGGAAATCTGGAAAATGCGGCACTGTGCCTTTAAGAGGCGAACAGGCTAAGGGACTAAGGCTAAGGGCCAGGGCTAAGGACCAGGGCTAAGTGTCAGGGCCAGGAACAGGGGCACTGGAGAGGGGGACAGGGACAGAGGCCCGGAGAGGCGGGCTGGAGACCGGGACAGAGAACAGGGTTAAGGCCTTGGACAGGGCGAGGGCCAGAGCTGCTTACAGGGATGAGGACAGGGTTCCGACGGCGGAGGCCTGGCACGGGGACAGGGGCCCGACGGCGGAGGCCTGGCACGGGAACAGGGGCCAGACGGCGGAGGCCTGTCACGGGGACAGGGGCCCGACGGCGGAGGCCTGGTACGGAGACAGGGGCCCGACAGCGGAGGCCGGGGGGAAGAGGCGCCATCCTCCCGTGGAAATAGGGAGCGATGACGTGCCGGCTTGACGTCTGGAGTGGGAACACTGGAAAACCTCCCGTAGAGAATTAGAGAGCGAAGACGGTGTCCCACTCCAGGCACGGAGATCCTCTTCCTCCTCCTCAGGTGCTGCAGACGGGCAGCGCAGAACAAAGGGGTCCCAGGGGACCGGGACGAAGAGACGCATCCTCCCATGGAAATAGGGAGCGATGCGCGCCGGCTTGACGTCTGGAGTGGGAACACCACTCCAGGCCTGGCACGGAGATCCTCCTCAGATGCTGCAGACGGGCAGCGCAGAACACAGGGGTCCCAGGGGACCGGGGCGAAGAGACGCATCCTCCCGTGGAAATAGGGAGCGATGCGCGCCGGCTTGACGTCTGGAGTGGGAACACTGGAAAACCTCCTGTAGAGAATTAGAGAGCGAAGACGGTGTCCCACTCCAGGCAAACGGCGACAGGTGGTGATGGCTGGCACGTCGTCTCACGCCGGAGACGCGGCAGGAGATGGTAACGTACAGGATGGTAACCGTACAGAACTCCATGAACACAGAGTGAACATAGATACAGAACGAACACAGAGTCCAGAACACAGAACGACCCGACAAGGACTGGAGGGGAGTCTGCAACCTAAGTACTCTCCAGCAGATTGCAAACTCCCAACAGGTGCGTGAGGGTAGAGGAACAGAATGTCCAAGGGTGGGGGCTGGTGAAGAGTAGGAGGCAGGCAAAAGTTCTCACAAGGGTGGGGGCTGGTGAAGAGAGTAGACAGGGAAAAGCTCAGGGAACAGGCGAATCCTCACAGCCTGCCTCTATTGTCTCTACTGCCTGTCTCTACTGCCTGCCTCTATTGTCTCTACTGCCTGTCTCTACTGCCTGTCTCTACTGCCTGCCTCTATTGTCTCTACTGCCTGCCTCTATTGTCTCTACTGTCTGTCTCTACTGCCTGTCTCTACTGCCTGCCTCTATTGTCTCTACTGCCTGCCTCTATTGTCTCTACTGCCTGTCTCTACTGCCTGCCTCTATTGTCTCTACTGCCTGTCTCTACTGCCTGTCTCTACTGCCTGCCTCTATTGTCTCTACTGTTTGCCTCTATTGTCTCTACTGCCTGTCTCTACTGTCTGTCGCTACTGTCTGTCTCTACTGCCTGTCTCTACTGCCTGCCTCTATTGTCTCTACTGCCTGCCTCTATTGTCTCTACTGTCTGTCTCTACTGCCTGTCTCTACTGCCTGTCTCTATTGTCTCTACTGCCTGCCTCTATTGTCTCTACTGCCTGTCTCTACTGCCTGCCTCTATTGTCTCTACTGCCTGTCTCTACTGCCTGCCTCTATTGTCTCTACTGCCTGTCTCTACTGCCTGCCTCTATTGTCTCTACTGCCTGTCTCTACTGTCTCTACTGCCTGTCTCTACTGTCTGTCTCTATTGTCTCTACTGCCTGTCTCTACTGCCTGTCTCTACTGCCTGCCTCTATTGTATCTACTGCCTGTCTCTACTGTCTGTCTCTATTGTCTCTACTGCCTGTCTCTACTGTCTCTACTGCCTGTCTCTACTGTCTCTACTGCCTGTCTCTACTGTCTGTCTCTATTGTCTCTACTGCATGTCTCTATTGTCTCTACTGCCTGTCTCTACTGCCTGCCTCTATTGTCTCTACTGCCTGTCTCTACTGCCTGCCTCTATTGTCTCTACTGCCTGTCTCTACTGCCTGCCTCTATTGTCTCTACTGCCTGCCTCTATTGTCTCTACTGTCTGTCTCTATTGTCTCTACTGCCTGCCTCTATTGTCTCTACTGTCTGTCTCTATTGTCTCTACTGCCTGCCTCTATTGTCTCTACTGCCTGTCTCTACTGCCTGCCTCTATTGTCTCTACTGCCTGTCTCTACTGCCTGCCTCTATTGTCTCTACTGCCTGTCTCTACTGCCTGCCTCTATTGTCTCTACTGCCTGTCTCTACTGTCTGTCTCTATTGTCTCTACTGCCTGTCTCTACTGTCTGTCTCTATTGTCTCTACTGCCTGCCTCTATTGTCTCTACTGCCTGTCTCTATTGTCTCTACTGCCTGTCTCTACTGCCTGTCTCTATTGTCTCTACTGCCTGTCTCTACTGCCTGCCTCTATTGTCTCTACTGCCTCTCTCTACTGTCTGTCTCTATTGTCTCTACTGCCTGTCTCTACTGCCTGTCTCTACTGTCTGTCTCTATTGTCTCTACTGCCTGTCTCTACTGCCTGTCTCTACTGCCTGTCTCTATTGTCTCTACTGCCTGTCTCTATTGTCTCTACTGCCTGTCTCTACTGTATGTCTCTATTGTCTCTACTGTCTGTCTCTATTGTCTCTACTGCCTGTCTCTACTGCCTGTCTCTATTGTCTCTACTGCCTGTCTCTACTGTATGTCTCTATTGTCTCTACTGTCTGTCTCTATTGTCTCTACTGCCTGTCTCTACTGCCTGTCTCTATTGTCTCTACTGCCTGTCTCTACTGTTTGCCTCTATTGTCTCTACTGCCTGTCTCTACTGCCTGTCTCTACTGCCTGTCTCTATTGTCTCTACTGCCTGTCTCTACTGTCTGTCTCTACTGTCTCTACTGCCTGTCTCTACTGCCTGTCTCTATTGTCTCTACTGCCTGTCTCTACTGTCTCTACTGTCTCTATTGTCTCTACTGCCTGTCTCTACTGTCTCTACTACCTGTCTATACTGCCTGTCTCTACTGCCTGTCTCTATTGTCTCTACTGCCTGTCTCTACTGTCTCTACTGCCTGTCTCTACTGTCTCTACTGTCTCTATTGTCTCTACTGCCTGTCTCTACTGCCTCTACTGTCTGTCTCTACTGCCTGTCTCTACTGCCTGTCTCTACTGTCTCTACTGTCTCTATTGTCTCTACTGCCTGTCTCTACTGTCTCTACTGCCTGTCTCTACTGCCTGTCTCTACTGCCTGACTCTATTGTCTCTACTGCCTGTCTCTATTGTCTCTACTGCCTGTCTCTACTGTCTCTACTGTCTCTATTGTCTCTACTGCCTGTCTCTACTGTCTCTACTGCCTGTCTCTACTGCCTGTCTCTACTGCCTGTCTCTATTGTCTCTACTGCCTGTCTCTATTGTCTCTACTGCCTGTCTCTACTGTCTCTACTGTCTCTATTGTCTCTACTGCCTGTCTCTACTGTCTCTATTGTCTCTACTGCCTGTCTCTACTGTCTCTACTGCCTGTCTCTACTGCCTGTCTCTACTGCCTGTCTCTATTGTCTCTACTGCCTGTCTCTACTGTCTGTCTCTACTGTCTCTACTGTCTCTACTGCCTGTCTCTACTGCCTGTCTCTATTGTCTCTACTGCCTGTCTCTACTGTCTCTACTGTCTCTATTGTCTCTACTGCCTGTCTCTACTGTCTCTACTGCCTGTCTCTACTGCCTGTCTCTACTGCCTGTCTCTATTGTCTCTACTGCCTGTCTCTACTGTCTCTACTGCCTGTCTCTACTGTCTCTACTGTGTCTATTGTCTCTACTGCCTGTCTCTACTGTCTCTACTGCCTGTCTCTACTGCCTGTCTCTACTGTCTCTATTGTCTCTACTGCCTGTCTCTACTGTCTCTACTGCCTGTCTCTACTGCCTGTCTCTACTGCCTGTCTCTATTGTCTCTACTGCCTGTCTCTATTGTCTACTGCCTGTCTCTACTGTCTCTACTGTCTCTATTGTCTCTACTGCCTGTCTCTACTGTCTCTACTGCCTGTCTCTACTGCCTGTCTCTATTGTCTCTACTGCCTGTCTCTATTGTCTCTACTGCCTGTCTCTACTGCCTGTCTCTATTGTCTCTACTGCCTGTCTCTACTGTCTCTACTGTCTCTATTGTCTCTACTGCCTGTCTCTACTGTCTCTACTGCCTGTCTCTACTGCCTGTCTCTACTGCCTGTCTCTATTGTCTCTACTGCCTGTCTCTACTGTCTCTACTGTCTCTACTGCCTGTCTCTACTGCCTGTCTCTACTGCTTGTCTCTACTGCTTGTCTCTATTGTCTCTACTGCCTGTCTCTTCTGTCTCTACTGCCTGTCTCTACTGTCTCTATTGTCTCTACCGCTTGTCTCTACTGCCTCTACTGTCTCTACTGCCTGTCTCTACTGCTTGTCTCTTCTGTCTCTACTCCCTGCCTCTACTGCCTCTACTGTCTCTACTGTCTCTACTGCCTGTCTCTATTGTTTCTACTGTCTCTACTGCCTGTCTCTACTGCTTGTCTCTTCTGTCTCTACTGTCTCCTGTCTCTACTGGCTGCCTCTACTGTCTCTACTGCTTGTCTCTACTTTCTCTACTGCCTGTCTCTACTGTCTCTACTGCTTGTCTCTACTGTCTCTACTGCCTGTCTCTACTGTCTCTACTGCCTGTCTCTACTGTCTCTACCGCCTGTCTCTACTTTCTCTACCGCCTGTCTCTACTTTCTCTACCGCCTGTCTCTACTTTCTCTACCGCCTGTCTCTTCTGTCTCTACTGACTGTTATAATGAATACACACAGAGTTGGGTTTTTTTATTTTCATCCTCCGCCTCCTGCCTGCCTGTGTCCTGCACTTGGGTCACAAGCTGCTCACACACACACACACACACACACACACACACACACACACACACACACACACACACACACACACACACACACACACACACACACACACACACACACACACACACACACACACACACACACACACACACACAGTCTGACAGATTCCAGTTTAAGGGTATTTTGGCACCAGTGCGTTGAGACCATCATAACAGCCCACAGAGTGCCGGGCGGAACGGTCCGCAAACAGAGGAAGCCACAGCACGTCCGCATCGCACAGAGGAGGAACACACACACAACTGGGGAGGCCCTTCGAACGTGTGTGGGCCGCTTCTCTTTCTGTTTTTTCTGTCCCCCCCCCCCCCCTCCCCTCACTCTCTCCCTGCTTGAGAAAACCGATCTGTTTTAAAACACGTGCTAAATATTACCATATTTACATTTTCCTGTTTCAAGAAGGCAGTGGAGGGGGGTGTGTGTGGTGGAAAGGTCTCGGGCCGGGGTTAGACACCGTTTGAAACTCTAAACCTCTTTCATGCTTATTTGTTTTATGATTCTGCAGGGCACTGTGTTTACACTGAGAGTGCAACATCTGGATTAGATAATTTGTTGGGAATTAACCGAGCCTGAATGCTTATCGACCTCGTCTGATTACATCTGTTTGATGTTTCATCCCCCCCCCCTTCCCCTCCCTCCACCCCCCCCCCCCCCCCCCCCTATTCACAATTATTATAATTTTTTGGTCAGCGCGCCGGCATTACGTTTTTCTGCTGTACATTTATGTTTGATATGTTTTCGGAGGAGTGGAGGATTAACGTTATACAACATTAGCCTCTAACCAGCAGCAGCCGGAGCCCCGCCCCTCAGTGTGTCACATCCCTCCAATCACAGCGGTGGCCTTTGATCCATAATGGCCGATTCCCAATTACAGCTCCCGGGCACTGTTTGCCTTTCCAATGACGCAGTTGGCTACCGGAGTGGCCGTGTCAGGAACAATGGCTGCCAGGTCCGCCTGGCATCGGGAGAGAGGGCACACCAAACTGACTCCAGCCCGCCCTCTCGCAGAGAACGTTCTAGACCTAGAGGGTGTAGAGATCATTATGCAGGAGGAGAGACAAGCAGAAGCTGGTAGCAGAGGAGCAGATATTACAGAGTCTCTATTAGTCTCTATGGCAGGGCATTCTCATGTGTTAACCCTTTCACTACTGCACTACCAAATGGTTAACCCTTTCACTGCGACAATACAGAAGGTTAACCATTTCACTGCCACACGACAAAGGGTTAACCCGTTCACTACAACACTACAGAAGGTTAACCCTAAGGTTACAGACCCCAAAAGAATCAACGAGACCTTCCGTAAGTTTTTCTCCAACCTGTACAAGTCAGAAGTGATATTCGATCGTAATAAACTGGATACATTTCTAGATCAAATTAACTTACCTAAACTTTCAAAGGAAGACGCTAAACGTTTAGATGCACCTATTACACTAGAGGAACTTAGGGAGGCTATATCTGAATTGCAAAAGGGTAAAGCCCCTGGCTGGGATGGCATTCCATCCGAACTGTACCTCTCATGTTGGGATGTAATTGGACCACTATTACTGGATATGATTTTATACTCAACAAACAGGGGAACTTCTCCAGGGATGTCAATATGGCACTCATATCTATTCTACTTAAAAAAGATAAAGACCCCACCGAATGCGGTAGTTATAGACCCTTAAGCCTCCTCGGAACCGATCTCAAGCTGTACGCTAAGGTACTAGCCATCCGAGTTCAAAAACATATGACATCTTTAGTTCACCCTGATCAGACAGGCTTCATTAGAGGCCGCCTGATCACGGATAATATTAGACGGTTACTACATGTGATAGACTCCAGCAAGGATGCCGCGCCTCCTACAGCTGTATTATCCTTGGACGCGATGAAGGCCTTTGACAGGTTGGAATGGTCTTATTTATGGGCAGTACTTGGAAGGATGGGGTTAGGAGAGGGGTTCATTAATATGATCAAAGTATATACAGATCCATCGGCCATGATTTTAACAGGTCAATTCTGCTCCCCACACTTTCCTGTGTCGCGCTCGTCTAGACAGGGTTGTCCTCTTAGTCCCGGACTATTTGCTCTATCCCTAGAGCCTTTGTCACAGTACATAAGACAATCCCAGTCCATAGCGCCGATCTCAATTAAGGGAACACAGCATCACATTAGCTTATATGCGGACGATGTATTATTGTTCATGCAAAACCCTACCACCTCCCTACCTCATCTTCTCAAAGTAATAGATGATTTTGGCAATCTATCTGGATTTAAGATAAACTGGCCAAAATCGGCCTTCCTTCCACTTAATGTGACTGCGAAGGCTACCGCCCTCCCAGAAAATATAACCATGGAAGAAGACTTTAGATGTCTTGGAGTTGAAATATTCCCCACCATAAGACAAACGGTGAAGCACAATTACACAAAAATCCAAAACAAAATCAAAGACGACCTTGATAGATGGGCAAAACTTAAAAACACAGTACAAGCACGGATATCAATAGTTAAGATGGATGTACTACCTAGAATCAACTTCTTCAGTTCAATGCTACCGTTACCCCCTCCAGAGGGTTACTGGAAAAGATTACACTCCTCCACATACAAATTTATTTCGAATAACAAACCACCACGTATAAAAAGATCCACCGCACAGAGAAATAAAGCAGATGGTGGCATGGCATTTCCAGATTTTTTCCAATATTTTAAGGCGTACACATTAAGACCATTGACAACATGGTTTGACCCCCAAGCATTAGTATCCTGGAGAAAATTAGAAGAAAACATAGTAGCCCCACATAGACTGAAGGACATAGCATACACTAAACTACCAATCAAGCACTGTGAACGAAAATTTGGCCCCATAATTACTCATGCGATCCGGATATGGCGTGAATCACAAAAAAAAAATCATAACCCACATAAATGGCACAATCATACTCCCTTATTCAATAACAATGCACTCTTAATTGAAAAACGACCTATAAGATTCCCTATATGGGAAGAGCAAGGCATACACTCATTAGGGGATGTTTTTAACAAACAGGGTTTTTGTAGTGATAAAGAAATACGCAAAAAATTTAATCTCACCAAGTCCACATGGCTTTTTTACAAACAGTTACAGCTATGTTTGAAGTCTCACGGTGTTCCATTAGACAGACCAATTGAACACCACAGATACCACAAATTCTTCTACGAAAGAGAGACATCGAAAGGTTTTGTTTCAGAATTTTATCATCAATTACTAACGTCCTCGTATGAAACCCTCCAACTAGACTCTGTCTGGAGGAGAGATATACCAGACCTGGAAAATGACTTTGATTGGCAAGGAGCCTGGGCAAATGTCCGACTTACATCAAGGAACCCGGATCATCAACAAATCAATCTTAACTATATTCACAGGACATACTTGACTCCTATAAGACTGTGCCGAATGGGGCTTAAACAAGACTCCAAATGCTCCCAATGTACAAATGGGGACGAAGGGTCATTTATGCACATGTATTGGGACTGCCCACCAGTTAAGGCATTCTGGAAAGATGTGACCCAACAATTATCAAAACTCGTATCTTGGAATATACCTGTACACCCCTCGGTATTACTATTGAATGATGTTTTTGAGTTTGCAGTGAATCCACAGCTAAAGAGATTGGTTTTATCGGGTATCACAGTAGCTAAAAAGCTGATCGCATCACGCTGGTTTCAACCGGAAAAAATGTGCCGGAAAGTTTGGTTTCTTACATATCTCGATGTGATTTATCAAGAAATATCTACAGCAAGAATTCTGGGTCTCAATGAATCCAAAATGTCAATGTGGTTAGAAGTGGTGGAGAGAATAAAAGCTAGCTTATAATGGTAGTGTCTGGTTAGGTGCAAGGGATAGTGGAGGTACTTCTCAAGGTGGGGTCCGGGAGGGGGGGGGTTCGAGCTGGAGCATATGTGTGTAGGTTTTTTAGATAACAGGTATTAGGGGTATATCTTATATAAGACAATTAACTAAAATGTGATCTCATTGGATGTGCTCTGACAATTAATGCTTGTATATCTTATCGTGTGTTGTCATGTTTGTTTATGTGTTTGTTTAAAAAATAATAAAAAAATTAAATACAAAAAATTATTCCGGATTCTTAGATAGGATCACAAATGACTTCGGCAGATGGTCAAAATTAAAAAACTCATTACAGGCCCGAGCATCAATAGTTAAGATGGATGTTTTACCCAGAATTAACTTTTTCAGCTCAATGTTGCCGTTACCCCCCCCCCCCCCCCCTTGTTGGTTACTGGAAAAAATTACACTCCGCTGCATATAAATTTATTTGGAACAACAAACCTCCACGAATAAAAAGATCCACTGCTCAGAGAAATAAAGCCGACGGGGTTTAGCATTTCCAGACTTAAACTATTATTTTAAAGCGTTCTCTTTAAGACCACTGATCACCTGGTTTGATTCTCAAGCATCTGTATCCTGGAGACCATTAGAGGAGAACATAGTGGCACCACATAGACTGCAGGATATAGTGTACACCAACTTATCAATTAAGCAATGCAACTCGAGATTTGGCCCTCTTATTACACATGTGATCCGGATATGGTGTGAAAGAGAACAATTTTACAAACCATTCTCCCCTATTTAATAACAATTTACTCCTTATTGCACAACAACCTATCAGATTTCCTAAATGGGAAAAGAAAGACATACATACATTGGGGGATATCTTCGATCACCATGGTTTCTGCAGTTATCAAGATATATTTAACAAATTTAACCTCACCAGCTCCACTTATTTTTTCTATCTACAATTAAGAGCAGCTTTAAAGGCTCACAGAGTCCTATTAAAGATTCCACTTGAGCACCACAGATTTTACAAATTATTTTATGAAAAGGAGACATCGAGAGGCTTCGTCTCTGACTTTTATCGTCACTTACTTACGTCCTCATATGAAATCCTTCCCCTAGACTCGGTTTGGAGGAAGGATATCCCAAACTTGGAAGTAGATTTTGATTGGGATGAAGTCTGGGCAAACGTACGGCTATCATCACGTAACCCAGATCACCAACAGATTAACCTTAACTTTGTTCATAGGACTTACCTGACTCCTAGACGTTTGCACCTAATGTGGCTCAGACAAGACCCTCGATGCTCCTTATGTTTAAACAGTGATCTTGGTACATTTATGCATATGTATTGGGAATGCCCTCCTGTTAAGATATTCTGGGAAAAAGTAACCACTCAATTATCAGAATTTTTATCCCTGACCATACCTATACTGCCTTCTGTATTGTTGTTGAATGATGTTTCTCAGTTATCAACCTCTGTACATGTAAAAAGACTAATTTTGTCCGGTCTTACGGCTGCCAAAAAGTTGATAGCGTCACGCTGGATTCAACCGGATAAAATGTGCCGGAAGGTGTGGGTTCTTCTTACCTATCTCGATGTGATTTATCTAGAGATATCTACCGCACGAATCTTAGGTGTTAATGAAGCCAGCATAGCAATCTGGTTAGCTGTGGTGGAGAAGATAAAGGGAAGCATATGAACTTGTAATTTCTGATGTTAAATGGAATAGTGGATGTATAGTCCAAGAGGGGGTCCTGAAGGGGGGGTGGAGGGGGGGTGGAGGGGGAGGGAAGGGGAAGGAAAGAGCGAGGAAGAGCGAGCAAGAGCACATGTATTGTATTGTATTGTATTTATTATTTGTATGTCTTTTAATCTACATTTATTTTGATTTAATTACTGGACTGTCATTATTGTTATTATTATTTCTGTAATTGTCCTGTGATTTATCATTGATTTTTACTGTTACTGTATTGTTTGTTTAGTTTTATGTTAAAAAAGGGAAAATAAAAAACATTTGTTAAAAAAATTCAAAAGGTTAACCCTTTACTATAAAGGGTTAACCTTCTGTAGTGTGGTAGTGAAAGGGTTAAACCTACTATGTATATTCCTATATGACGTACTAAAGGCATACTAGTAGGATTGATTAGTATATTTATTGTAAATTCAATATCCATACCTTGGCATTATTACCGCAGAAGCGTGATGATAAATGACAACGACAAGTGATTGTATTGTATTTTGCGTTGATACTGTACGTACCACCGGGTCGGATCAACAAAAATAACTCCACATTCACGGTTAGAAGGGGCTATTAAAAAGTACCCAGAAATGATACTTAAGTGAAAGTATGGGTACCGTCTCAAAATCGTACTCAAGTAAAAGTCAGAGTATCTGGCTAAAAACACACTTGAGTAAAAGTAAAAAAGTTTCTACTTTTAAATGTACTTTTTTTTAATTCCGGGGCAATGAAATGTTCCGTTTCATCTTCATCACTCGTACTATCGTTTGTGGCCATCTTCTATGGCTTGTCACTCTGACTGCCTATTCTTCTGATAGCAGGTGTTTAATCAAAGATCCCCGCTTTCTAGTCTTGCACAAGGACCAATCAGCATGGGTATGGGCGGGTTATTTTTCCATTGATGGGGATTTGATTGGCTGTTTTTAAATAAAGCGCGGCCGCAGGATTAATAACGTTAACGTTAGTTCGGCCAGAGAAACAAATATACAAATTAAAATGGTTGGACCTGCGAGATTTGTACTTTGTACTTTGTAGGTCTGCATTTTAAATGTAAGGAGTAAAAAGTATGTTTTGTTTCTCTGAAATGTAATTGAGTAAAAGTACAAAGTATACAAACCTAATAATACTAGAGTAAAGTACAAATCCCCACAAAACAGTACTTAAGTATTGTAACGAAGTACAATTACTCAAGTACTTTACACCCCTGCCCTCTGGTATAGCTTCTTGAAACTAGATCAAATGTGGCAAACTGCCGGGGGATGGCAGAATATCAAGCAGCAGGGTTTATGGGAAATGTGGTCTTATCATGTGAAACAGGCTATTGTTTCGGCAAAGGTTTAATTTGTTTACTGTAATTATATCAAGGTATCACAAGTAATCTGACAATGAAATACCATTATGATATGATTGATGATTATTGTTGTTGACATTTCTCTTTTTTGAAAACATCCAACTTTTGGGTCAAATTAAAACGATATTTAAACTGATGTTTTTAAAATGTCAAATAGTTGATGTTTAGCTCAAAATATGCATTCAACCTGCTGGTGTAACGTTACTAGACTAGACCTTTTCTACCCAATACAGTACCCAATTAGTTCAGTTTAACTTTAACCTCTGACCCTAACCATGGAAAATTAAACCCATCCTGACATATTTCTGAGTCCCCCAAAATGTCAAATTGGGACACAGTAATTAACCGGTGCGATGAACACAAGCATTTTTTCCCGGAATTACTTCCTGAAGTGACATAACAATAACACAATTAGGGTTAATTGACCCTACTTTACGATCGCCTCAGGAGCAGTTCAGCATCATGCAGACTGGAAGCGATCGCTGTCACTTCATGAAGTAACTCCAGGAACAACTATGCTGCTCTTTGTTTGTCGCTGGCGGTGAATCACACTGACCAAAACAAACAGTGCGGCTCTGCGACTTAGCAGCTTTTGGGCAACAATGGAGTTCTGTGACTTCTGGATACAAGCTGTAATCGGGTGTTGGCCGGATATACTTTAGAAGTAGAGGAACCGTATTGTTGGTTTTGGTCTGTTAGGCTATGTTGACACAATAACTAATAATAAATAGAATTGCTCCGGCCTTATCCTTCAACAGTTAATAATCCGGTAAGCAGGCCTATACAACAATTGGACATTTTGACACTTTTTCTGGCCCGTATCCAAGGCTACTGACTTTATCAAACACAAACACGTTACCTCTGGCCTCCCTCTCCGTTTATCTCCATTGTACGAGCCATTACATAGTTGAGTATTGTCCTCTGGGGACCAGGGGGGGGGGGGGGTGTCTCTCCCTGTCCCCTCTAATCTGGCCGCCCTGCTCTGATTCCATCCCTCTCATGGAGCCACACAGAAGAGATTAGTCGGGCGCTGCTCCGACGCGGAGCAGATGTGTCCGAGACTTGATTTGTGTGTGTTTTATTGACTCTGGCCATCTGTTAATACAGTTGCTGGCTCTTCCCCCCGTTGTGTTTGTTGATGCACACAGGCAGGGAAACCAAGGGCCCAAGAGAAACAGTGTCGGCGAACAAGAGATGAGCGGGAGAGATAGAGTGAGAGAGGGGGGAGAGAGAGGGGGGGGGGAGAGATAGAGAGAGAGAGGGGGGGGGTGAGAGAGAGAGAGATAGAGGGGGGGAGAGAGAGGAGATAGAGTGAGAGAGGGGGGGAGAGAGAGATAGAGGGAGAGAGAGGGGGGGGGAGAGAGAGAGAGAGAGAGAGGGGAGATAGAGAGAGGGGGAGAGAGGGGAGATAGAGAGAGGGGGAGAGAGAGATAGAGAGAGAGAGAGAGAGAGAGAGAGAGAGAGAGAGAGAGAGAGAGAGCGAGAGAGAGAGAGAGAGAGAGAGAGAGAGAGAGAGAGAGAGAGAGAGAGAGAGAGAGAGAGAGAGAGAGAGAGAGAGAGAGAGAGAGAGAGAGAGAGAGAGCAGAGGATTTCAGGGGCTTTTCACTAGAGAGAAGGGAAAGGCTGGCCCTCTGAGTCTTAAGTGTCACTCTGAGATATTGCCGTACAATAAGGAAGTGTTTGTTCTTTGTTTTGCTGTGTTTTTCCTCGGCGTGTAAATATACTAAATATTATTATGAGGACAAATTCCTCCACCGAGTGGGAAATGAAATGTCGCTCTAGATATTTTAAATTCCTCTCTCACCTCCATTCCATGAATTCTATTGCAACGTTGATGGCATGAAGAGCAGTTGTTGTGGACGTTCTTAGCATCGTGTGTACATTTGTTCATGTGTGTGTGTGTGTGTGTGTGTGTGTGCTTATGTATTATCTGACCTTGTGAGAAGATGATAATACATAATGGCGGTTGTTGTCACGTGCGCTGGGTGGGTTGGTATATCTCACATTCTTTTCTATACATTCTCAATTGACCATAATTCACACGGCGGCCATTTTGCTCTCATGTCGTACTCAGGTTGGGACAGCGGTGGGTACAGGGTGGAAAGGAACCCCAATGTGGGCATGACATATGGGAGCAAAATGGCCACCGTGTGAATAATGGTCAATAGACTCCTCCCCTTCTCTCCTTGACGCTTCCATCTCTCTCCTTCTTCACCGTCTTCCCTCTCTTCCAATATTGTCTGCGCTCCCCTCTCCTATCTCACACGGCGCTGTGTGAAAGATGGCGCCCACGTTGGGCGTGCGCTTTAGAAGCCAGGGATGCCGTGAAAGCGTATCCCTCACAACAGTCATGAATGGTAAATGGTGCATTTATATAACAGCTTTTATCCAAAGCGATATATACATATATTGTTTTAATGCTTTCACATTTTACCCATTCACTCACACATTCAAACACCGACAGGGGAGGCAACCATGCAAGGTGCCAACCTGCTCATCGGGAGCAGTTAGGGGTTAAGTGTCTCGCTCAAGGACACTTCGACACGCTGCCCGGGAGGAGTGGGAATCGAACCGGGAACCTCCAGATCACCAGGCGACTGCTCTACCTACGGAGCCACTGTCGCCCCCATATATGAAAAAGACTGCATCATATAATATCACATCGAAGAGTTTTTGTGGCCGACCCCTACCACCCCGGCCACAACCTGTTTGAGTCACTCCCCTCTGGCAGGAGGCTGCGGTCCATCAGGGCCAAAACATCACGCCACAAGAACAGTTTCTTCCCCTCTGCAGTGAGCCTCATCAACAAGTCTCGGGACCCTCACTGACACCCCCCACAGCCCTGGCCTATTCCCATTTAATTTTTTACTTAAAATTTTACTATATTCTATTGTGCTATATTTAATTTATATAGCTCTCCACAAGCTTCTCCCTCTCTCCACAAGCTCCTCCCTCTCCCCACAAGCTCCTCCCTCTCTCCTTGAGCTTCTCCCTCTCTCCACAAGCTTCTCCCTCTCTCCACAAGCTTCTCCCTCTCTCCACAAGCTTCTCCCTCTCTCCACGAGCTTCTCTATCTCTCCACAAGCTTCTCCCTCTCTCCACGAGCTTCTCCCTCTCTCCACGAGCTTCTCTCTCTCTCCACGAGCTTCTCTCTCTCCACAAGCTTCTCTCTCTCTCCACGAGCTTCTCCCTCTCTCCACGATATTCTCTCTCTCTCCACAAGCTCCTCCCTCTCTCCACAAGCTCCTCCCTCTCTCCACGAGCTTCTCCCTCTCTCCACAAGCTTCTCCCTCTCTCCACGAGCTTCTCTCTCTTTCTCCACAAGCTTCTCTCTCTATCTACAAGCTTCTCTCTCTCCACAAGCTTCTCTCTCTCCACAAGCTTCTCCCTCTCTCCACAAGCTTCTCTCTCTCTCCACAAGCTTCTCTATCTCTCCGCAAGCTTCTCTCTCTCTCCACGAGCTTCTCCCTCTTTCCACAAGCTTCTCTCTCTCTCCACAAGCTTCTCTCTCTCTCCACAAGCTTCTCTCTCTCCACGAGCTTCTCCCTCTCTCCACAAGCTTCTCTCTCTCTCCACAAGCTTCTCTCTCTCCATGAGCTTCTCTCTCTCTCCACAAGCTTCTCTCTCTCCACAAGCTTCTCCCTCTCTCCACAAGCTTCTCTCTCTCTCCATGAGCTTCTCTCTCTCCACAAGCTTCTCTCTCTCTCCACAAGCTTCGTTCTCTCTCCACAAGCTTCTCTCTCTCTCCACGAGCTTCTCTCTCTCCACAAGCTTCTCTCTCTCTCCACAAGCTTCGTTCTCTCTCCACAAGCTTCTCTCTCTCTCTCCACAAGCTTCTCTATCTCTCCACAAGCTTCTCTCTCTCTCCACAAGCTTCTCTCTCTCTCCACAAGCTTCTCTCTCTCCACGAGCTTCTCCCTCTCTCCACAAGCTTCTCTCTCTCTCCATGAGCTTCTCTCTCTCTCCACAAGCTTCTCTCTCTCTCCACGAGTTTCTCCCTCTCTCCACAAGCTTCTCTCTCTCTCCACAAGCTTCTCCCTCTCTCCACAAGCTTCTCTCTCTCTCCACGAGCTTCTCTCTCTCCACAAGCTTCTCTCTCTCTCCACAAGCTTCGTTCTCTCTCCACAAGCTTCTCTCTCTCTCCACGAGCTTCTCTCTCTCCACAAGCTTCTCTCTCTCTCCACAAGCTTCGTTCTCTCTCCACAAGCTTCTCTCTCTCTCTCCACAAGCTTCTCTCTCTCTCCACAAGCTTCTCCTCTCTCCACAAGTTTCGTTCTCTCTCCACAAGCTTCTCCCTCTCTCCACAAGCTTCTCCCTCTCTCCACAAGCTTCTCTCTCTCTCCACAAGCTTCTCTCTCTCCACGAGCTTCTCTCTCTCCACAAGCTTCTCCCTCTCTCCATGAGCTTCTCTCTCTCTCCACAAGCTTCTCTCTCTCTCCACGAGCTTCTCCCTCTCTCCACGAGCTTCTCTCTCTCCACAAGCTTCTCCCTCTCTCCACAAGCTTCTCTATCTCTCCACGAGCTTCTCTCTCTCTCCACAAGCTTCTCTCTCTCCACGAGCTTCTCTCTCTCTCCACGAGCTTCTCTCTCTCCACAAGCTTCTCTCTCTCTCCATGAGCTTCTCCCTCTCTCCACGAGCTTCTCTCTCTCTCCATGAGCTTCTCTATCTCTCCACGAGCTTCTCCCTCTCTCCACGAGCTTCTCTCTCTCTCCATGAGCTTCTCTATCTCTCCACGAGCTTCTCTCTCTCTCCATGAGCTTCTCTATCTCTCCACGAGCTTCTCTCTCTCTCCACAAGCTTCTCTATCTCTCCACAAGCTTCTCTCTCTCCACAAGCTTCTCCCTCTCTCCACAAGCGTATCCCTCTCTCCACGAGCTTCTCTCTCTCTCCATGAGCTTCTCTATCTCTCCACGAGCTTCTCCCTCTCTCCACGAGCTTCTCCCTCTCTCCACGAGCTTCTCTCTCTCTCCATGAGCTTCTCCCTCTCTCCACGAGCTTCTCCCTCTCTCCACGAGCTTCTCCCTCTCTCCACGAGCTTCTCCCTCTCTCCACGAGCTTCTCCCTCTCTCCACGAGCTTCTCCCTCTCTCCACGAGCTTCTCCCTTTCTCCACGAGCTTCTCCCTCTCTCCACGAGCTTCTCCCTCTCTCCACGAGCTTCTCCCTCTCTCCACGAGCTTCTCCCTCTCTCCACGAGCTTCTCCCTCTTTCCACGAGCGTCTCCCTCTCTCCACGAGCTTCTCCCTCTCTCCACGAGCGTCTCCCTCTCTCCACGAGCGTCTCCCTCTCTCCCAGAAGCCCACTGTTTGCTTACCAAGTGGAAAGTTAAAAAGCAGGCAGCACTGAGCTGGCTGGGTGTTTTACGACACTGCAGCGCTGCGGCCCGTTCCTCTCCTCTCTCTCTCTCTCTCTACTGTGTGTCATGATGATGGGATTTCTTGGTG
>NC_140167.1:90977456-90980161 GCF_963971535.1 Notolepis coatsorum
GAAATGGATGATTGATGGGGAAATAATTTTCATTTGCTTTGTTTTATTTCCACCCATGTATCATAATATCAAGACTTCTTAAAATATTATGCAGAGGTCTAAATTATTTGCTTAATTCAACACATATTACCGGGAACCTAGAATTTTGTTCAACACTGATGTGAATTAGAATTTGTCCCCCAATCTGATAAACGGGCTGAATCACCACAGCGTGGCTACACTGTTGCTACAGCCTTGTGTGCGAATCCTGCCAAGTTCGGGACAGGAGAAGTTATTATTATGTTGAGGGGGAAAACGAAAGACAAAAGGAAATAAACTAATAAATTGATTTGAATCTTTGAAACCTGCAAGGACGTGCAATCTTCAAACACCCCTGCAAGCCCAGCCAAGCACAACCACACACACTCCTCCTAACCCTGCAAGGTTTATTGGCCCTGACGCGTTTAGAGGGAAGATAACATTTGACAAAATAAATGAATAGGCACTATACTTCATCATGTAGCTCATTCCTTTAAAAACATTTGAAAATCTGTGACACCTGCGTTTTAGTGTAGTCCTATGGGCTGGCCATTGTCTAATTTAATATGCATCATATAATAATAATAATAATAATAATAATAATAATAATAATAATAATAATAATAATAATAATAATAATAATAATAATAATAATAATAATAATAATAATAATAATAATAATAATAATAATAATAATAATAAATAATAATAATAATAATAATAATAATAATAATAATAATAATAATAATAATAATAATAATAATAATAATAATAATAATAATAATAATAATAATAATAATAATAATAATAATAATAATAATAATAATAATAATAATAATAATAATAATAGGCTACATTTTATTGAAACAATTAAATTAACGATTTTCATTTTTGATAATCGTCATATAGTTCCTTATTTTATAGCTCAGTCTAATTCTTCTATATGCTCCCATAAGGCAATAGAATCGAGTTTATTTCTTACTCCATATTACATGTTTACTAAAGACACACGGTGCTGAGAGCGTCCAGCAGCCAAATGTCCAACCGTGATGGATATAATGTCAATCATTAGGTCACGGCCCGCGAGCCGCCGCCCGCAGGCTTACAGTTTAATCCCACTATGAGACATAGAGAGCGTCGGTGAATATGGAAATCATATCCGCGGAATAACATGTGTTTCAACTTTAGTGTTATATTATACTGTAGTGAGCTTCACGCCGTGTGGCCATACTGATGGAGAATGATTCTCATGCGCTTAATTGATCCGCGTGATGTCAGGTCATGAAACCATTACGTGTGACGTTTGAATTTAAGACGGGAAGTGTGCAAATGATGACTGTACAAAAAAAGAAGCTAAATTAAATAATCCGGGCTAAGCAGTTGGGGGGCCTCTTAATTTGGGACCTATAGCAGAGACAGCCTTTGTTCTGTTGGCAGAATAGCATACTGGAACTGGGACGTTCATAAATCACCCCATCAATATTCGTCAGCCCACTCACACTATATAGCAGAAATGTACAGTTCTTGCGATCCAATTAGTGCTTCAGTCACTGTCTGTGTGCATCCCATCATTCTGCCTACCGAGTTGGGCCCTATAAAATAAAGGCATATAGACCTATAGCCTAATCATTGCACGTGATTATCCAACATTAGTCATCAACTGATATAGATTCACCCTCGGTTTAGACGACGCTTTATGGAGCTCAAAGACCGTTTGACAGTATATTCCACGAGCCCTCTCTGCATGCGAAGGGAAATGTTGGTCCGCTGTGATATTGTTTAACGTGGTTTTGGAGGGGTACCATACAATGCCATATGCGCAGTGGTCCTGCGTGATGCAAATGTGCCTTGCTGTGAGTGAGGGGTATAATATTCTGCAAAAAACAACAACACTTGGGACATGAATGTGTGTCCAAACAAAAAAAGATCCAAGGTCCGTTGTGTTTGTGGGGAGATGTGTCTGAGCCCTCTCTCTCTCTCTCCCTCTCTCTCTCTCTCTCTCTCTCTCTCTCTCTCTCTCTCTCTCTCTCTCTCTCTCTCTCTCTCTCGTTACTAACTCCCTCGAACGCTGAAGGAGACACGATGAGCTAATGATGAAACAGGGACTTATTTAAAGCTGTTAATATTGTATCGTTTTGTTGTTGGTCATATTATATCATATAATCTCTAACACATTCGCTGTGTGGTATTTTGATGTTTTCATGAATAGTAACAATAAAGGCTCATTTATTTATGTGAATTCAATTCAGCATCATCTAAATACTGGGATGGTGTGTATATAGTAGTAGTAGCAAGAGTTTGGGACTGTGTTTGTATTGTAAATTATTTATATAGACTTTTTTTTTTGTTAACCGCAAGACACATTCATATTATCATAGATCGCTTGTGTGGGCCTGCCCTGTGGAGAGCCGCCCCGTCCGTTTAGCTCTGCTGGCCTGAGACTAAACTCTTTAGCTCCGCAGCCTTGGTCTCCACCCGCCCGGGCCGCTCGCGGGGGAAGGTGCAGCTCCAGGGGTGCATCTGGAGAACGTGAATAGAGACCAGGGGCCCAACAAAGCGGCGGGGCTTCGAAGGGGTGCACCGCGCTGCGTTTGGAAGCAAGGCACCGGTCTGTGGGCCGAGGGAGGCAGAGGGGAGCTGCCTGTTGCTCAGGGCCGAGGAGGGCTCAGTCACTAGTCACTGCATTA
>NC_140167.1:90980361-90997861 GCF_963971535.1 Notolepis coatsorum
AAGTTGAGCGCTTAGTAACGTTTCGCCTCAACGCCGTTTCTGGCCGAACTAGTCATCGAATCTTTAATATTTTTTTTGATTCGTATTCAGAGGTAATTCGTCGAGATATTTCTAAATGTTATTTATCAAAAAAAAATATGGGAAATATGGTCAAAAACAACATTTATCCGTTTTTTTCGATGAAAAAACACGTTCTATCAAACAAACACAGGTTTGAGTGGTTATAATTCATAAATATGAGTAATATGTTGAGAGATATATTGAGATTATGCTATTACTGTTAATCATGGGTAGAAAAATGTTTTAAAAATAGTAAACAGTTAAAATTATATGGCTTTAAACATGATGTATCATTTCATCTCCCAAGCCCAGCGAGTTCCACCATTGCTAGGCATGCACAAGGGGCCTTTGAGATGCTTTGGTACCATGAGGTGCACGCATAGTCGTAGTACCCTTGAATGAGTGCTCCTGCCAGAGTCTTCAGGGTATTCTTGTTTACCAGAGAGGAGATCCGGTACAAGAATCGAGTTTGTTGGTTGACTTTTTTTATTACATTGGATGCCATTTTGTCACAGGAAAGATTTGCCTCTAGGATGGAACCCAGGTAGGTTATTTCGTCTTTCCTTGTGACAATATTGTCACCCACTGTAACCGAGAAGCCGTCGGTCTTGCTGAGTTTGTTATTTGAACCGAAGAGAATGGACTCTGTTTTGCCCATGTGTAATGATAGTTTGTTATCAGCGAGCCATATGCAGATTTTGCCTAGTTCTGAGCTGAGGGTTTTTTCAACCTGCAACTTGTTCTTGTCAGAGACCAGCAGGGTACCTTGAGTTACTGTTGAGACATCATTCTGAACCCTGAGTTACTGTTAAGACATCATTCTGAACCCTGAGTCACTGTTAAGACATCATTCTGAACCCTGAGTCACTGTTGAGACATCATTCTGAACCCTGAGTTACTGTTAAGACATCATTCTGAACCCTGAGTTACTGTTGAGACATCATTCTGAACCCTGAGTCACTGTTGAGACATCATTCTGAACCCTGAGTCACTGTTGAGACATCATTCTGAACCCTGAGTCACTGTTGAGACATCATTCTGAACCCTGAGTTACTGTTAAGACATCATTCTGAACCCTGAGTCACTGTTAAGACATCATTCTGAACCCTGAGTTAGTGTTAAGACATCATTCTGAACCCTAAGTATTTTGTCACAAGGTACGCTATTGACCATTGAAATGCATCATAAGTTCACGTTTTATAGCAGAAACCATAAAACACCAGAGCTGTTCTTGAACAGAGCCCAATAAATCTGTTCACAGTGAATCAGCACACAGTATTCAGGTCAGGTGACACGATATGCTGCTACCTGACTGCTGTCTGAAAGCCAATTACAGTGTAACTTTAGATCAAAGTCTTTTCAACGAAATGTTTATGTCCTTTAGAGTATAGCCAAGAAGAGAAAAGCTGAAACATATTCAGGTAACATAGTGAATATGGGGGCACGAAATCTGGATAATTGGAGTTATCGGCTTTTGCCAAAAAAGCTATCTTTATTTGAAAATATTTATTTTAAATTATATTTTGTACATGTCGTCTCACACCAGTGATGTAGTCTCCCCCTTGGGTCAGTCAGTGACTTAAGTCTCGGTAAAGCAATAATACATTTGAGTTTGTCACACCACAAAAACACGTGTTAACCTCCCAGCCAAAATGTAATGATTACAAAATAACCATTATAAAACTCAGCTGAAAACATCTCATCTCTCTGCAGTTCTCCGGGTTTGGAGGCATGCACGCTTGATTGACAGTTCCCTTTAACCTCAATTGCCATTTTATTTTTCACATTTATAAATGACTAGATCTATTAAATGGACCCTACTTGGTTAGAAAGATAGACTTATGCCTCTTTTCCATTGCATAGTACCTACTCGACTCTACCCTATACTCTACTCTACCCGCTTTAGGTACCTGGTACTTTGTTCCTTTTCCACTGCAGGTAGTACTCAGTTTGTCTCCGTGTGGGGAGGCGGGCCGCTGGCGTACAGCATGAGAGCCCCAGCATAGCTATGTCCGTGAGGGCTTGGAGCAAGCCAGAGTAAAACACAGTTTTCAATCAATCAATCAATAAAAACATTAACCAGACTCTCGTTGTGTCTATGCTGCTAACGTTAACGTTACCTCTTGTGTCTATTCTGCTAATGTTAACATTACCTCTCATTGTGTCTATTCTACAAGCTTTAACGTTACCTCTTGTGTCTATCTGCTAACGTTAACGTTAGCATTAGCATTAGGTAATAACCGGTTTAAAATGGATAATGATTACCTCACGTTGTGTCTATTCTACTAGCATTAACATTACTAGTACAAACAATCAATAGTGAATTATATTGATCACGCTATGTACGCTAGCCATGGTAAAACGCAAGCACATTAGCACATAAGCTAACAACAAGCTTTAACGTATACCTCTCGCGTCTATCTGCTAACGTTAGCATTAGGTAATAACCGGTTTAAAATGGATGGTGATTACCTCACGTTGTGTCTATTCTACTAGCATTAACATTACTAGTACAAACAATCAATAGTGAATTATATTGATCACGCTATGTACGCTAGCCATGGTAAAACGCAAGCACATTAGCACGTAAGCTAACAACAAGCTTTAACGTATACCTCTCGCGTCTATCTGCTAACGTTAGCATTAGGTAATAACCGGTTTAAAATGGATGGTGATTACCTCACGTTGTGTCTATTCTACTAGCATTAACGTTACTAGTACAAACAATCAATAGCGAGTTATATTGATCACGCTAGGTACGCTAGTAGCCATGGTAAAACGCAAGCACATTAGCACCTAAGCTAACAACAAGCTTAACAAATCAGCAATCTTTTTGTGAGAGTAAACTCTCTGCTCTGTGGTAAATTGTGTTGATGTCGGTTTTGTTTCATCAATAAATGAGGCAGAATACACAGTGAATGTATCCTTTTTTGTTTATTGCACTTGTTCCTGCTGCAAACAAATAAGGAATCCTAAGCGAGGCATTAAAGATGGCGGCTTTCTGTTTTTGTGCAGAGGCTCCAACGTGTGACGCTTCTCTCTTCTGACCAATCAGTGGTCTGCAGTGTTTCACGTCACTTTCTGGTACCAGTTCTACCCGCTTGGAACCTCGACAGAGCAGGGACTAAAAAATAACCCAAAAATTACCCGGTTCCAGGTATTTTGGTAATGGGAAACCGAAAATGCAGAGTAGAGTAGAGTAGAGTCGAGTAGGCATGCAGTGGAAAAGAGGCATAAACGGTTAACTAGCCAACTAGGTTAGACCATCCAAATCTGTGTTAGCATTAGCTTTGAAGGTTGTTTACATCCTGGAAGCTGATTGGCTGACAGGCTCTACTGTAAATCCCGGTGTGGTCCAGGGTCAGTTATATATCGTATTTGCTTTCGCGTCCCGCTCTGAGCCTTATGAGATACCCCTTATCTCCTATGATACCTATTGTATCTCCAACGAAAACTACATGCACCCCACCTGTCTGGGGCCCCGCCCCTATGGTGGCACCGCCCATATAACCGTGACTCTGGTCACCAAAACACCCTTCCTCTATTTTCGTCCCAGCGTACTGGCTGCGTGCACCATATGTTAACTAGCAGGATGAAAAAGATCAGAGTCATAATGTTGAAAGCTTACCGGAGGTTGCTGGCCCCTGGCATCTTCGACGCATGTTTTCGGCGACACGACGGGCCTATGTTGATGTTCCTCGTCTAATGACAGCAGATCGAGGTTCAGCTGTACAAGATTGGCTGTCGGGCCAGCTTGTACTCAGGTAGGCCCTGTGTCTTCAGGCATGGGTATTAGTGTTAGTAATGCTGGTTTGTTTTGTTACACAACCATGTTCTGTGTTGGCGCCGGGGGCAGGATGGTTTGGTGAACGTTCACTGCAGGGAACGGTTTCCAAGCTGTCTTGGGCGTGCTACTAAACATCTAATGCTATGCTACATGCTATCGCTAATGCCACATGCTATTGCTACTGCTAACTGCTACGCTGTTCTAATGTCTCCGCCGTGAGATGTTGTCACTTCTCCCTCCTCTTGCCCGGTTCATCAATGAAGGTCAGTCGGTAGCTGTTGTGGGTGTTTTTGCTGAGTCCTATTTACCTTTTTTCGGGTAAATGGGTTGACAACAGGGTAGGCCGTGGCTAGGTTTCCTAGCCAGGTATGTTACCTTGTGTTCCGGCGGGGTCTATGGAACGGTGTCCCCATCTGGGGCGATGCGTGAGCTCGGCGGTGTAGCAGTAGAGCTATATTACTGCAGGATGGGACTTAACGGCGGGTTATGGCTCAGCTGGCTAGTTCCTATCCACATTGGCGTCGGGTAGTGGGGCTATGGGTCCAGCCGACATGGTAAACATGTTGCGTGTCTGTGTGCAGGCGTTGTCGATCTGGGTCCCACATCGCCTCACGCTAGGCTGTAGTAGTATAGGGGCAGGGCCGCCTGGGAGAAATGTGAGGCCCTGGGCGAATTTAAACGCGAGGCCCCCCACCCCCTGAGGCGGCCCTGTGTAATGGGCTATTGTTTCTTTCTGTCACTCTGCTATGAGAAGGTCTGTCTTGCTACAGTTTTCTCTCCTCTCAACCATTCATACTGACGGTCAATCGGTATACTGGGGGAGTAGTGCGGGGGGGGCTTTGTTTACCTTTTTTGGTAAATGGGCTAAGCTAGGGCTGGTGTGCTGTTGTGAATATTTTGAATGAAGGCGGGACTAGTTCGCTCTGGTCCGCCTCCCCTTAACGTTGTGTGTATGGGTTTGCTCATTCTACAGTATTTTGTGGTTTAGTTCTTTTATTCATTTAACCCTTTCATGGTGCACACCACAGTGGAGGTTGCTGTTTGCAACCACCACTGGTGCTCCGTGTTAACATCAGTCCTTTGTTTTTGATATATTGAAACAGTGCCCCGCCCGGCCGACGCCATGGGTGGGTCGGCCTGGCGAGTGGCTGGTGGGCTGTTAAAGCTTGTACCGCCACAGTATGGAATTGGCAACGATTAGAACTGTGTTCGAATTGCTGTTTTTTTCTATTAAAGAAATGCTGTCTGGTGGCGGGGCCTTGAGGGCCAGCCGACGTCGACACATCGCGCGAGGTTGTTGACGTTATTAGCTTTGACCCAGCCGCAAGCTATAACCGCTCAGGGTTCCCCTCTCCGCAGGGGATTTTGGTCTTCTGCTGGAGCGCGGGCGGTATTGTCCTAGGCCCTACACCGCCTCACACCGCGCAGCCAGAAGAGGAGAGAGCACAGCAGGGCTACGGTGTGTAGGAACCCATGGGGGCCTTACACCTTGCATGTCCGGCTGCAGAACAACTCCTCAGCATGTTCTGGAGGGGTGTTCAATGGGGGGGCTTTTTTCATCGGAAGCCCCCCGTATCAGACCGGCCCTTTCTGTCGGGGTTCCCCCTTGGGTGCGATTGCCTCGTGGGTGGTGTCAGGGTCAGATGTTCCGACACGGAGCGCGCTGCTCGCACGGTTCCAGGGTTGGCTACGCACAGCGGGGGGACCGGGCCAACTATCTACAGTTCCTGGCGGACCTGCGCCACGTGACGGCGGGTGCGTTGGGAGTGTTGTCACATATGACTACGGCAGTACCATATGTCGAGGTGGATGGAGAGAACGCTGAGGCGGGGACTTGTGTTTACACAACCCCACCTGTTTTCAGGTTTGGTACAGACCCTATTGTCAGGGTCTCCAGCAGTGACAGCTCTGGTCAACGAGATCCAATCTCTGTGGACGAAGCAAGCCATCGTCGTGGCGTTCTCCTCCCGGTGTTCTCTGCCTGAGAAGTCGGGAGGGAGGGGTGTAAGACCCAGGCTGGACCTGTCCCATGGGAAGGTTCAGCATTTTTTGGATCATCTCCTACCTGTTGAACACTGTCAGGTGAGGGTCTGGTTCTCCTCCATAGACCTGTAGGATGCGTATGCGCATCTCCGATCTTCCATCCTAGGGCTTACCTACGCTTCCTTTGCAGGGTTAGCGTATGAGTACCAGAGGCTGCCGTTCGGTTTTCTCTGGCTCCCCGCATCTTCACCAAGTGCGTGGAGGCCGCACTGGGGCCTCTGCGTCGTCAGGGGTTACGGAGTGTTCTGCCCTGATGACGTTCTGGTCCTTCGCGGTCAAGGTGGATCGTCAGGTCTCGTACCAGGCAGGTCTCTACCAGCCTGGGGTTGCTGTAGACTGGATGTAGAGTACTCCTCTTCCCAGTCAACGGTTGGAGGGCTATGGGCATCCATCTCAGAGCGTGTTGTCAACACGCTCGGGAGGTTCCGTCCTAGGACGGTTACGGCGCTGTCTCACGTCGCGTTTTCACCGACGCTTCCCTCGCTGGTGACGGGTCGGGCCAACGCAGTAGGGGGCAGCTGGCAAACTATGCTGCCCGGTCTGCGCTACGTTCAATGTGTTGGTGTTAAAAGCGGTCATTCTGGTCCACAAATGGTGTTGATCAGGACGGACGATACGACGTCAGTGTCGTGTATCGACAGACAGGGAGGAGTACGCTTCCCCTGTCTGCACCAGGCGGCGGGCGGCTGGCTATGGGCGTCCTCCATCTGCGCAGCCTGAGGGCTCCCCACGTCCCCGGCAGGGAGAATGTGGGTGCAGGTGTACTGTCGCGGGGCGGTCCTCATCCTGACGGGTGAGGATTACGTCTGGACATGGCCAGGCGGGTCTGGGACCGATGCCGTGCCGCCAGGGATTCTTCCCCATACATCTGTTAGGTCAGTTGTTGGGACGGGTACGTTGAGGGGCGCAGGTTCTTGATCCTGATGGTGTTACCATCTGGAATGCGCATGCTCCCTCCACTGTCGCGCTTACGCGGGCAGATGACGTATGTTCCAAGTGTGGTGTAAGGCGGGGGGCCGGGACTCAGTCTCCTGCCCCCTGGATGCTGTCCTTAGTTACCTCCAGTCTCTCCTTGATAGACTGTCGGTTTCCACGGTGAGGGTATATGCAGCAGCTATATCCTCCTATCATGAGGGGTTTGAGGGGATGTCTTGTTCAGCCACCCTCTTGTGAAGCGTTTCCTGCTTGGCGCTCGACGCGTTAAGCCGGTGCAACGCTCCTTGGCTCCGACTTGGGATCTTCAATTGGTCCTCGGTCGGTTGTCCTTGGCCCCGTTTGAGCCGCTCGAGCAGGCGCCGTTGGGACAGCTGTCCTTCAAGACCGCGTTCCTACTGGCTGTCACTTCTGCTAAACGCGTAGGTGAGCTCTGTGCTCTCTCTGTACATCCAGAGTGCCTGTCTTTTCGGACCGATTGCGGTGCCACTCTGCGACCTAATCCTGCTTTCGTGCCTAAGAATATCCGGAGTTCCTTCCGCTCCCGGGATATTGTGGTTCAGGCGTTTCGTCCTCCTCCTCACACTAGTGAGTTAGATGCGGGCCTTCACCTGTCATGTCCAGTCCGTGCTTGGGGATTTACCTCAGCCGTACTCAGGACTCCAGGGTTACCGACCAGCTTTTTGTCTGTTACGGTGGGGCTCGTGCTGGTAAGGCACTGTCGGAGCAGCGCCTGTCCCATTGGTTGTGCGAGGGCATTACCCTCTGCTACACGTTGGCTGGGCAGGATCCCCCTGGGGGCGTCAGGGCGCACTCCACTCGTGGGGTGGCTGCTTCTGCCGCTCTCCTGGGTGGGGCCTCGGTGGAGGACATGTGCTGCAGCTTCATGGTCCTCCCCGGGTCCCTTTGTAAGGTTTTACCTCATGGACATGACCGGGGGTTCTGTCTCCCAGGCGGTTCTGGGGTCTGTGGCCTTTCCTGCTTCCCGTCCTTTGGTCAGGTAGCAGGAGTGTATGGGTATGGGCCACAGTGTGTTGAGTCACACGTGGTTCCGCCTGTACGGTGTGTTCAAGGGGTTCTAGTTCCCTCTTGTTCGCATTCAGGTGGAGTTGACTGCGCCCCCCCTTCATTAGGAAGGATGGGGTGACAGGGCTCCCCGCACCCCTTGATGTGGGCTTACGGGTCCTCAGGGGGTACATTTGTCGGGTCTCGCGTCCGCTCTTCCCCATATCTCATAAGGCTCAGAGCGGGACGCGAAAGCAAATGCGATATATAACGATAGGTTATGTAGATAACCTAGTTATATTAGTATTGGCTGAGCGTCCCGCTCTGCGCGGCCCTGAGTTCCCTCTTGAGGGATCTTTTCCTGGGACGGGATTTGGCGAGGAAGGGTGTTTTGGTGACCAGAGTCACGGTTATATGGGCGGTGCCACCATAGGGGCGGGGCCCCAGACAGGTGGGGTGCATGTAGTTGTTTTCGTTGGAGATACAATAGGTATCATAGGAGATAAGGGGTATCTCATAAGGCTCAGAGCGGGACGCTCAGCCAATACTAATATAACTATCGTTATCTCCCCCACAAGATATGAGTTGGGGAGGGAAAGCTGACACCAGAGCAGTAACTTCAGCATGTAGACCCCCCCATAGCGGCACAAAGTCAATGTTACCTTAGTAAGTAACTAAGTAAGTAACTAAGTAAGTAACTAAGTAAGTAACTAAGTAAGTAACTAAGTAAGTAACTAAGTAAGTAACTAACTAACTAACTAACTAACTAACTAACTAACTAACTAACTAACTAACTAACTAACTAACTAACTAACTAACTAACTAACTAACTAACTAACAGAGACAAAGATCTCAGGGTGGGGGACAGTGAGGTAAGTGTCATGTTGTTCTCTTATCCTGGTCCACATGGAGAAGCTCAGTTGAGCAATGAGCAACTAGCCTCTGAGTCAACAGACTCAACCAACACAACAACAGCTGCCTTCAACATGAATATGGATAAATAATCACAGAAGACATTCACAGTTGGATTTATTAGCTTTATCAAGCCTCCAAAAGGACACAGATTAAAGAGCTTCTGAAAGGGATACTGGAAAGCTGTGAGGCTATGCTAGTTTCAGGCAAGTGTCTACTAGCACACTGCGGTACAAAATAGTAACTAGTAACTATTGCATTATTTTTGCTTTCCCGAATAACATATTTGGATTCGGATACATCCCTAATGCACACAACCCCACACACATATAAACTTTATATAGACAATGCCACATCAATCCAGTCCCTTCCAAATTTAAAATTGTCCTTCCAGTTGAGATCTCTTAGAGTGTGGTTGGATCCTTGTGCACAAGCCTCATGGCGCCCTATGGAAGAGGCTAATATACATCCCATAATAAGGCTACAACATTAATTTACATATTGGCCCCATAATGACAAATGCATAAAAAATATGTAGGGAAGCTAATATTTATTTATCTAGCCTTTATTTAAAGGCCCACTTGCAGGTTAAACCCTACTCTTCAATGATGGGTAGTTTACATCATTGGTATCTAATTTCATTCTTTATTTTTTTCCATTTGACGCCGGAAATTCCACTCAGAAAGGGTTAAAAATGTCCACGCACGAATAACATGTATGGAGCCAATCAAAAAGCTTATCAGACGCTATCAGTGCCGTGACGTCACTGCAGGTAACTTTCCCCTACCTCTCATCCACTACAATGGAGTTTGACGAGTGCAGAAAGCTATTTCCTTGATCCAAATAGACGCCTTACAAGACGCAAATGGGTTTAATCGTCGGAGAGACTTTGATGGACCAGCTACAACTGCATTTTTGGTCGAAACAAAGGTAGGTATGAGGTTTTTAATGTCGTAAAAAAAAGAACTACATTTACCACTAGGCAGCCTGTTGTCAGTACGCAGCGTTATTGGTCTGTTAGGCTGTCGCCTTATCCCCGTCATGGGCAAGGCCAGATTAAGAATTCAGAGGCCTCTGGGCCAGACTCTTGTGGAGGCCCCCACACACACATACACGTGCACGCACAGTGGCATATGTAAAACATTGGTGGGGCAGCCACTAACCAAGGCTACATACCAGGCAAACTACAGTAATCAAAATGACAGTAATCGTTGTTCGCAAATTTCGCACCACATATCAGGCATATAGGCTACAGGTAAGCCTGCATTGTTAGTCGTGAAAGCAAATTAATCTGTCCACGCTGAATTAAACCCTCTATTTTCCTCAGACTTTCCTTTTTTTGGATTTATCCATGGTTAGCTTACTGGGGGGTCGGAAACTCAAGATTAGCCACTTGTAAGCGGTTATCTTACTATGAGACCCAATAAATGCACTGTTTTTGAATGTTTGAATGAAAAGAGACCAATTGAAAAAAACAGTAAATAGATGGTGTGGTATTTAAAAAGAAAAATTCCTGACTACACTAATAAATTTGGCCATTTTCAAATTTCTGTCAAAACAAATTAGATTCATTTAAGTGTGTGTTGGGGGGGGGGGGGGGGCTTAGCAGCTAAATGTTTCTAATTGCCCAATGGGGGGCTGACTAAAAAGGTATGGGAGCACATTGAATCATATATATGTACATTATGTAGTATGTATGTATATATATGTAGTATGTATGTATATATGTGTGTGTGTGTGTGTGTGTGTGTGTGTGTGTGTGTGTGTGTGTGTGTGTGTGTGTGTGTGTGTGTGTGTGTGTGTGTGTGTGTGTGTGTGTGTGTGTGTGTGTGTGTGTGTGTGTGTGTGTGTATATGCATGTATGTACATATACTTGGACCAATTATCAGTTTGTTTTATTTTCTTTGGCACATATACTGTGTCCATTCCTTTGCCCTGTGTGTGGCCTGTTTTATTTATACATCTATATATGAAATGTTAATACCAATCTCTTTGCTATTGGAGAATATTTGAGTATAGTAATATATGCCTATAATCTTATTTCATAATCTTTCATAATCTTATGTGTGGCCCCCAGCATCTCCTTTTCGACACCCCAGAATTAAATTGTGTGTTTTCACTTTGTATAATTGCTCATTGACTGTGTTTGTTTGATTGACATTACATAAAGTATTTTGTGAGAGATTGTTTATCTGTGCCTGCACTGTACTTCTGTGACCCCCATGCATCCACCACTCCTTCAGAGCGGCAGAGATAATTTAATTAAAGGACAACATTATCTTAGGGCAGCCTCACTCCTAGCAGAGAGAAGTGCTCTGTTTTCAGAGCTGTGTCAGTGGGAGAGAGAGAGAGGGAGAGAGAGAGAGGGAGAGGGAGAGAGAGAGAGAGAGAGAGAGAGAGAGAGAGAGAGAGAGAGAGAGAGAGAGAGAGAGAGAGAGAGAGAGAGAGAGAGAGAGAGGGGGAGAGAGAGAACCAGCAGGGCCTGTGTTGTCTGATGCTTAACCCCTCCAGTCAGGCCCATGCATGCGCTCTCAATAGCTTTTAATGGTGTGATTGTAAAACATCTTGTCACATGAGGGAGTTACAATGATGTTTTATTGCCCCCAGGTTTCAGAGATGAGCCATAATATTGTCCCCTGTAACTTTTAAAACTGGCTCTGTGTGTGCAAAGAGTTGCATAACGCCAAAGACCATTATTTTCAAATGCACATTAAAACAGAGTGCGTGTGTGTGTGTGTGTGTGTGTGTGTGTGTGTGTGTGTGTGTGTGTGTGTGTGTGTGTGTGCGCACGTGTGTGTGTGTGTGCGCGCATGTGTGTGTGTGTGTGTGTGTGTCCCCTGATGTGGCCCATAAAGTGGGCACTTAAACACAAGGCCACAGAGATGGGGAAAAACACACAAATGCATGCACTCGTGCACACTACTAGCACATGCATGCACCCACATGCATATGTTTGTGCACGCACGCACACACACACACACACGCACACATGCACACACACACACACACACACACACACACACGCACACATGCACACACACAGGCTAACTCAAGTCTTTATGTACTACAGCAAGACAGATAATTCTACTCAGCTTATTATTGACGGGTACGATTAAAGGAAAACATTGCAGTCTTTTTTAATCAATCTCCAATTGGTTGCCTTTCTATTTATCAATAATATATTTTATTTGTATAGCACCTTTCATACAAGAATTGCAGCTCAAAGTGGTTAACAGCAGTACAATGAAAAGACAGGCATAAAATGAGCACAAAAACGTGCAGATCAAGAGGAATGCATAAAGTGCAGACATAAAATAAGTATAACACGAGCATAAAATAGATAGCAGCAAGGTCAAGGTAAGGCATCATGAACAGTTTTCATCCCATCCAATGCCTTGGCAGAAATATCTATTTAAATGTACTTACCCAATAGCACCCAATGCTCCCAACATGTTTCTAAAACACACTCTTGAGACTTAATGTTCTTGCCGGTATATATATCACTTAGACTAAATGCTGGTATCAGTTTAGCAATTTCCATGAAGATGAAATGGGCCTGTAGAAGTCAATCCTCCTCATGTCAGCCTGAACTGCACATCCACTTCCTCTCCCCAAAACAAACAACGCCGTCCACAACAAGGAAGTCACAAACCAGCTAAATGTATCTGGCAAAAATGTTGCTATGATATAATTACAAACAGAATAAATGAAGACTCAGTGAAGTTTTCAATTTTAGAATCTGTATGAAAAACGAACAGGCTAACATGATGAAACAGGCTAACTGGCTAACATGATGAAACAGGCTAACAGGCTAACATGATGAAACAGGCTAACAGGCTAACATGATGAAACAGGCTAACAGGCTAACATGATGAAACAGGCTAATAGGCTAACATGATGAAACAGGCTAACATGATGAAACAGGCTAACAGGCTAACATGATGAAACAGGCTAACAGGCTAACATGATGAAACAGGCTAACTGGCTAACATGATGAAACAGGCTAACATGATGAAACAGGCTAACAGGCTAATGAAACAGGCTAACATGATGAAACAGGCTAACAGGCTAACATGATGAAACAGGCTAACAGGCTAACATAATGAAACAGGCTAACAGGCTAACATGATGAAACAGGCTAACATGATGAAACAGGCTAACAGGCTAACATGATGAAACAGGCTAACAGGCTAACACAATGAAACAGGCTAACAGGCTAACATGATGAAACAGGCTAACATGATGAAACAGGCTAACAGGCTAACATAATGAAACAGGCTAACAGGCTAACATGATGAAACAGGCTAACAGGCTAACATGATGAAACAGGCTAACAGGCTAACATGATGAAACAGGCTAACATGATGTAACAAGATAACATGATGAAACAGGCTAACAGGCTAACATGATGTAACAAGATAATATGATGAAACAGGCTAACATGATAAAACAGGCTAACAGGCTAACATGATGAAACAGGCTAACAGGCTAACATGGTGAATCAGGCTAACAGGCTAACATAATGAAACAGGCTAACAGGCTAACATGATGAAACAGGCTAACATGATGAAACAGGCTAACAGGCTAACATGATAAAACAGGCTAACAGGCTAACATGATGAAACAGGCTAACAGGCTAACATGGTGAAACAGGCTAACAGGCTAACATAATGAAACAGGCTAACATGATGAAACAGGCTAACAGGCTAACATAATGAAACAGGCTAACATGGTGAAACAGGCTAACAGGCTAACATAATGAAACAGGCTAACATGATGAAACAGGCTAACAGGCTAACATGATGAAACAGGCTAACATAATGAAACATGCTAACAGGCTAACATGATGAAACAGGCTAACATGATGAAACAGGCTAACAGGCTAACATGATGTAACAGGCTAACATGATGAAACAGGCTAACAGGCTAACATGATGAAACAGGCTAACAGGCTAACATGATGAAACAGGCTAACAGGCTAACATGATGAAACAGGCTAACATGATAAAAACGAGCTAACAGGCTAACATAATGAAACGAGCTAACAGGCTAACATGATGAAATTAGTTTGTCATGCCTTTAATGTCCTCTTGGGACAAGAGAGTTCCACACGCTGTGTGTTAAAGCAGGAAGTCAGAGACCTTAACTGTCCTTGACTGACCGGTCTTATTCCACTGGTGTATTCCAGTGCGTCTCTGCCTCCTGGTGTGTTTTCCCGTCCTGCTGCTTGTCTTGTGATCAGTGCTGGTGTTTGAACCCTGAGCGACTGGTGGTGGAGGCTCGACCCGGCTCGGCAGACCAGCCCATTAGAGGCCAGGCGAGAGGGCGGACTGTTTAAACAAGATTCATTTTTTTTAATGAACACTATCATGACCCCCCCTTGGAACAAAGATGTGAATATCCATTTTCAAGGAAGAGGGTGGGTGGGTGCCCCCCCCCGCTCCAACTCAACACCCCTCCTCAGTGTGCTGTACGTTACCCCGGTAACCCCATGGACAGAATGGAGATCAGGGGGACGGCAGCGAGGCAGCGGCCTCTTAGCTCCCAATTCGCCCTGGTGATGACTAGCACTTTTGCTGTGGAGAGGCAGGTGGGAGTTACAATACGTTCCTAATCATTGCCCCCCCCCCCCCTCTTTCTTTTCCCCCTCACTGTCTCTCAATGTCCCTCTTCCTCTCTCTCTCTCTCTCTGTTCCTCTCTCTCTCTTCCCCCGGTCTCTCTCCATATCTGAATTGATCAATTTGTCTTCCCCCCCCCTTCTCTTCCCCCCCCCCCCCTTATTTTTCTGCCACTTGGGGGACGGGCCAGAGAGACGGTCCCTGGCAGCGGAGGTGACTGAGGCAGGGAGAGGTCAGTGTTATCTAAACAGACCCATTGGGGCTATTTGCTATAGCACCCTCCATCAGGGGAGAAGCTGTGAGGAATCAGCCTGTCACTTCAATCAGCCACGCCGACGGCACACAATGAATTCATGATGACGGCCGGCAGGAGAGAGAGAAGTGAAATCAGATGAATACCAAAAGAGAAGGAAGGGGGGGGGGGGGGGGGGTGCAAGAGGGAGAATATGAGATATGAGAGGGCCGGAGTATAGGAGCAAGAGGGGTGAGGGAGAGATGTCAGGCAACAGGCTGTGTGTGTGTGTGTGTGTGTGTGTGTGTGTGTGTGTGTGTGTGTGTGTGTGTGTGTGTGTGTTCAAGTTCTTTAATAGTTGTCATACAGAAGTACAGAATACTTTCATACAAAATGCTTCTTACTGTTACGCTCCAGAGACTGTGCTAGACAAGATAGTATCAAATAACATAATAACATAATATAGCATGAATTTAGAAGAAGAAAAATGAGGTCACAGTGTTCGGTATAGACATATGTACAATGTTCTGAGTTACCATATAATATACAATACACAATACTATGCAGTGTACTAATGTACAGTACTATCTAGTGCAAAGCAGAAATGGGATGAGGTACAATTTTAGGTACAATTTACAGTAAGGTGTACGAGTTGTAGTGCAATCCTTCATCCATAAATATAAAGTGTGGGGAGTGGGTGCTACAGTGTGTTTGTTTAAAGTGGGTGTGTGCTATAAAGTGTGTGGAGTGGGTGCTACAGTGTGTTTGTTTAAAGTGAGTGTGTGCGTGTGGATGTGTGTGCTATGTGCGTTTGGTGGTTGTTGTTGTGTAGTGTTCATTCATTGTTCGTTTAGCAGCCTGATGGCCTGGGGATAGAAGCTTCTTCTGAGTCTTTCTGTGCTCGCCTTGAGACTCCGGTATCGCTTGCCTGACCGCAGCAGTTCAAAGAGGCAGTTGTTCGGGTGACTGGAGTCTTTAATGATTCTCTTAGCCTTGCCCTTGCAACGCTTGTAGTAAATGTTCTGGAGGGTGGGGAGCCCCCCTCCAATTGTGCGTTCGGCTGAACGTGTCACTCTTTGTAGTCTGCTTCGGTCTTGTGCAGTGCTATTCCCAAACCAGGAGGTGATGTTGCCGGTCAAGATGCTCTCTATTGTACATGAGTAGAAGTTCTTAAGGATCTTCTGGCTGACTTGGAACTTCCTTAGGCGCCTGAGGAAGTAGAGGCGTTGTCGTGCCTTCTTCACAACACTGTCAATGTGTGTGGTCCATGTCAAGTCCTCGGATATGTAGGCTCCGAGGTACTTAAAGCTGTTGACTCTCTCAACCGGTGCCCCGTCGATGCTGAGGGGGCTGTAGTCCTTGACCCCCGACCTCCTGAAGTCCACAATCATCTCCTTTGTTTTGCTGACGTTCAGGGAGAGGCTGTTTTCCTGGCACCATCCCGCCAGGACCTTGACCTCTTCCAGGTAGGCCCTCTCGTCGTTGGCAGAGATCAGGCCCACCACCACTGTGTCGTCAGCAAATTTGATGATTGTATTGCTACTCCGCTGAGCCACACAGTCGTGTGTGTACAGGGAGTAGAGGAGGGGACTCAGAACACAGCCCTGGGGGGCCCCTATGTTGAGGGTGATGGATGAGGAGGTGCAGTTGCCTGCTCTCACCACCTGGGGTCTGCCAGTCAGGAAGTCCAAGACCCACTGGCAGAGGTCATAGCCCAAGCCCAGGTCCCTGAGCTTGGCTATGAGTATGGAGGGGACTATGGTATTGAATGCCGAGCTGTAGTCGATGAATAGCATTCTCACATAGTTCCCCTGCCTCTTGTCCAGGTGTGATGCTGCTGTGTGCAGCACATGGGCTATGGCGTCCTCCGTGGACCTGTTGGGGCGGTATGCAAATTGCAGGGGGTCCATGTTGATGGGGAGGGAGGAGCAGATGTAGCCCTTTACTAGCTTCTCAAAGCACTTCATGGCTATGGAGGTGAGAGCTACAGGGCGGTAGTCGTTGAGGCAAGCAGGCTTGGATTTTTTGGGTACAGGGATAATAGTGGACTTCTTCAGGCAGGTGGGGATGACAGTCTGTTCTAAGGACAGGTTAAATATGTCAGTGAATACTGGGGCCAGTTGGTCGGCACAGACTTTTAGGACGCGGCCGGGGATGCCGTCCGGACCTGCTGCCTTCCTGATATTCACTTTTTTTAAAGGTCCGCCTCACCTCATGCTCTGTTACCCTGAACACTGCGCCTCCATCAGCAGCCGACCCCCCCCCCCCCCCCCCCATTGCAGAGGCTTGTGAGCTGGTGTTGTGTGTGTGTGTGTGTGTGTGTGTGTGTGTGTGTGTGCGTGTGTGTGTGTGTGTGTGTGTGTGTGCGTGTGCGTGTGCGTGTGCGCTGGTGCTGTTGTTTGTTTGTGGTCTGAAACAAACAGGTAATTGTTGAAAGCGAGGAAATGGACTGTGACGATGTCTAGCAGTAGATTGTATGGTGTGTGTGTGTGTGTGTGTGTGTGTACGTGTGTGTGTGTACGTGTATGCACCCATGCACAAACACATGTATACTTTATCTTACATGCAGTTGTGCACATGTGTGCAATTGTGTATGTGTGTATGTATGTATGTGTTTCTGTGTGTGTGTGTGTGTGTGTGTGTGTTTCTGTGTGTGTGTGTGTGTGTGTGTGTGTGTGTGTGTTTCTGTGTGTGTCTGTGTGTGTGTGTGTGTTTCTGTGTGTGTGTGTGTGTGTGTGTGTGTGTGTGTGTGTGTGTGTGTGTGTGTGTGTGTGTGTGTGTGTGTGTGTGTGTGTGTGTGTGTGTGTGTGTGTGTGTGTGTGTGTGTGTGTGTGTGTGTGTGTGTGTGTGTGTGTGTGTGCGTGTGTGTGTTTCTGTGCATATATGTACAGAAGAGCAGTAATCTTATC
>NC_140167.1:91002861-91012861 GCF_963971535.1 Notolepis coatsorum
GCACGCACGCACGCACACACACACACACACACACACAGTCTCCTCCTTTGCTTTGTACGGGATACTACGGCTGTCTGTTCTTAGTGCACACATTCCCTCCTCTCTCTCTCTCTCTCTCTCTCTCTCTCTCTCTCTCTCTCTCTCTCTCTCTCTCTCTCTCTCTCTCTCTCTCTCTCTCTCTCTCTCTCTCTCTCTCTTGAAAACAAACTTCCTTTTCACCTCATGCTGCAAAACTCACAGGCTACATTTTTAGGAGCAGATCCTCCTATATTTCATATAATCATAGCGTCAGGACCAAAACAAGCCTTTGTTGACTTATTTTTTTGTTTCGATACAAAGCATATTGGAATTGGAATAATTTTCAAATTGTTTTTCCTTTCCTGGGAGAGATAAGTACCATATAGTGAAACATGTCTCCTGAGTGCCAACGTCTTACGCAATTCTGTAGGCTGTGACGTTTTGGCCATTTGGCCTGTAGTCCTATTTATGAATGGGATTTGTGAAACTTACCAAATAAGGTCTGTGCTGAACAGAGGTTTGCTCTACATCCCCCCCCCCCCCTAAGAGTTGAAATACATCAGCTAATAATAGACCTGTTCGCTGTATACAAACATACCGTGTTCGAGCCAATCAGCAATACCAACTGAGTCATGTGACTATAAGTTGCCCCGGACCTGCGCGAGCTGCTGCGCTAAAAGAAGTACAACGGGGCTCTATGGAGAAACCATCAGTGATGGGCAAGCTACTTGGAAAATGTAGCAAGCTACTGTTGTGGAAAGGTTGTTTAACACAGCAGGAGACGATATTTCCAATTGTAACAAATAGGTAATTTATTTAAGAAAAGAAGTTCTTTAACAGCAAGAGCTATGGGTCAAAGAGGATCACCACAGCTTGAACAAAAACACTCTGTCCTGGATCCCTTTGCCTGTCCCTAAATCCCCTCTCAGTCCTGCCCCCCCATGACAGATATGATGACGTATCACATCATGTCAGATCTGACATGACGTACATTAAGATGATACGTAGATTTAACATCGGAGAGAGAACATGAAGAGAGATAAGCAAGATATGATATCCACACACGATATGATGTAGAGAGTGAGATGTGTGTGTGTGTGTGTGTGTGTGTGTGTGTGTATGTGTGTGTGTGTCTGTGTGTGCGTGCGTCTGCGTACAGACGTATGTGTATTGTATGTGTGTATTATGTCACAGGGAATGTGTGTGTGTGTGTGTGTGTCGGTGTGTATATCTGTGCGACTGTGTGTGTCTGTGTACGTGTGTGTCCGTGTGTCTGTGTGTGTGTGCTGTGCCTGTGTGAAAGAGAGAAAATAACAAGATATGAAAGCACACAATGTACGAGATTACCAGCACACAACATGCCGTACTGAAATATCCATCTGTTCTAAATTGTTTTAAGAACGTCAGCCAGACCGTCTTTCAGCACTGCTAGTTGACCTATATTAAACTAGTCCACCTCATACACATTTTCCCCAACATTCCCCCATTTGGGGCTATCCCTAGTCCCACCCAAATCATATAACCAAGAAAATGTGAACGTCTAACTAAACAAGAAACCTTACTTCATTCACTGGACCCCTAACGGACCAACAAAGGCTGACTACCGTTCTCACAATAAACACAAAACCGCTCAAAACAAGAGTAATAATAAAACATCAAAAAAAAAAAAAAAAAAGAAAAAATACCCCAATTTATAATCCTAACCTGACAGACAAATCCCCCCAACCTCCACCGCTTACCAAATGAGCCACAGTTCCGGCCGGAAACCGCGACTCTCATCAGGGAAAGGAGAAGTTGACCGTCAGAACTAAACATAGAACATCCCTCCCAAAAAAAATGACATTGTCTCTTCCATAACATTGAGTCCCAGTGTCCATCGCTCAGCCCCCCTTCCATGCCCACGCCATAGTCTCCTCACCGCATTGCCAAAAGTCACATTTTGCCAATACAGCAACCACCACGCCACACCTCCAGTCCTCGTAGAAGCATGTCCCCATGCCTGGACGGGAGGCGCTGGTACCGACCTCACCACGTGTCCCCCCCATCTTCGACGGGAGGTGCCCATCTTGCCCACTGCGTTAGCCCCCCCCTTTGTCCCTCCAGTCCCCAGAACCGATCCCCAGACCACTTCTTCTCAATGCTTCCTCAGGCTCAGAACCGACACTCTGCCGATGCCCCTTCCCATTCCGGTTTGACCAGGACCACAAGTAAAATAAACAAAAAATAATAAAAAAATAAAAAACAATGCAATGATTTTCAATGGTTGCAATCTCTATGCCGAAGGATCATTAGAAAATCAGACTAAAATTCCTAGTTAAAGGAATAAACCAACAAAACTGCACTCAGACCATCCCCCGTCACTCTTAAAGGAAAGAACCAACAAAAAGAAAATGTCCCTACCTCACCATACCCCTAATCCTCTATCCCCTCGTCTCCCTCTAAGGCAGCATAAAGCTGAGGATATGGCCCGATTTGTGGCTCAATCTCTTTCTGTCCCACCATCAGCATTTGGCTCGTTACGTGTGAAGTTACCAGCCTACCCAAGAGAGGCATACCACAACAGAAAAGGAGAACCAATATCAACCCTGCCACCCCGATGGATATCCCCGTCTGCATCACTATGCTTCCCCACTGTCCCAATCTTTCCAACACCCCACTCCCCCACCATTCTTCATTCCGGCCAGAATTCCCCCTCAACTCCTCCCTCAAATCCTTCAGCTTAGCCATGGCCTCGGAGAACTTTCCCCCTGGCCCCACATTCGTCGGAATGAATGTGCAGCAGTACTGTCCAAACATGGAACAGACTCCACCCTTCTCCGCCATTAACCAGTTCAGAGCCTGTCTATTCTGCCACGCCACCGTACTGGTCGCGTGCATCTGGTCCCCCATTGCATCCAACGCCTCCTCGGTGTAATTGAGATACCGCTGCTGATTGTAAAACAAATAGTTGATCCACCCGGTGTTCTTATTGACCGATATCCATGGCAGAATAGACTCAAACCCTGCCGCAATCTCATTCTAAGCCATGAACTCGGCTGGAATGCCCCTTGGCTGTCCTATGCTGTCCAGATACACCCTTGGGTCTGCCTTGTAGCTACGCTTCGTTCGAGAGATAGGAGACTCAGAAGGTCCTTCCGTCACTGATAATGGTAGGACCACCATTGGCATGATCGCCTGAACCCGGGCACATCTACCTGACCAATCTAAAGGAAGTGTATTCCTCAACCTCCTACCGCCGCAGAGCCAGTATTGGTCCGCCAGTGCCATATCCTGGACATGAAAAGGGCAAGCTACAGGCCGTGGGTTGGTGTCCACTCCCTTTAACACGACCCCGTGTCCACACTTTCCTTCTTTCGTACAGTTAGTCGTGATGCTCCAAATAGTAGTGCACCGCCTCTCTGCCACCTCCCCTACCTCCCGGGTCCCCTCCTTTTGCAAGCACTCGAAATCCTTGGTCAGCCATAGTTTGACACCTCTGGGTATTGGCAACCCCGTCGCTACCCCCTGCACACGTACATCCAATTTCCTACAACGTTCCCGCATAGTGACATCCTTGAAATCCGTGACGTTTCCTGCCGCCTTAAAACGACTAGAGCCGAGAAACCCCAAACACTCTGCCTCGCACCAAGGGCGACTATTATGGGGCCCCTCCCATGCCTCTGCGTCCCTGTCACACTGAGCCCAACTGAACTTCGTGCCCTTCACCAGCAGCCTATCCGGACGTGCCTTGGAGCAGACATAACAATCCTCTATCTGATTCTGCGCGCTCGTGTACTGGACCCACTTAAACCACTCATTCCCTAAAGCCGCCCTATACATCGGGTCAGCCTCCGGGTCTTCCTCGTCATAGTCATAGTCGCCCCCATCTTGTTCCCCGGAAGGAAGCAAACCCCTCAACCTGGTCCAGAGTGAGCCCACTGAGTCCCTCAACGTTCCGGCTGTCCTCTGGAACATATCCTGTCCCCCCACCTCTTCCGACTCAGTGTCCTTGACCTCCCTTTTTCCCCTCACCCCTGTCCCCTGTGATTGGTTCGGGACAGGCTCAACTCTCCTATCTACCCCCATCTTGCTCAAAAATATCTAATGCCGGGCCCCTAGCCAGGTGTCTAAATGGCGGTGCTGGCATGCTGCGGCCTGTAAGCATTTCATGCGGTGTTAGCTGTGTTTGGCGGTTTACGCTGCTTCTAATAGCCATCAGAGCAAGTGGCAAAGCATCAATCCAGTTAAGCTTAGTTTGCATACAGATTTTCAACAGTTTGTTTTTAATGACCAGATTGGCCCTTTCCACCTTCCCCTGCGACCCGGGACTATAGACACAGGAAAGGCGCTGTCTTATACCTAATTTCTGCATCAGCCCTTTAACCACCTTGTCGATGAACTCGCGGCCATTATCGCTTTGTAATATCGTGGGAATTCCAAATCTCGGAATGACCTCGCGACACAGGAACTTGATCACTGTGTCCGCGTTCTTGTGTTTAGATGGAATGGCCTCAATCCAGCGACTAAAGCAGTCCTCTACTACCAGGAGGTATCGTTTGCCCTGCACTGGCGTTATCATGTCTGTATAGTCCATAATCAGATGTCTGAATGGTCCCTCAGGGAGGGGTGTGTAAGCCGCCACTGTCGGTACTCCTTTGCGCACATTGCCCTGTAAGCATGTTAAACACCTGGCTAGTGTAACGTCAATTTGTGCCTGAAGCTTTGGGGACCAAAATCCCATTTTCGTGATTCGTTTCAGGGTCTCTGCTCTTCCACAGTGATCAACACCATGAGCCTCAGGTATCACTAAGGACAGAAGATCGATGGAGGCGACTATCAAACCGTTATGACTCCTCCACAGACCATCTGCCCCCCTTACAGCCCCCCTCTCCGTCCACGACTGTTTCTCGGCCTGCGTGGCTGAGTCCTGAAGATCACTCAAATTATCCTCAGTTACCTCAGTCGTCAGTTCGGCCGCAAACATCAGAACAGCCGTGGACGGCACCGCAGCCGCCGCCTTCGCGGCCTCGTCCGCCGCGTTGTTTCCCGTCGTCACAAAGGACAGGTCTTTTCTGTGTGCCTGGCACTTTACGATAGCAATGCTTTTGGGCAACTTTACAGCCTGAATAAGCGCCACAACCTGCTTGTGGTGAAGGATCGGTGAGCCGTCCGATTTCTTAAAGCCTCTTGCCTTCCAAATGGCCGCGAATAGGTGGCATACGCCATGCGCATACGCAGAGTCTGTAAAGATGTTAACCGTGCGATCTTTAGCTATTATGCATGCTTCTGTTAGTGCTATTAGTTCTGCAAGCTGGGCCGAACATGGTTGCATGCATTGTCCGGCCTTTCTTGTTAGTGTTTCTCCGTTAGGTTTGCACTGTACGACGGCGTATCCTGACCTTAAATTTTCCCCCTCCCGATAGCAGGACCCATCCACAAAAAGTGAGAGTTCTGCTATCGCGAGCGGGTCGACTCCCAAATCAGGACGGAGTTTCACGAAAGCCTGTACCTCCACCTCACACTCATGCGGTTGACCCTCGCTCGGGAGTGGTACCAGATCCGCCGGGTTACTGCCGTGGCATGTTTTTATCGTAACGTCCGAGTACTGCAGGAGCCTCATGTAAGCCTGTTGCCGTTGGCTGGTCAGAACAAATTTGCCTCTTTCAATCAAGTTTGCCAATTTGTGATGTGTCCAAATGCAAATGTCATATCCCATTGTCACGGCCGTTGCCTTCTCATACATCAAATGTGCTGCGGCCAGGGCCTGATAACAAGGTGGCAGACCCTGCTCTACCGGCGAAAGAGCTCTAGAGTAATATGCTATCGGTTGTTTTTTCCCACTCCCCCCCTGTGTTTGAGTCAGGACAGCTGTCGCATGCTGCGCTCTATGTGAGACGAATAGGTGGAAACACTTCTCATAATCCGGCAGCGCCAGGGCAGGGGCCTGTAACAACAGACGCTTAATGTTTATGAACGCGTCCTCCCCCTCCTCGGTCCATGTCAAGGGAGCGCGAAGCTTGTCTGTACCCGCCTCTTTTATCATCATCCTCAACGGCGCTGTCGCTATCGTATAGTCCTCCACCCACTCAGAGCTGTACCCAGTCATCCCTAAAAACGTCATCATCTGTCGGACCGTCAATGGCCTAGGTGCCTTGGATACAGCTTCGAGCTGCGTGGGTGAGATGCTTTTTATGCCCTTTTGAATGACGCGAGACAAGTACTCAACTTTTGGCTGGCAGTACTGCAGTTTTGAACGGGATGCCTTGTGGCCTCCCACGGCTAATCCACTCAAAACTTTGATGGAGTCCTCATGGCACTGCTGACGTGTATCCGAGCAGATTAGAATGTCATCTGCATACAGTAAAACCGTGCTGAGTAGTGTGTCGCACACTCCTTGCAAGTCTTCCTTGAGCGCCTTCAAGAAGTAATGCGGCGAGTGCGCGAACCCTTGTGGCAACCGGGTGTAAGAGTATTGTTTCCCCCTGTGGGTAAAAGCAAACAGATACTGAGACTCTTTTTCCAATGGAACACTGAAGAATGCCTGCGTGAGATCAATGACCGTATAGTACTGCGAGCTACTCGGGATGTTTGTCAGGAGGGTGTGTGGATTAGCGACTTCCGCCTCTGGTCCAGACACCACGTCGTTCACCGCCCTCAAATCGTGTACCAGTCTGTACCTAGCCCTGTCCGCCTTTAGCACTGGGTGGATAGGTGTATTACATCTGGATTTGAAAGGGACGAGCACTCCCCCCTTTAACAGTCCCTCAATCTGATGTGATATAGCTTCCTCCGACTCTGGCTTCATTGTATACTGTCTGATAAAGGGTGGTCTACAACCCTTCTTTAACCTGACCTTCACTGGCTGTGCCGACAATATTAGACCCACATCTGTGTCGTGTTTTGACCACAACCGTTCCGGGGTGCGCGCCAACATGTCCTGTTCCAGCAAAGCATCCGCCTCTGGAATAACGCAAGGGTCTCCTGGTAATCTGATTACTTGCGGTTTTGCCAAAACTGAAAAGGAAATCATTATTTTTATGAAACTCCCATCTGCGCTGTTCCAAATTAGCGGAGATTCCGTGGAGACCCACCTTTGAGTCTCGGATTCCTGTATCATTGAACCTAGATGTTCGGATTCGTAACCAGGATTTATTCTCAGAGTGATGTGTGGGGCGGCGTCTCTTAGTCTATGTTGTTCCCGTAGATACTTACCCGTGTTAACCCTCAACGCCGCGCCCTGTCTCCCTACAATTATCGTAGATGAGTCAATCTGCACCTGCTCGGGCTGTCCCTGCAACCATGCCTTGTTCCTAACTAGGTCACTATTCGTCAAATATTGTAGTGTGCAATGTGCCTCCATGTTTGTTTGTCTAGACTGAGGCAGTTGGGTTTTCAGAAATGGCTCCCAGGGGGCACAGACCCTTTGCAGCTCTGCATCTATGTCGCCCAGCCAGAACACAGTGGCCTCTTTCTCCCCCGTCCCTTGTAGCATCATTTGGTACACGTCTTGTTCAATTTGAATCCCCTCAGGCGTACATAGGATTTTTCAGCCTAGTTTACACATTGCATCTCGTCCCAAGAGATTGCGCGGGGTGCTGTCCGAAATTAATACAGGTATTGTTATGGTCTTGTTGTTATACGTCATAGAGATTGGATCTGATGTGGGTATTAATTGTGTTTTTCCCGAGAATCCGACCGTCCGAACATACTGTCCAGACTGGGGTAAGTGAGCGGCGTATTTTTGCTTTATGCAGGAAAAACCTGCTCCAGTGTCTGCCATCATCTCTGTTAATTTGCCCTCCACTAGGACCTGCAGAATAGGTTCTTGCTCAGCTCCCTTGGAAACCACAATCATTTGATTTCCCCCCGTCGCATTCTCTGGGCACCCCTAGTGATTACCCCCCTGGTTTCGGGGCCCTCCTGTCTCCCCCTGGTCGTGGGGCCCTTGTGACTCCCCCTGGCGCACGGGTCTTCCATACTCCGAGCCGGGACGGTATGGTTGCCTACATCTCATTTCCCTGTGTCCCTGCATGCCGCAGTTCCAACAGTGGAAACGGGGAAACTGTTGTTCGTTCCCCGGTCCCTGTGTAAACCGTGGGCCTGATTGCCCATTCCCTGCCTGCCGCCTGAACGCCTGGTTCTGTGAACTATAGCCATAGCTTCTCACTACCTGAGGTGCAGGCGGGGGTCCCTGGTCCTGCATGGGTGGAGAGGTAGCAGATGACACCATTACTGCCTGCAACCTCCTTTGGGGCTGCAGTTGTTGCTGAGTTAACTTCCTTGAGTCATTTCTATCCTGATCCCTGACTTTCTGCTCCTGAGCCCTTTGCTTCTCCACACTATGTGTTACATGTGCACAGAACAAAGGATAAGTCATGTCCATTAACCCCACCACGTCTTCCAGTCTATTCTTAACCACCTCTGGAAGCCCTCTCATCACACTTTCTCTAAACATCGCTCTCTGCAACGGGTCAATTTCTGGGTTGTGTCCTAGCTCACCTCTCCACTCCTTCAGTATTTTGTTCACATAGCACATGTTCACCGGCAATTGCGTGACATAAGGTGGGGATGTTGGTTTCCCTATATCCGTCTCTCTCTGATTTAGCGCTAAAGCTTCCTGCCTGTATGCTCTCCCCTTCTGGGCGTAGAGCTTCATTACCCCCAACTCTTCTGTCCTCTTTTTCAACCTCTTTTTGCTGCTGTCGCCTGGCTTGTGGTTACGAATCATTACATTCATCTCTTCGCATATGTCGAGATCAAAAGTACCTCCGGAAGGCCATTTTGTGTCCCCGGCCTTTGTACGCCTCTGCCAACGGACACCAACCTTGAGAATTAGGTTCTTTATCAACGGGTTGGTGTCCAACAGTATGTCCTCTGCTGTATGCATCGTTGTTTAGTGTGTATATGTGTTTATTGTGTTGTGTGTGTGTGTGTGTGGTTGTACTTCAGCTACTACTACTCTACAACTACCTACTACTCTACAACTACCACTCCAGGAACAACAGTTAACCTAGATCTACTCTCTACAACTACCACTCCAGGAACAACAGTTAACCTAGATCTCCTACTCTACAACTACCACTCCAGGAACAACAGTTAACCTAGATCTCTCTACAACTACCACTCCAGGAACAACAGTTAACCTAGATCTCCTACTCTCTACAACTACCACTCCAGGAACAACAGTTAACCTAGATCTCCTACTCTACAACTACCACTCCAGGAACAACAGTTAACCTAGATCTCTCTACAACTACCACTCCAGGAACAACAGTTAACCTAGATCTACTACTACAACGCTACTACAACTCGGTGTGTGTATGTGTGTGACTGTGTGTGTGTGTGTCGGTGTGTGTGTGTGTGTTTGTGTGTGTGTGTGTGTGTGTGTGTGTGTGTGTGTGTGTATTGTATGTGTGTGTGTCTGTGTGTGTGTCGGTGTGTGTGTGTGTTTGTGTGTGTGTGTGTGTGTGTGTGTGTGTGTATTGTATGTGTGATTGTGTGTGTGTGTTTGTGTGTGATTGTGTCACAACCCGCTGTTTACCAGGACACAGGAATGTGTGTGTGTGTGTGTGTGTGTAGGTGTGTGTGTCGGTGTGTGTGTGTGTTTGTGTGTGATTGTGTGTGTGTGTGTGTGTGTGACCGTGTGTGTGTGACTGTGTGTGTGTGCGTCACAACCCGCTGTCTACCAGGACACAGGAATGTGTGTGTGTGTGTGTGTGTCTATGTGTGTGTGTGTGTCTGTGTGTGTGTTCGTCACAACCCGCTGTCTACCAGGACACAGGAATGTGTGTGTGTGTGTGTGTGTCTATGTGTGTGTGTGTGTCTGTGTGTGTGTCGGTGTGTGTGTGTGTTTGTGTGTGTGTGTGTGTGTGTGTATTGTATGTGTGATTGTGTGTGTGTGTGTGTGTGTGCGTCTGTGTGTGTGTCGGTGTGTGTGTGTGTTTGTGTGTGTGTGTGTGTGTGTGTGTGTGTATTGTATGTGTGATTGTGTGTGTGTGTGTGT
>NC_140167.1:91015361-91052861 GCF_963971535.1 Notolepis coatsorum
CAGAATACCTGATCACTGTGAATGATATAAAATTAAGAAAGACATTGACACGGTACAGACTGAGTGGACATAGTCTAGCCATAGAAACAGGCCGTCACAGGCAGAACTGGCTGCCCAGAGAGGCCAGGCTGTGTTCACTTTGTCATCAGGGGGATGTTGAGACAAAACCTCACTTCCTACTATACTGTGAGAAATACAAGGATCTAAGAGAAGTTTTCTTCTACAAAATAAACAAAATTGATCCACAGCTCATCCATCTCCCCGATAACCAAAAGCTGCTACACATATGCGGGGAGAAAAGTCAGTGCACAGCACCAGCTGCAAAACATGCAGACGGCCGTCACACAACAAGAGAACAAGCCCTGTAAATACACGTATCTGGGTGGCCACATCTGCAAAACGACTACCCGATCGAATGACCACCCTGCAATTTAATATGTTTCTGTTGATTGTTTTACTTATCGCTAATATTATGGTATGTTTTACTGCTTAATAATATATATGCCACCGTTTGTATATTGGACCTGACCTGGCAACAAGTATGTTGATATTTCATGCCAACAAAGCCTACCCGAATTGAACTGAATTGAATTGAGAGAGAGAGAGAGAGAGAGAGAGAGAGAGAGAGAGAGAGAGAGAGAGAGAGCTATCTCTCTTGGCAGAACGCCCAGAATGAGCTATCTTCAGCAGTTTTTGTTTTGAAAATGTTGAGAGTCTTATCTACAGAGGACACAGGAACAGTTATGTGAAAGCGGTCGGGGAGAGGTTTTGAAGAGGTTTGAAGAGGTTTGAGGAGATGGAGAAAAATTTTGACCAGAGGTCGAAAACATGCAATTAAAATTGATTAGTGGCCGCCACTGTTAAAAAAGGAATCGCCCCAGTGTAAAACACCTCACCAGTCAGTCGTATTCGTTTTAGCCGTCCATCCAGACCTCGTCAACACAGTCAGCTCAACTTCTTCCTCCCGCAGAAACTCTGACGGATATTTATAATAACAAGCCCAACGCTTACCTTTTGTCGACAACCGGCAGAATTTCTACGGGAGAGGTCCGGAGCTGGCCGTGTGAGGGGGCCCGGCAGGGCGGTCTACAGGTCAAGGGTCACCAAATGTTGTGGAAAGGTTGTTTAACACAGCAGGAGACGATATTTCCAATTGTAACAAATAGGTAATTTATTTAAGAAAAGAAGTTCTTTAACAGCAAGAGCTATGGGTCAAAGAGGATCACCACAGCTTGAACAAAAACACTCTGTCCTGGATCCCTTTGCCTGTCCCTAAATCCCCTCTCAGTCCTGCCCCCCCATGACAGATATGATGACGTATCACATCATGTCAGATCTGACATGACGTACATTAAGATGATACGTAGATTTAACATCGGAGAGAGAACATGAAGAGAGATAAGCAAGATATGATATCCACACACGATATGATGTAGAGAGTGAGATGTGTGTGTGTGTGTGTGTGTGTGTGTGTGTGTGTGTGTGTATGTGTGTGTGTCTGTGTGTGCGTGCGTCTGCGTACAGACGTATGTGTATTGTATGTGTGTATTATGTCACAGGGAATGTGTGTGTGTGTGTGTGTGTCGGTGTGTATATCTGTGCGACTGTGTGTGTCTGTGTACGTGTGTGTCCGTGTGTCTGTGTGTGTGTGCTGTGCCTGTGTGAAAGAGAGAAAATAACAAGATATGAAAGCACACAATGTACGAGATTACCAGCACACAACATGCCGTACTGAAATATCCATCTGTTCTAAATTGTTTTAAGAACGTCAGCCAGACCGTCTTTCAGCACTGCTAGTTGACCTATATTAAACTAGTCCACCTCATACACATTTTCCCCAACACTACACTACAAGTTACTCTCGATTAAATATAGCTCAACTACAATGGAAGCTGTCCCCAGAGAAATGTAGCAAGCTACACTACAAGAACATGGCAAAAATAGCTAGCTACATCGGCACTACTTTTTTTTTTTTTTTTTTTTTTTTTTTTTTTTTTACTTCGTGACCAAGTTTCCACCAAACAAACAGGCAGGAAAAAAAATTCTCAGTTTGATTGTTTATTATAAAACTAAAACAAGCCCTCGGTCTGGCTTTTTGTGTCATCCTTTTAACATGAACTTGTATTATGTACAAAATCCAGGAAGGCAAGTTTAGCTGGGTGCAGCCTCTACAAAAGAAAAGAAAGAGACCATTTGGTTTGATCAGTTTTTATAGTATAGTTTGTTGATTACTTTTGATGCAGTAATGGTCTTTTTCTTTTCTATTCTATCTTTATGTATTATTTATCCCTAAACTCTGCATCTTCTGAAACCTGCCCACTTTATCAACCAAAAACACACTTCTTCAATATCTGAATTGTTTTACTTCATTTTACTAGTATTATGCTACCATGTATATACTACTACCAACTATGCTAATATGTCTATACTACTACAGTATGTACTCAGAGTATAACACTCAAGCTTGACACTGACAAACAATACTACTTATCCTTGGCTGCTAGATATGTACCACTCCTACTGACTTGTTGTACACAATTTGTAAGTTGCTTTGAATGAAAGTGTCAGCTAAATGACCAAATGTATTTAAATATGTAACTCACAAAACATTCCATGGCCCCAAAATCATGTGGGGACCCCCCCTGGGGGTCCTGTCCCACAGGTTGAGAACCACTGCTTTTCCCTCTTTTTTTCTTTTCTCCACCCCAATAATATTGTTCATTTTCTGCCTACAGTGAAACATCATGATAGCAGCTATCTTAGTTAAAGCTTTTGACAAAGTGTACTGACTTGTGTGCTGTTTGGGAACAGTTGATTTTCATCAGCTCACCTGAATGTGTTCTCAAGTTAGTGCTGGACGTGTTGAGAGAGCAGCATATGTTTTAGCTGTTTTTTCAGTCAAACTCATAAATGTGTCCCAGATAGGGCCATGGAGAGTCATTGTTGTTATTGACATCATCATCTTCATCAATGCCATCGAACCCCTCTGCCATTTCGCGCGGACTGGTTCATGTAATCCGTTAAATTGCATTCATTCAATATGTCTGTGTTTTGATTTTCACTTCCTGCTTTGCGGCTGGAGTCCCGCCCTATCCTGCCTCTGATTGGCCTACCCGTAATGTTTTGGCCTACCATACCCAATCGTGAGTCGTCACTCATATCTAAACCAACCAACCAATCATAGTGAGTTTTTTACGGGGAGTTTTTTTTTCTCCTCGCAGATCTTCTAGTCTAGACTGTTTCTCCCGAAAGTAGCGTGTAGCGTTTCTCGTCGCTACGTTACTACTTCGTTCTATAAATAGCTCCGCTACAGAGATCGCTACCCTGGTTAAAAAGTAGCGACGCTACCAGCACGCTACTGAGAATTGTAGTTAAGCTATGTAGCGTCGCTACTTGTAGCTAGCTACTGCCCATCACTGGAAACCATGGCCCTCCCCTGACTAAAAGTATAATGGAGCTCTATGGAGAAACCATGGCCCACCCCCGGACTAAAAGTTGTTTCAAAACGAAAACGGCTGGATGTCATTTAGCCAAATCAGCAGCATGGCTGTGAGTGTGAGTCTTTCACCTTTTGCATATATAGCTTTGGCATGGATTGATTGTTTAGATCGCTAGCATGGCTAACAAATGCAAATATATTGTAGTCTGCCCCGTTGGTCTGACCAGCATTGCGTTCCTTTCTGCCCCAGTGATGCGCTCACACACACTGAGACGTATACAGGGAACAGGTCTATAGGTGGTGATCCTCCTCACCTCCAGAACATCTCCTCCTCTCTCCTCCTCTCTCCTCCTCTCTCCTCCTCTCTCCTCCTGAGTCTCTCTCCTCTCTCCTCCTCTCTCCTCCTCTCTCCTCCTCTCTCCTCCTGAGTCTCTCTCCTCTCTCCTCCTCTCTCCTCCTCTCTCCTCCTCTGTCCTCCTCTCTCCTCCTGAGTCTCTCTCCTCCTCTCTCCTCCTGAGTCTCTCTCCTCCTCTCTCCTCCTGAGTCTCTCTCCTCCTCTCTCCTCCTGAGTCTCTCTCCTCCTCTCTCCTCCTCTCTCCTCCTCTTTCCTCCTGATTCTCTCTCCTCCTCTCTCCTCCTGAGTCTCTCTCCTCCTGAGTCTCTCTCCTCCTCTCTCCTCCTGAGTCTCTCTCCTCCTCTCTCCTCCTCTCTCCTCCTGAGTCTCTCTCCTCCTCTCTCCTCCTCTCTCCTCCTCTCTCCTCCTGATTCTCTCTCCTCCTCTCTCCTCCTGAGTCTCTCTCCTCCTGAGTCTCTCTCATCCTCTCTCCTCCTCTCTCCTCCTCTCTCCTCCTGAGTCTCTCTCCTCCTAAGTCTCTCTCCTCCTCTATCCTCCTCTCTCCTCCTGAGTCTCTCTCCTCCTGAGTCTCTCTCCTCCTGAGTCTCTCTCATCCTCTCTCCTCCTCTCTCCTCCTGAGTCTCTCTCCTCCTCTCTCCTCCTGAGTCTCTCTCCTCCTCTGTCCTCCTGAGTCTCTCTCCTCCTCTCTCCTCCTGAGTCTCTCTCCTCCTCTCTCCTCCTCTCTCCTCCTCTCTCCTCCTCTCTCCTCCTGATTCTCTCTCCTCCTCTCTCCTCCTGAGTCTCTCTCCTCCTCTCTCCTCCTCTCTCCTCCTCTCTCCTCCTGAGTCTCTCTCCTCCTGAGTCTCTCTCCTCCTCTCTCCTCCTGAGTCTCTCTCCTCCTCTCTCCTCCTGAGTCTCTCTCCTCCTGAGTCTCTCTCCTCCTCTCTCCTCCTCTCTCCTCCTCTGTCCTCCTCTCTCCTCCTCTCTCCTCCTGAGTCTCTCTCCTCCTCTCTCCTCCTGAGTCTCTCTCCTCCTGAGTCTCTCTCCTCCTCTCTCCTCCTCTGTCCTCCTCTCTCCTCCTGAGTCTCTCCTCCTCCTCTCTCCTCCTCTCTCCTCCTCTCCCTCCTCCTCCTCCTCCTCCTCCTGAGTCTCTCTCCTCCTGAGTCTCTCTCTCCTCCTGAGTCTCTCTCCTCCTCTCTCTCCTCCTCTCTCCTCCTCTCTCCTCCTCTCTCCTCCTGAGTCTCTCTCATCCTCTCTCCTCCTCTCTCCTCCTCTCTCCTCATGAGTCTCTCTCCTCCTGAGTCTCTCTCCTCCTGAGTCTCTCTCCTCCTCTCTCCTCCTATCTCCTCCTCTCTCCTCCTGAGTCTCTCTCCTCCTCTCTCCTCCTCTCTCCTCATGAGTCTCTCTCCTCCTCTCTCCTCCTGAGTCTCTCTCCTCCTCTCTCCTCCTCTCTCCTCCTCTCTCCTCATGAGTCTCTCTCCTCCTCTCTCCTCATGAGTCTCTCTCCTCCTCTCTCCTCCTGAGTCTCTCTCCTCCTCTCTCCTCCTCTCTCCTCTTGAGTCTCTCTCCTCCTCTCTCCTCATGAGTCTCTCTCCTCATGAGTCTCTCTCCTCCTCTCTCCTCCTCTCTCCTCCTCTCTCTCCTCATGAGTCTCTCTCTCCTCATGAGTCTCTCTCCTCCTCTCTCCTCCTCTCTCCTCTCTCTCCTCCTGAGTCTCTCTCCTCCTCTCTCCTCCTCTCTCCTCCTCTCTCCTCCTGAGTCTCTCTCCTCCTGAGTCTCTCTCCTCCTCTCTCCTCCTCTCTCCTCCTGAGTCTCTCTCCTCCTGAGTCTCTCTCCTCCTCTCTCCTCCTGAGTGTCTCTCCTCCTGAGTCTCTCTCCTCCTCTCTCCTCCTCTCTCCTCCTCTTTCCTCCTCTCTCCTCTTCTCCTCTCCTCTCTCCTCCTCTCTCCTCCTCTCTCCTCCTCTCTCCTCCTGAGTCTCTCTCCTCATGGCCTCATGGATGAGGTACCTTCTCCCTGACTGCAGCAGAGAGAGGAGGCCGCTATCCTGGTGGTTGTGCTCCTTCATGATTGTCTTAGTCTTCGTCCTGGAGATGAGGAAGGAGGAGAGAGGAGGAGAGAGACTCAGGAGGAGAGAGAGACTCAGGAGGAGAGAGAGACTCAGGAGGAGAGAGACTCAGGAGGAGAGAGAGACTCAGGAGGAGAGAGAGACTCAGGAGGAGAGAGACTCAGGAGGAGAGAGAGACTCAGGAGGAGAGAGACTCAGGAGGAGAGAGAGACTCAGGAGGAGAGAGAGACAGGAGGAGAGAGAGACTCAGGAGGAGAGAGAGACTCAGGAGGAGAGAGAGACTCAGGAGGAGAGAGAGAGACTCAGGAGGAGAGAGACTCAGGAGGAGAGAGAGACTCAGGAGGAGAGAGAGACTCAGGAGGAGAGAGAGACTCAGGAGGAGAGAGAGACTCATGAGGAGAGAGAGACTCAGGAGGAGAGAGAGACTCATGAGGAGAGAGAGACTCAGGAGGAGAGAGAGACTCAGGAGGAGAGAGACTCAGGAGGAGAGAGAGACTCAGGAGGAGAGAGAGACTCAGGAGGAGAGAGAGACTCAGGAGGAGAGAGACTCAGGAGGAGAGAGAGACTCAGGAGGAGAGAGAGACTCAGGAGGAGAGAGAGACTCAGGAGGAGAGAGACTCAGGAGGAGAGAGAGACTCAGGAGGAGAGAGAGACTCAGGAGGAGAGAGAGACTCAGGAGGAGAGAGAGACTCAGGAGGAGAGAGACTCAGGAGGAGAGAGAGACTCAGGAGGAGAGAGAGACTCAGGAGGAGAGAGAGACTCAGGAGGAGAGAGAGACTCAGGAGGAGAGAGAGACTCAGGAAGAGAGAGAGACTCAGGAGAGAGAGACTCAGGAGAGAGACTCAGGAGGAGAGAGAGACTCAGGAGGAGAGAGAGACTCAGGAGGAGAGAGAGAGACTCAGGAGGAGAGAGACTCAGGAAGAGAGAGAGACTCAGGAGGAGAGAGACTCAGGAGGAGAGAGAGACTCAGGAGGAGAGAGAGACTCAGGAGGAGAGAGAGACTCAGGAGGAGAGAGAGACTCATGAGGAGAGAAAGACTCAGGAGGAGAGAGAGAGACTCAGGAGGAGAGAGAGACTCAGGAGGAGAGAGACTCAGGAGGAGAGAGAGACTCAGGAGGAGAGAGAGAGACTCAGGAGGAGAGAGAGAGACTCAGGAGGAGAGAGAGAGACTCAGGAGGAGAGAGAGACTCAGGAGGAGAGAGACTCAGGAGGAGAGAGGAGGAGAGAGAGACTCAGGAGGAGAGAGAGACTCAGGAGGAGAGAGAGACTCAGGAGGAGAGAGAGACTCAGGAGGAGAGAGAGACTCAGGAGGAGAGAGAGACTCAGGAGGAGAGAGAGACTCAGGAGGAGAGAGAGACTCAGGAGGAGAGAGAGACTCAGGAGGAGAGAGAGACTCAGGAGGAGAGAGAGAGACTCAGGAGGAGAGAGAGAGACTCAGGAGGAGAGAGAGACTCATGAGGAGAGAGAGACTCAGGAGGAGAGAGAGACTCATGAGGAGAGAGAGACTCAGGAAGAGAGAGAGACTCAGGAGGAGAGAGAGAGAGACTCAGGAGGAGAGAGAGACTCAGGAGGAGAGAGAGACTCAGGAGGAGAGAGAGAGAGGAGAGAGACTCAGGAGGAGAGAGAGACTCAGGAGGAGAGAGAGACTCAGGAGGAGAGAGAGAGACTCAGGAGGAGAGAGAGACTCAGGAGGAGAGAGAGACTCAGGAGGAGAGAGAGACTCAGGAGAGAGAGACTCAGGAGGAGAGAGAGACTCATGAGGAGAGAGAGACTCATGAGGAGAGAGAGACTCAGGAGGAGAGAGAGACTCAGGAGGAGAGAGACTCAGGAGGAGAGAGAGACTCAGGAGGAGAGAGAGACTCAGGAGGAGAGAGAGAGACTCAGGAGGAGAGAGAGACTCAGGAGAGAGAGACTCAGGAGGAGAGAGAGACTCAGGAGGAGAGAGAGACTCAGGAGGAGAGAGAGACTCAGGAGGAGAGAGAGACTCAGGAGGAGAGAGACTCAGGAGGAGAGAGAGAGACTCAGGAGGAGAGAGAGAGACTCAGGAGGAGAGAGAGACTCAGGAGGAGAGAGAGACTCAGGAGGAGAGAGACTCAGGAAGAGAGAGAGACTCAGGAAGAGAGAGACTCAGGAGGAGAGAGAGACTCAGGAGGAGAGAGAGACTCAGGAGGAGAGAGAGAGACTCAGGAGGAGAGAGAGACTCAGGAGGAGAGAGAGAGACTCAGAAGGAGAGAGAGACTCAGGAGGAGAGAGAGACTCAGGAGGAGAGAGAATTGATTGCGTTATATACATATTATTGTGTTCTATATTCCTATATTATTGAATATTACTCTCATAAAATATTCTATATTATTGTATTTGTAAAATTCTATATATATTGTGATTACTCTGTGAATATACATTTGAACACACATTTCAAAATATCTGGTTCCATCTAACCTAACTACACAACCCATCCACTCTTATATATATAGTATTATTCTGCGTTTATAAAATGTTTTTGTTTGTTTATTTTTTTTAACTTTACTTTATTTATTATATAGTAGCACCCTTATATCATCTCACATTGCACTTGTACGACAGCTCGATTTGAGTTGATTTGATCATATTAACTTTGTGAAATGTACACGTCTTATGTAGGCTTCTCCTAATACTGATCCACTGTTGATCCATCAAAGAAGAAAACTAGAAAAGGTAAAAAATATTGACTTAAGACACAAAGTGATGACCTGACTGTACTGTATGTTCCCTTTTTTTACTGTGTTTTTCTCTTGAAGATCGGACATCGATCTGCCTTGCATTCTTGCACCTGTGTAAAGGCACGCCAAGGCCGCAGAGCCCAGTCCCAGCGCTCGGAGGCTCACATCTCTGAGACGCAGACAAAAGAAGACAACAATGTCTCAACCAGCACAAACACAGATGAGCTGATGGGGCAGCACACACAAACAAACACAAACACATTCCCTCCTTCTCTACCTCTCTACACCTCATGGTTAGGATTCAAGCAAACCTTTGTTAACCTTTTTGGTTTTGATAACCACCAAAACATCCCGCTTTTTAAAATAGTTTCTTCCCCACTGCCATACGGACACTGAACTCTCTATAACAATCCCCCACTGTACCTCTGCTGTTACGGACATAAATTGTGATATTGTGGTTTTTGTATTTATGCATCTATGTATTTAACTGCATGTAGTAGGTATTGTAAGTGATGTTCTATGTTGGAACAATGTTATACGCACTGAAAACTAACTCCACCAGCCTGGCTGTGTGGTCATTAAAGAACCTAATCTAATCTAATCTAATCTAATCTAATCTAATCTAATCTAATCTAATCTAATCTAATCTAATCTAATCTAATCTAATCTAAATGAAAAGCATATTGGAATTGGCAATGGTGCCCCCCCTCCCCCCGAACAAAACCACAATATGAATGACCCCATGAGTTTTGTATACTGTTCTGCCACTAATATTCATGCAAAATATATACTAATACTAAAGTATTAGAAAACTGATTTAAGATTACTCAACTGTTTAATTGTATTTTTTTCCTTTCCTGGGAGGAGGTGCACCATTATAGTGAAACATGTCTCCTGAGTGCAAAAGGCTGATGCAATTCTGTAGGCTGTGAAGTTTTGGCCATCAGCTAATTTACCTTTGTGTCAAGTTAATATGCAAAACAATGGGTCTCATTTTCAAATGTTTTTCTTTCATATTTGTGCAAAATATTGCAAAATAATTTTATTGACGTTAAAGAATAGCAAAGTTACAGTGACTTGTTGATGGATCAGAATACTGGGAGAAAGCTTAGCTAATGACTTTTATTTATAACGCGCATTTCTCAAACCCAATGCGCTATCTAAAAAGCTAACTTAACGTTAGTTATCAGCTGGCAGGCATCAGCTGGTAGCTAGCCACCTCTCGCCAGTGGCCAGCTATCCTAGCCAACATTACCTTAAACTTAGTAAATGATCTAGGCAAATAACCAAACCCGCGATTCTAGCATAGCAAAATGAGACAGTTTTATCATAAATATCATTTTTTGCTTTAGTTTATTTAGCTAGCTAGCTTGGGGACGTTATTTCTTTACATTTCGCGGCATCTTCCAGAAAGGAACGTAATCCTTGTCAGAACAACGGGGCAGACTACAATATATTTGCATTTTTTAGCCATGCTAGCGATCTAAACAATCAATCCATGCCAAAGCTAGATGTGAAAGGTGAAAAACTCACACTCACAGTCATGCTCATTTGGCTAAATGACATCCAGCCGTTTTTCATTTTACCACTCTTAAGTCAGGGGAGTGTCGTGGTTTCTCCATAGCGCCCGTCATACAGGTAGGGGGCAACTTAGTCACATGACTCAGTTGGTATTGCTGATTGGCTTGCCTCGAACATGGTATGTTTATAAAGAAGAAACAGGTCTATTGATCCTGTGGTGTGTGAGACTGATCGTGGTGCGTCCCGTGCTCCTCCTACTAGCCTGCTCCAACCAGCTGTGTAGACCATAGACATATCATACATAGAAACCGCCAGTGGCCGCTGTTACATTGAAAGGTGCAATATTTGATGTCTAACTATGTCTAACTAATATGTCTGTAAAAAAAAGTTTCCTGATGGCCAGTCCGCACCTGCTGTGCGCGTAGACCTGGGTCTCTGATGGGCCTATCAACACTCAAACTGTGAAATAAGACAAGCCAAGGCAGCTTATTACAGACACAGAAACAGCCCGTTGAGAACAGGACTGAAACAGAGAGGTATAGAGGCTGCTAGAATGAGAACAGGACTGAAACAGAGAGGTATAGAGGCTGCTAGAATGAGAACAGGGCTGAAACAGAGAGGTATAGAGGCTGCTAGAATGAGAACAGGACTGAAACAGAGAGGTATAGAGGTTGCTAGAATGAGAACAGGACTGAAACAGAGCTGTAGAGGCTGATAGAATGAGAACAGGACTGAAACAGAGAGGTATAGAGGCTGATAGAATGAGAACAGGACTGAAACAGAGAGGTATAGAGGCTGATAGAATGAGAACAGGACTGAAACAGAGGTATATAGGCTGCTAGAATGAGAACAGGACTGAAACAGAGAGGTATAGAGGCTGATAGAATGAGAACAGGACTGAAACAGAGAGGTATAGAGGCTGCTAGGATGAGAACAGGACTGAAACAGAGAGCTATAGAGGCTGCTAGAATGAGAACAGGACTGAAACAGAGAGGTATAGAGGCTGATAGAATGAGAACAGGACTGAAACAGAGAGGTATAGAGGCTGATAGAATGAGAACAGGACTGAAACAGAGAGGTATAGAGGCTGCTAGAATGAGAACAGGGCTGAAACAGAGAGGTATAGAGGCTGATAGAATGAGAACAGGACTGAAACAGAGAGGTATAGAGGCTGCTAGAATGAGAACCGGACTGAAACAGAGAGGTATAGAGGCTGATAGAATGAGAACCGGACTGAAACAGAGGGGTATAGAGGCTGATAGAATGAGAACCGGACTGAAACAGAGGTATAGAGGCTGCTAGAATGAGAACAGGACTGAAACAGAGAGGTATAGAGGCTGCTAGAATGAGAACAGGACTGAAACAGAGAGGTATAGAGGCTGATAGAATGAGAACAGGACTGAAACAGAGGTATAGAGGCTGCTAGAATGAGAACAGGACTGAAACAGAGAGGTATAGAGGCTGATAGAATGAGAACAGGACTGAAACAGAGAAGTATAGAGGCTGATAGAATGAGAACAGGACTGAAACAGAGAGGTATAGAGGCTGCTAGAATGAGAACAGGACTGAAACAGAGAGGTATAGAGGCTGCTAGAATGAGAACAGGACTGAAACAGAGAGGTCATGCTATGGCTGGTGTTTTAATCAGCAAGGAAACGTAAGCAACATGCTATGGGGACCTCAAATACTATAGGGGACCTTTATCTTTGTGGAATTTACAGCTTTAATTAGACTTCTCTAAATATTGATCCATTGTTGATTGATCAAAGAAGAAAAATACGACCGATTTAAGGCACAAAGTGATGACACGACGACTTTGACACATCACACATGTAAACAGATGAACAAATAATAAAAGTATCCAAACAATAGAGTGTGTTCCCTTTCTTTACTGTAAGCGGTCTGTGTTTTTCTGTTGAAGATCAGACGATGGACCAGCCTTGGGTTAAGGCTGTGTAAAGGCTCTCCCGAGGCCACCGAGCCCCTCTGAGCCTCACCTCTCTGAGACACAGACAAAAGAAGACAACAATGTCTCAACCGGCACAAACACAGACATGTTAGCAGAGCTTACCTAAGAGCGCCGCCGTTGACCCCACTGTCAACTTTATCAAAGGGGACTATCTAGGGGGAGAGGAGCTAACTGCCCCGGGGCTAAATACACGTTGTCTTTCAAAAGCTTTATTGCTGCTGATACTGTAGCTAGACGGGATCATCTGAGCTATTTGTGAAATACGGTGGAACCTTCACCGCACGCGTCACACAGGGCCGCCTCGCATTCCCTATACTGTGCAACTCTCATGGTTAACGGTAGAGAATAGGCTGGTTTTCAACACAGTTAAATTTTTCAGGAACACTGTCTTTTCGTCTCAACCTGTTTTCTTATACAAACAAATTGTCAGATGCAGTCAGGTTCATTCTTATTTTACTAGGTCAGCCGATGATGGACAGATTATGTTACCACGTCCAAAATCAAATGCTTTAAAGAGGACGGTTGTTTATCGTGCCATCAATCATTGGAATAACTGCCCACTGAACATAAGTAAATTGAATAGTAAAGTGTCTTTCAAATACCACCTGAGAATGCACTACTTAAATATGTGAGCAAAATATTATGATGTTGATAATGATGTCTACAATGTTTTACTGTTTTTAGACAATGTTACAATGTTTTTAGATAATGATGTCTACAATGTTTTACTGTTTTTAGATTATCATTGTTAATTGTGATTGTCATATGTATCTTATGTTGTTATGTTTTGTGTTTTGTGTTGTCTTTCTATGTGGACCCCAGGAAGACTAGCTCGCCACTTAGGTGACAGCTAATGGGGATCCTTTTTAAACAATAAACAATAAACTGTAGCTGATCGTTACAGAGCCGGCGTTAGAACATCTCTTCTTGTAAACATCCAACAACAGCTATATAACTCAACACAACATCTGCTCAATGCATGGTTTTCAATGGAGCCTGTGTGACAATGGACCATATCAGGCGAATGACAACAATGGTCTGCTGTGAATGTGATCAATATCAGTTGTGTGTGTAGCTTTCTGAGCGTGTTATCGCAGTGGTTGTTGTAAGAGCTACAGTATAGCTCGAGAAGCAAAGCAACATACTTGTGTACACATTATGTGAGTCTTGAAAAACTCTCGCTCCCCAAGATCGATGTTCACCTTGGCTCAATAATGACTTTCTCTCTTGTGTGAGTTATTGACCAAACGATGAAGCCGCATGGAAATGTGAAAAGTTTATACGAGACATGTGCCTTTGTCCATTGTGCGTTCAGTCTGTTGTGTACGAACCGTAACATAATGTAGAGTGTGGCACCTATGCAGCGCGGAGCCTTCCTGCGAGACCTTGGGCGGAACAAAGCAAGTGTTTTCTTATCTTTCTCCCGCTCTCTCTCTCTCTCACTCCATCCCTTCAATGGTTTCCTGAGAGTGCCGCGAGGTCCTGTCAGGGCAAACACTGTAGTCTGACTCGTAATCCTTTTACCAGAGGTGATTTTTAACAACTTCCGCGTTTATCCCCCTCCAGTCAAGTCAATGGGCCCGAAGCCGGATCCACTGCAGGCTTCCCCAGACCCGGCGAGCCTTAACCTTGGAGCCCCCCCCCCCCCCCCCCCAGGGGCCCAGGCCAACAGGGAGGCAGGGAAGGAGTCGGGGGCAGGAGGTGTGTGGAGAAAGCAAGGACCTGCCACATTATATGCTTTAACATGACTGGCAAATCCACCAACGGTTAAACAAACTTAACCTTCATTTGTGAAACGGTGCAAATCAAAGGCCAAAAAACGACTTGTGCAAGTAATTACCACCGGGGGAGAGCAACCAGGGGCAGGAAGGATGGAGGGAAGAGAGAGAGAGGAGGGGGGAGGGAGGGGGATGAGGGACAGCTAAGTGTTAGCAGGTTGAATAGAAGGAAACGGGAATCATTTAAGACGAAGAAGCATTTTTAATGAGTTTGCTCAGAAATTGATTTTCCGCCGTAATCTTTTATTTATATGCGGCTGGTGGTGCGGCCCCGGCAGAGTGAGGGTCAGTCCGCCGTGAACTCTGTCAGGACCCCCACACCCTCAAACAACACCCCAAAGCCCAGGGAAAATGGTATTCTAGCGAAGGCAAACATTGTCCCATCTCGGCTTAAGGGGCGAAAAAGCTGTTTATTTTCTAAAAAACGTGTCCCCTTTCCCTTTGGTAGTCAGGAGGAGACGCGTCCTCGAGGTCACAGCGAAGTGGAAATTGAAACAAAGTTTGGGGCAGTGATGATGATGATGATTATTATTGCCCGTTTAATATTGATGGGAATTTAGAGGCATTCAAATAGAAAATTTTAATTGGTTGAAGAGGCTTCAGTTAGCGCATAACAGTGACGGCAGTTGTAGTAGAAATGATTAATGTTAGTTACTGTACTTAAAGGGGAACTATCTTATAAATGGCCTTTTTCAGTGGTGTTCCATAGAGGAATTGTGTAAAAGTGCCCAAATAGTGAAAGAAATAGTAAAATAGTTCCCCGTCTCAGAACAGTCACCCGTGTGTCTTCTATTTAGTGACCAGACTCTTTAAACGTGAGACAACGGTGCCTCCTCGTGTGAGGTCCTGTATGCTGTGGACAGATGTGTCTTTTTATGGGAGTCTAGCGCTGCCTAGTGGTTTGTATGGAAACTACAGAATAGTCCAAGCTCCTGAATTAGCATGATATTATAGAATGTTGTATTGTAATATGTTATTTTGTGACTGGCAGTAAATGTAACTTAAAGTGCTTAAAGTGGATATATTATGTATCTTTCCAACCATTTTATATGACTTCCTTGAAGCTGTGGAACCTGTTTGTTAATTATTTTTTGCAAATAAAGAAACTAGTCTATTTTTAAATCTATATTTTAATGTTATCTCCCAGAACCTGTTCCTTTTCAGCAAATGTATAATTAATAATTTCCTTCCCCGTCTACCTCACACCCAAAACGATGAAACCTTTTGTACACTGGGCAGTACATAGGCAGTGTCACTGGCTCCACTGGCTAATTGATTAATCAAATTCATTGCTTGTGGCCCCCCTCCCCCTTGTGACAGCTTGTTAAGGCTCGTTAATCTTAAAGACTACAAATCCTTCATGACAGCAAGCAAGGAATACATGTAAATTTTTCTCCAGTGCCTACACTGTAAGAAAAAAAGCTGCAAGAAAACGGTAATTGTCTGGCATCAATGGTTGCCAAATACTAGTCAAATTACAGTAAAATCAAATACATTTACAGATTACAACCTTTATTTAATGGTTCATATTTTGATAAAAGGTAATTTACTGTAATTTTATGGCATTTACACTTAAAGTAGAAAAACAAAAGTAATCTGTAAAATAATACAGTCCTCATACTGCTCATTCTCTCCTTCCTCACAAATAGACACCAGACTGTTAGATTCAACGGCAACTACAGCTCCAACAGAACTGTATCCACCGGGGCGCCCCAGGGAACTGTCATCTCACCAGTCCTGTTCACTCTGTACACCGGCGACGACTGTAGCATCGTTGACACCACCAACTCCAATGACCGCATCATTGGAGAAATGAACAGGTTCGCAGAGTGGTGTAAGAACAATTTCCTGAACCTAAACCCCAGCAAAACAAAGGAACTGCTGGTGGACTTCAGGCGTGACCCCACAACTCCCCCAGCTCTGGAGATAAATGGCCAGAAAATAGAGCGTGTTGAGGAGTATAAATATCTCGGCACCACCATCGACCATAAGCTCACCTTCAAGACCAACACAGATAACATCCACTCTAAGTGCCAACAGCGACTGTTCTTCCTCAGGAAGATGAGGAAGCTTCAGGTGCGACCATCAATCCTGCAGGTTTTCTACAACTCCTTTGTGGAATCGATAATGTCCTTTAACATCACATCATGGTTTGGAGTGATGCGTGCCATCAACCGGAAACCTCTCGACAGGGTCGTTAAGATCAGCGGCAAGATCATTGGGAAGGACCAGGAGCCACTCAGCAGCATCCACAAGAAACGGACAGTTAAAAAGGCCTCCCCAATAGTTGTAGATAACACACACACCCTTCACACCCATTACAAACCAATGCCCTCAGGCCGTCGATACAGAGCTTCATCACTGAACAAAAGGGGCTTAGGTAGCTTCGTGCCAACCTCCATCAGACTGCTGAACACCTAGGTCTGGTGGAGGCCGGACTGCCCCCCCCCCCCCCCCCCCCCAAGGACTTTGGACTACTCAAAATAGACTCCCCCTTCCACCTGATGGACACATACTATGTACCTGTACTACTATTATTTATTATTTATATACATACAGAACTGCTCCACATGGTTTTTAATATATCATGCTTTAAGTACTGTAGTTTTAATGTAGTTGGTGTTTTTTTATATAGTGGTGAGTGTCTATGTATTGTGACTATATGTTTGTCTTTCAACCACTGCACAAATGAAGTTCTGAAAGGAAAATAAAGTAATTTGAAGTGAAGTACAGTGAATTTCCTGTGAAAAAACATACATTTTTTACAGTGTACATTACATTACAGCTAAATCCACACAGAGACTATAGCAGAAACTTATTTTCCACAATACGTCCCCTTTTACCATATTAAGCTCTTGGTGTTGAAGGCATGATGTTTTATGCAATTTGAAGTATATATATATAGTATATATATATATATATATATAGTATATATATACAAATAAAAGAAAACATACTTTCATAACTGTTTTACGTAACGTTTTCACATCTTATCAGAGAGCAGAAAGATCACTTCACTCACCGTTTCAGTTGCTGCAGGAAAAGTCCAGAGTTCATTCACCTTCTGAAATCTAGTGTATCTCATTGTTTTATTTTTTTTATTTTTCTATTATTATTATTATTATTATTATTATTATTATTATTATTATTATTATTATTATTATTATTATTATTATTATTATTATTTCATAAGCTATCTGTCTAACTGCCCCTGGCACATTCTGTTCTAACTATGTACCTTATATATATATATATATATGTGTGTGTGTGTGTGTTTCATTACATGTATATATACAATTATACATTCATACCAATTATTCGCCTGTTCTATTCTCTATCCATCCATCATCCATTGCAACACTATATTATCACAACATCAAAGTTGGGGGATCCCCTCTGATCTGAGGGTTCTCTCCTCCTCGCCGCCTGTGGTGCTTTTTTCTCTCCTATTGCCAGGTTTTTAGTGAGTCGTTCCTTATCTTCATTGGGGAAAGTCTGGAGTGTTGCATATTTGGATTTTATGGTGGTTTTTAGTTTTTGATCTTTTGTGATGTTTCTTCTTGACTTGTACAAGACGACTTGTACAGCCCATGGTGGGGGCTATTCCATATGATCTAGGGCTATACAAATACATTTGGTTTGATTTATAAGACAGAGACATGGTTAAGAAACAGACTGTAATCAATAAACTGTCATCTGTTTAACTTGCTTCTCCTAGACTTACATTTACATTTACAGTTAGTCATTTAGCTGATGCTTTTATCCAAAGCGACTTACAAGTTCTGTACGACAAGTCATCAGGAAGGGCACAACTCTATCAGCTGAGTAACAATGTTCATCAAAGTGTTGAGTGCTACAGTGTAGGTTAGTATATTAGTGCATGACAATAAGGTTAGTTAGGGTTAGATTAAAAATTTTCTTAGATACTACACTTATTCTACTAGTATTACTGTACATTTACTAGTGATATAATTACATTATTCTACAAGTAGAATCTATGTTCATCAGTAGTATCATCCTGCACAATTGTTCAGCCCTGTCCCATATTCTATTCTATTGTACTTTTATTTTAATTTAGTTTATATATTCTATTTATCTCATTATACCTTAATTGTCTCTTAATGTTGCACCAACGTCCAAAATAACTTCCTTGTATATGTGCAAACTTACTTGGCAATAAAGTAAACTGTTTTTGAGGAGAAACAGTTCAGCTCTAGTATAAAATCCTTTCCCACTCCCAACCAGTAGATGGCAGACTGGGATTAACCTGTCGCTCAGCTGTGTTCCATGAGAACTGGTCTACATCTCCTAAAAGCATCAGTCATTAACTTGTAATGGACAGTGAAATCACCTGGAACTAATGACCACCCGCTTAATTCAAACGGAAAATCACCAAGGCATCTCAAGGGCACCCGTGTTTTCAAATGTTTATTATTCGATTTTCTTCAAAAGCAAGAAAATATACTCTTTTTCAGAAATAATAATAAATATACAATATTTCTTTATGAACAAAATGCACAATTTACAAAACCGGCATCAGAGTTGCTTTTCCTCCTCCCCCCCCCTCCTCCTCCTCCTCCAACCCCCCCCCCCCCTCCTCCTCCTCCCCCCCCCCCCCCCCCCTCCTCCCCCTCCTCCTCCAACCTCCTCCCTCCTCCCCCCCCCTCCTCCTCCAACCTCCCCCCCCCCTCCTCCTCCTCATCCTCCCCCCCAGAATACAGTCTCACCGTCTGGCCCATTTCATCACAGAGTTAAGGCACTTATTATTAGTAGGCTATTGTCTATTCTCATCATTAATATCAATCTTGTTTTTTTTTATACACAATATTACAGTTTCACCACATGAGCTCCTTTGAGAACTACCGGTGTCAGTTGTTCTATGATCTTTGTTATTCTCCTATCATAATACTTTCACAAGGTTTTTAATGGTCTGTCGTGTGTTTAGGGTATTTTGAGCGAGTGTTCAAGACTTGACATTCAGTTTTCGGAGTTGATCCGATACGGGAAGTTGAGCGTCGGAGTGACGGGGGGAGGTGGCGTGGCTGAAACCGTCCAATCGCTTCCAGTCGTCCTCATGTTACTGATGCTCATCTCTCTGCTGTATACTTTTAATCCCCCCGGGTACATTCCACAGCTCGGGTTCCGGAGAGACAGCAGTGTCAGTGTTTGTCCGTCTATATGTGAGAGCTCCGCCGTGTGGTCAGGAGGTGAACAGCGCGTGTGACAGCAGCCAGGCGAGGAGACACGGGAGCGTGAGCGCACTGCATGCAGAGCTGGGCTGGGCCGAGCTGGGGCCGGCCGGGGTGGGGCCGGGCGGGGGGGCGGGGGAGGCGGTGCCGGGGTAGAGCTCCGTCCGTCTGTGCTGCTCCTGGTGGGTCAGCGGCGGCTCCACGGTGACGTAGCCGTTGATTATCCTCACGTTGGGAGGAGGGGTGGTGCTGGTGTAGAGAGGGAGAGAACAGCAGAAGTCAGGCTATTGTCCAGCACCTGTCACCTCTATGGGAGCGGTGCATTTATATTGCAGCTTTTATCCAAAGCGCTTTACAATTTCGTTCCTCACATTCACCCATTCACTCACTCACACATTCACACACCGACGGCGGCGGTGACCACGCAAGGTGCCAACCTGCTCATCGGGAGCAATTATGGGTTAAGTGTCTTGCTCAAGGACACATCGACACGCTGCCTGGGTGGAGCGGGAATCGAACCGGGAACCTCCTGCCCACTTTGACAACCTAGGATGGCTTAGAGTAGACGACAGAGTACAGCAACTTGCAATGGGCCTGATCTACAAGATACACTACACGACCAAGGTACCCATGTACCTGTCGAAATACTTCCCAAAGGTCAGTGAATTCCACGACCACAACACCAGAGGGAGCTCCACAAATCATGTGAAACCCAGATTCGGCTCAAACAAGGGACTAAACACGTTTCGCAATTATTCCACATCAATGTGGAACGCCCTACCCACAGCTGTAAAGGAATGTGAATCACTACCCACTTTCAAAACTCAAAATTCGAAACTGGCACCTGTAAATGTCCTAACCCAACCCCCTCCAATGTACAGTAAATGTCCTAACCCAGTAATACACGAGACCCTCTTCTTGGGACCAAGTAAGGTTTCGTTGATAATCCAATGTACAGTAACCCCCCCCCCCCCCACCCGCCTCATATCTTCACATGGTTAATATCTCAGCCTTCCGAAATTCATATTTTCACATGGTTAATAACTCAGCCTTCTGAAATTCATATCTTCACATGGTTAATAACTCAGCCTTCTGAAATTCATATCTTCACATGGTTAATATCTCAGCCTTCCGAAATTCATATTTTCACATGGTTAATAACTCAGCCTTCCGAAATTCATATCTTCACATGGTTAATATCTCAGCCTTCCGAAATTCATATCTTCACATGGTTAATATCTCAGCCTTCTGAAATTCATATCTTCACATGGTTAATATCTCAGCCTTCCGAAATTCATATCTTCACATGGTTAATATCTCAGCCTTCCGAAATTCATATCTTCACATGGTTAATATCTCACCCATCCCCGATGCGGACCCACAGGTCGCTGAAGAGGCGTGGCCTCCCGTGGCCTCCGCGGTGGGCCTTGCGGGGTCGCTTGTGTCGCCCGAACTCCTCCAGTTGGCTCAGGCTGTCGGGGAGCAGCATGTGGGGCAGCTCGTCGTCCTCCTCCTCCCCCAGGCCAGGCAGACCCTCGTCCAGCTCCTCCTCCTCCTCCGGAGTCCCGGTCACCCAGCTGAAGGGAGAGCCTGTGCCCACCTCGGGGCCCTCCTCGCTGGTCTCTACGCTGGGCTCTGTACTCCTGGAAACAGGGGACGAGATCGAGAGAGATCTCTAGTGATCAGGACATAAACATGGAACAGACATGGAGAAACATACAGGATTCATCTGTGCTCCATTCATTTTATTCATACTACTAATCACATGAATCTGTTAACCCTTTCACTACCACACTACAGAAGGTTAACCTTTCACTACCACACTACAGACTCTGTATAGTGTGGTAGTGAAAGGGCTAACCTTCTATAGTGCGGTAGTGAAAAGGTTAACATTCTATAGTGTGGTAGTGAAAGGGTTAAGAGAAAGAAGAATATAAATCATGTATTCAGATCTCCCAATTCAAATACTTGATATAGATTTTGGTTGACAACTGTAAGTTGCTTTGGCTTTTCACCTGGCGGCTTCAAACATCCTATTACAAAAGCAAGATGGATTCTACATTCGGAACTTGGTAAAATGATTATCTCTTTGTTGTATGACCTTGCATTTGCAGTCCTAATGCATGTACAATGCACTCTGGTTAGATGCTGATTACATTCCATTGTACTCTGTACTTGTACCCTGTGCAATGACAATGAATGAATGAATGAATGAATGAATGAATGAATGAATGAATGAATGAATGAATGAATGAACGAACGAATGAAAACGTTTATTTAAAATGGACACCACAGCTACATTGGACCAGTCACAGTGGACAGACCAGATGTGTTGTTTTGCGTGTTTATAGCACAAGTGCTAGTTTTCAACACTAGTCCATTGAGGCTTTTCTAAAAGATAGAATAAAATGAACAGTATAATACAGAATAAAAAAATCACAAATCAGAACAAATGGTTTTTTTTTCTTCTTTTTTTTTTATCTTTCTTCCCCTCCTTTTTCCCGATTTTTCTCCCATCCCACCCTTCCTGGTTGTTGCATACTTTCCCCTACTGTTGGTCCGGGAGACCGGAGACTGTCACATGCTTTCCTCCGACGCATGTGCAGCCTGGGGCAGGCCAACCTGGCCGCGCAGGTTCTCACCGGGGAGAGTGTAGCGTGTGGGAGGCCACACTATCTCTCCTTAGTTCCAACCCTTGCTGAGCAGGCGCCCCGACCAAACTGTAGGGGTCGCTGTCCACAACGCCCAGGACCCACCCTTCAGCTTTCCCACCCCCTGATACAGCCAATTGTATCAGTGTGAGAGGCCAGCCAAGCTGATAGCAACGCCGGGAGCTGGATTCGAACAGGCGAATCCAGTGTCTCCCGGTGTTGGTGACGAACGTAATCTCCGTGCGCCACCTGCCCCCCCCCCCCAGAACAAATGGTTACCAGAACAAGAGTCCATGATCAAAACAACTGAACCAGTCCACGTCTACATATTATGTGAGCACTGCTGCTTTGATTTCAGCCATACTTTTAGATACAAAAAAGTTGAATAGATTCTAAATGAACTAATAATGGATTATGACATGGCATAATAACATACAAGGTGCTAGACACCCGTATAACAGGCTTATTACATGTTATGGCTCTTCGTGAGGCGATCTAGAATCTACCCCATTCTGGCAGTAATTTGGCGTAGTATAGTATGTGCGTTAACAACTACGCTTCACCTGCATTGTAATCCTTACAATACTTCATGCCTTCAGGCAGTGGCGGCTCTACCACTAGGGGCGCTCGGGCGCCGCCCCCCCTCAGGCCCTACCCTGGTTATATGAGAGAAGAAGAAAAATAAGTTTTTAGTTTTTTGTTTTATAGCCCTATATGTAACTGAGGGGTACAATTCCCTGACTGTATTACTAGATATGATACTTACTACCACTACCTTTGTACTTAATATTCGGCCACCCAGTACACGGCATAAATATATTATCATGAACACTCTCACGTAGATGAAACGGATCCAACACAAATGTACGAATTAGAAACAGGTCTTTATTTCTACACAGCGATGGTGTGTAGAATAAGCACTTAATCACTTAATTACATTTATGAATTGAAATAGTATGCACTTTTATGGCAAGGAGTATTCGTCGGTATATCAATAGAGAATGTCCAATCTCTGAAGGCGCAGGTGGTAAATATACGACCTGGAATAGTTAAGGAATAACAGCAATGATACTTTAATGATTATAGGCTGGATACACTAGAGGGGGTTAATCCGGTCGCTTGTAAGCCGACAGGAGTAGGAGGGGGGGGGGGGTAGAATCCAGCTGCCTCGTCCGGCCAAGGGTATCCCAGGTGAACCCACTGTAGTGCCGTTCAATGCGCCGGCGATCCTTGGACCACAGATGAAAGCAGGTGGACTCTTTGTGGGCCGGCTCTCTCCGGTCCACGGGGGAGAGACGTGAAGAGACCTCGTCTTGCAGAGCGTCTCCTCACCTTGCGTCCTCTCCAGGGGGGGGGGTTCCAACACACGGCAGTGTCGGGGGTCTTTATCCATGGAATAATCAAAGTATCCAAAGCATAATCCGTGCCTGGGAAGGCGGGCTGTCGTCGGTAGAATAATCCGGTATACAGGTCCACTCGCTCGTCGGCTCTGGGGCTCCTCGGGTGCAGCTTCACATAGGGTCAACCACCCTGGGTAAGCAGCCAGTTCTCTGCCCGAAACGATGGGGTACTGACTACGGTAGTATTCTCACCGCACGAAGCACTATATATTAACAGACTATTATTAGCTTAATAGACTACGTCCAACTCGACGATATAGTGCCAAATATGACTATTCAAATATTAATATACACGATGTCTCAATACCGATGGTAGGCGAACTTGGCCTTACTCCCACACGTGGCGTCGCGGGGAGGCTTTACGTCTGTGACTCTATTGGAGGGTAAGAAACTGGACTGAAAAGAAAGTCCTACTTTAGTAGCGCAGTATATATACGCACTATGAACAAATAGTCCCATTAGTGGTGCGGTAGCCAAATTCCTACACGGAACTAGGACTTGTTCGTACATGTCGAGCGGTACGTTTGAACTGGGTCTGAGGGGTATGGCAGCCTGGCACCAAGGTCTCGACCAATAGTAGAATGGAGACTATTATGGGATGTTCAGTAGGCTAGAATGGATATTCAATGCATATTGTACAAGGAATATACAAGGGATATCAGGGAATATTAGAGAATATACAAATACAATTAAATATATATATATAAATAAATATATATATTCGGTTTAATCTGGCCCTTCACAACAGCCACCCCCTGAATAGGTCCCAGACCTAATCAGTTAAACAGAGACAGATTAATCGCGTTGTCTATTTACACATAAGGGTTTGCTGTAGGGGTCAGTCAACTTCACAAAGTCATAGGGTTGTAGGGTCATGGTCATCATCGATTGTGTCTGGGAGTCGAGGCAGTTCTATGAGCCTTGCCACGGGACGGGTGTAAGTGCGACCCTGGACGAGCACTTCAGCTGCTCGGACCTTGCCGTCGGCACCGGTGATCACTTTGCTTACGCGGCCGGCCGGCCACATAGCTCTGGGCAGTGATTGATCAATAATCATGACGACTGTTCCTTCTGTCAAATTGTCTCTCTCCTTTACCCACTTCTGGCGGGTCTGTAGAGACGGTAGGTAGTGCAGTAGGAAACTGTTCCAAAACTTGTCGGCTAATACTTGGCTGTACCTCCACATTCGTCGGCCGTTCGCTTCTTCAGGCCGGTACATTGTCTGTGGTAATGCAGGATCTAGCCGCCCCATCAGGAGTGTGTTGGGGGTAACTGGGTCGATATCCGCCACATCACTGGAGACATATCCGAGGGGCTTCGAGTTAAGTACTCCCTCAATCTCCGTGAGGACTGTCATTAGGACTTCTTCCGCCACAGTCTGGGCCCCAAGTACTGCGTACAGGGCTGTCTTTATGGAGCGCACTTCTCGTTCCCAAGTGCCACCAAAGTGGGGTGCGTTTCGGGGGTTGAATTGGAAATCAACCTGTGCTGGAGCGAGGTGGGTCTTAAGTTCTGGGCCCATAGCTTGGAAGCTCTCTCTCAGCTCTCTTTCGCCGCCTTTGAAGTTTGTCCCATGATCGGACAATAGGGTAGACGGTCTTCCTTTCCGTGATGTGAATCTACGGAAGGCCATAAGGAATGAGTCTGTGCTCATGGTCGGGAGAAGCTCGATGTGTATCGCTCTGGTGGTCATGCATTTGAATACAATACCCCACCGCTTCTCGGTTCCTCTTCCTTTCTTTATGTGCAGCGGGCCAAAGCAGTCCATACCCGTTGAGTGGAATGGCTTGTCACCGATTCGGAGGCGACATGGAGGAAGGTCAGCCATCCTTGGTATGCTGGGCTGCGCGCGCCACTTGCGGCAGTCTACACATGTTCGCTGGAAGCGTCGTACCGCCTCTCTTCCTTGTAGGATCCAGTAACGACGTCTGATTTCCGCGAAGACTCTTTCTGCTCCTGCGTGATGTACATCCTCATCGTATTTCTTTATAATCAGCTCTGTGACCTTGTGTCGGCTGTTCAATACGATCGGGTATTTAATGTCATCCGGTAGATTGGGGGCTCTGCGTAGGCGACCACCCACTCTGATGAGGGTGTGAGCGTCGCTCTCGGGGGCCAGGTGAATTAATCTGCTGTCGGATGGGACGGGCTTTCCTCCCTGTAGACAGGCCAATTCATCGGGGAACGAGTCTCTCTGGGCTCGCTGCAGTAGAAGCAATTCTGCTTCCTCGTAGTTAGCTGCTGACATATCAGCGGGGGACTTGCACTCCGGGTGGTACCGCAGGAATGTTCTTTGTTGTGCACTCTCTATGGACGTGCAATCGTCTATGTTAGGGTCGGTGGAGGCTACGGTGCTCAATCCACAGAACACAGACTTCTTAATTTCCACCTCCTCTGGACTTGCTTCCCTCGGGATAGGCATGGGCCACTGTCCTTCCGGGAGTCTTAGGAATGCGGGGCCGTCACTGTAGACATTGCGACGGGTGAGGTCATCCAGGGGTTCTGTTTTGTATCAACGTAGCGCCACTCTGTTTCTCCGGTTAACTCTTCGGTTAAGTCTTGAATCTCGGTGACTCTGACTCCCACGAAGACTTTGTACTTGCATGAGTCTGATTTGATCCAGGCGAGTACCGTCGTGGAATCTGACCACAGGATTGTTCTAGACACCGGTATGGTGAGCTCACGTTGGATGAGCGTGGCTAGGTGCGCTCCGGCTAGGGCTGCGCAGAGCTCTAGACGTGGGATAGATTGTTGCTTGCGTGGGGCTATTCTCGAGCGGGCGAGGACAAATGCTGTGTAGATCTCTCCCCCCTGGTCTTGGGCCCGCAAGTAGGCTACTGATCCGTATGCGACCTCTGAGGCGTCACTGAAGACGTGTAAGTCCATTTTACATGTCTCTGGCCTCACCGTGGGTGGGAAGTAGCTTCGGCGCATATTAACGCCTGGGAGTGAGTGGAGCTCCATCTCCCACTCTCTCCAGGTGGATGCAAGGTGTGCGGGAATGGGGTCGTCCCAGCCCTGGTCCTTGTCCCACAATGCTCGTACAATCATTTTTGCCCTGGTGGTGTACGGTAGAATACATCCTAGCGGGTCATATTGTCGGGCGAGTGTTGTGTACACACTCCGTCTGGTGGTCGGCGCCGCCGCCGGCCTTCCCTGCTCCGTAATCAGGGGCTTGTGTCTGTAGTGAAGCGAATCTGTTTTGAATCGCCACACCAATCCCAGGGTCATCTCCTGGGCTTCTCCCGGGATTGTAGCCATCCAGGTCTCGCTGCTGGCTGCCTTGTCCTCGGAGGAGAGGCTGCGCAGTACTTGCGGATCGCTGCTGGCCCACTGCCTGAGATCAAAGCCGCCTTTGATCAATGAGGCGCGGAGTTTAATCAGGAGAGCCTCGGCTTCTTCCTGGGTTGAAAGGCTTTGTAGACAGTTGTCTACGTAGAAGCTGTTCTTTACGCTGTGTCGGACCTCTTCGTCCGCTGCTGGGTCCTCTGCTACATGTTTCTGTAGTGCAAATGTCGCACAGCAGGGGCTGCACGTAGTTCCGAAGGGGAGGACTTCCCATTGGTAGATGGCTGGGTGCTCATCTCCTGGCTTCTCTCTCCATAGGAACCGTAACAGGGGCTTGTCTGCCTCTACTAATCTCACCTGCAGGAACATTCCTTTAATGTCCCCGCTGATGGCCACCTTTTCCTGGCGGAAGCGGAGTAGAACGCCGAGTAGGGAGGGGCCGAGTGTGGGACCGGGCAGTAACTCTTTATTCAGATTTTGGGATCCGATCTGGTAGCTGCAGTTAAATACTATGCGGTCTTTACCGTTGTGATGGACCTTGTGGTGGGGCACGTACCACGATTCAGTGGTCTGGTCAGCCTCTTTAATGTCCATCTTTGTGACGTGTCCCGCTGTGATGAGCTTCTCAATCTCAGCGCGGTATACACTCTCTTGGGCGGGGTTCTTGGCTAAGCGCCGCTCCGTGTTCAGCAGGTACCGTTCTGTGGCGTCTGTCTTGGCGTGGAAAGTAGGCATTCCTTCTCGCCGCAGGAGTGGCGTGGCGTATCTCAACACGCCGTTGACCGGGACTCTCTTGGTCCCTGTCTCGAGGAGGTGAATTGCGTAAATGTCATCTTTAGAGCGAATGTCTTTCTTTCCGTTCTTAAAGGGCATCTGTTCCAAGGTCCATAGCCGCTCTACGTGTTGCAGGAGTGCGGTTTCTCCCTCTGTGACTCGGGAGTGGAGACATCTAGTGGCTGTACTTCGGTTGAGAGATTTGGCGAGCGGGCCTTGGAGAGTCCATCCCAAACGGGTCTCGACTGCTGCAGGACAGCCTCGGGGTCCGGTATGAACCCGGTCTATCGGGACAATGAGGTCTGCATGGTCGGAGCCTATCAACAGGGTCGGCATAGCATTGTCTATGAGCGGGATCGGTAACTTGCGCAGATGTGCATATTTCTCCATCAGCTTGGCGACGGGGTATGTGTACCGCGACAGTCCTATTTCTTGGCTGGTGAAAGCGTCTGCAATCTGGTACCGTTGCTCAGGCTGGCCGCTTGCTGCGATAGAGAATGAGACATTCTCGCCCTTTATCGTCTTCAAATCTCGTCTTATTGTCCGAATTGTCATTTGGGTTTCGCTTCCCCGCAGCCCTAGCTGGGCCGCAGCGGAGGCGAGCAGCAGGGTCTTCTCTGACCCGTCATCGAGGACGGCGTAAGTGTCCAGGACTTTATTCTGGTAGCTTAGTGTCACACGCACTACTTTTAGGAGTACTCGGGCTCCACTGCTGCTGGCGGGATCGATGTACATGACGCTCGCTTTGCGGCTGGATGGTGCAGGTGAAGGGCGCCGTCTGTTACTGTCGTGAAGTATGTCCAGATGGGCTCCATCGCACTTGGTGCACCTTTTCTTTAAGCGGCATTCGGCTGCCATGTGTGAGCGCGCACAGCGAAAACAGCGCTTGTTGGACTTTATCCATTGACCTGCTTCCTCCGCGTTCAGCTTGGGGAAGGAGTCACATTGCGCTAGCCAGTGTTCTTTCTCACAGTAGGGGCACACTATCTTCCACTTCTCCGTTCTGGAGGGGGTACTGTGGCTCCTGCTGCTCGGTACTGACTCCGATTGGTGCATCACAGTCACCGATCTTCTTCCATCATTTAGTCGTCTGGTTCCTTCTCTGGAGCCAGGGGTGCTCCGTCCGAATGTATCTAGCCGTAGGCTGCTGACTTCTCTCGCCAGGAAGTCTGCTAGATTGAGGAGGTTCGGTTCGGGGCCATTCGGGTCTCTGTGGTCCCTCTGCCGCCTAAAGCGCTCCTGACGAGCGGGCGGCAGCTTCTCCAGAATCCTTTCCACATTTGAGTTGGCGTAAAGTTCATACTTCCCCTTCTCTCTTTGCGCTCCCAACATCCCTACCAGGGACTGCACTCTGATGGACAGGTCGTCCAGTGCTCGATTGTCTATTGCTGGGGGTAAGCGGTCGATGTGTCGGATCTCCTGGATCACGTAATCCCATATGCGCCCATACCTCTGGTCCAATGCTACCAGCGCTGCTGTGTATGGGGTGGTGGAAGTCGCGTAGGCGAGCGCTATATTATGTGCGCGGGGTACCTTTAAGTGCTGCAGTAGGATGGCGTATTTGTGGCGTTCATCCAATACATCCACCAACATGGTCTCCAGACACATGCGGAGTTCTGTATACTGGGCCCGGTTCTCTTGGGTGAAGTCGGGTACCATAGGCGTGCCAATGTATGACGCTGACTGTGGATACATCGGCGAGCGTTGGGGGAGAGGCCTCCTAGGCGAGTCTCCTCCCGCTCCTTGGTATGGGCTGGTACCGGCAGTGTACCATGGCCCGCTTGTCCAGGTGCTGTTCCTCGGTGCTCACCCGGGTATAGAGTCGGGGGTCTGTAGCGCAGCTCCGCGGGAGTATAGCCTGGGCTGTACCGGACCTCCTGGTCCGGTAGAGTACTGTGCTGTCTTCGGGCGTGGTTCTCCTCCTCTTCCTCTTCGTCTTCAGTTAGGTCATCCAGTGCTTGTAGTCTCTGGTTTAGCCTCTCCACAGGATATGCTGCTCCTTCCCGGTTGCTAGGTCTCGCTTGGACCGGTGGGGGGAGGTGGTCTGTGGGGGGTATAGACCTCGTCTGTTGGTCAAGTTCAGGGTTGTTTACTCGGCTAGGGGATGCCGCCCTGGAGGTGTGTCTAGACGAGTTCCTGGAGCCTCTGGCGGAGGGAGAGGGTGTTGTCCGTCTGATCAGCTGTTCTATTAGTTGCGCTTGCTGTCTGTCGCGCTCTGCGTCCCGTAGAGCACCAGCAGCTGCTCGCTGGCTGTCTGCTCGGTCTCGGGCCACATTCTCTTCCATCTGAATGCGTCTTATTTCCAGGCGTATGTGCTCTTCTTCGCTCCGTTGCTGTATCTGCAATCGATCGCGTTCACCCTGGAGTCTATCGCGTTCAGTAGAGGCGTTCAGGCTGACGAGGAATGCCTGCTGTAGTGTCCTCTCTGCCTCGCTGGGAGAAGGCGGTTGTATAGGGGAGCCTTCCCTCGGGGTACTCCTTGCGGAGCCTTGGAGCTCTATCTCCACGGTGCTCTCCCCGTCTTCTTCCGTGCCGAGTTCTCTCTCGGTAGCGTTGTATTCCTCCCGGGACTCATCGGGGACTACTTCTTCAGTACTGGCGGGGTGTGAAGTCATGTCTGGTTCCCACTGGTCCCCACCGTGAACTTGGTCAGTTACATTAGAACCCGTAGGGGCCTCTATGGTCGGGGTAGTCTGGGCGTTGGGGTTAGACATACTTTACTTTCTAGTTTTACCGCGTTTACTGTTAGTAGAAGACTAGGTTGTTGACTGACAGCGTAAGCCTCTAAGTACTGAGGGAGCCGTCGTTCGCGCTGCGGGCGTTGGTTAGGAGGATCGTTTCGTGGAGTGTTCATGATAGGCCATTTCAATATTAATAACACTATATTAATATTACACTAATTACCATCCGGCTCGAAGGACCAATTGTAACTGAGGGGTACAATTCCCTGACTGTATTACTAGATATGATACTTACTACCACTACCTTTGTACTTAATATTCGGCCACCCAGTACACGGCATAAATATATTATCATGAACACTCTCACGTAGATGAAACGGATCCAACACAAATGTACGAATTAGAAACAGGTCTTTATTTCTACACAGCGATGGTGTGTAGAATAAGCACTTAATCACTTAATTACATTTATGAATTGAAATAGTATGCACTTTTATGGCAAGGAGTATTCGTCGGTATATCAATAGAGAATGTCCAATCTCTGAAGGCGCAGGTGGTAAATATACGACCTGGAATAGTTAAGGAATAACAGCAATGATACTTTAATGATTATAGGCTGGATACACTAGAGGGGGTTAATCCGGTCGCTTGTAAGCCGACAGGAGTAGGAGGGGGGGGGGGGGTAGAATCCAGCTGCCTCGTCCGGCCAAGGGTATCCCAGGTGAACCCACTGTAGTGCCGTTCAATGCGCCGGCGATCCTTGGACCACAGATGAAAGCAGGTGGACTCTTTGTGGGCCGGCTCTCTCCGGTCCACGGGGGAGAGACGTGAAGAGACCTCGTCTTGCAGAGCGTCTCCTCACCTTGCATCCTCTCCAGGGGGGGGGGTTCCAACACACGGCAGTGTCGGGGGTCTTTATCCATGGAATAATCAAAGTATCCAAAGCATAATCCGTGCCTGGGAAGGCGGGCTGTCGTCGGTAGAATAATCCGGTATACAGGTCCACTCGCTCGTCGGCTCTGGGGCTCCTCGGGTGCAGCTTCACATAGGGTCAACCACCCTGGGTAAGCAGCCAGTTCTCTGCCCGAAACGATGGGGTACTGACTACGGTAGTATTCTCACCGCACGAAGCACTATATATTAACAGACTATTATTAGCTTAATAGACTACGTCCAACTCGACGATATAGTGCCAAATATGACTATTCAAATATTAATATACACGATGTCTCAATACCGATGGTAGGCGAACTTGGCCTTACTCCCACACGTGGCGTCGCGGGGAGGCTTTACGTCTGTGACTCTATTGGAGGGTAAGAAACTGGACTGAAAAGAAAGTCCTACTTTAGTAGCGCAGTATATATACGCACTATGAACAAATAGTCCCATTAGTGGTGCGGTAGCCAAATTCCTACGCGGAACTAGGACTTGTTCGTACATGTCGAGCGGTACGTTTGAACTGGGTCTGAGGGGTATGGCAGCCTGGCACCAAGGTCTCGACCAATAGTAGAATGGAGACTATTATGGGATGTTCAGTAGGCTAGAATGGATATTCAATGCATATTGTACAAGGAATATACAAGGGATATCAGGGAATATTAGAGAATATACAAATACAATTAAATATATATATATAAATAAATATATATATTCGGTTTAATCTGGCCCTTCACAACACTATAAATAATATAAACATGTTTAAAATTAATAATATTTACTCATTTTAAGTATGTTTGTGTTTCCAATGCACAATATAACGTTATTATATAAAAAAAAAAAAATTGTTTTCTTGAACAGGAAGTGACTCACTTTTCTTTTTTTTAATAATTTTTTTGTATTTCTCGGCCCGGGCTAGACGCGATAGCGCTCTGAGTGCGCGTCACGGTTTGATCGCTGTATCTGTCACAGCCAATCAGTGCGTAACGCGTTGTGCGTTGAAATATGACTATTATGTTGGAATCCGGGCGCGATTTGAAGCGGTCTAGCCAGTAGCGTCAAGAATTTCTGTAGCCGCATTTCGCGGAGACGCTCTCTGATTGGCCGACGCCAGTATTTTTTTCCGTAGCAGAATTTCACAGAGACGATCTCTGATTGGCCGAATCCAATTTCTAATGTTCCAATTCTAGCTTATTCCTAGGTTGGTCCGTTGGTGGTAGAGATAGTTGTGTTGTTGTGAGATGCATGCAGCTGTTTGTCTTAGAGCGTGCCGTGACTGCAAGTTCTTTAGACTGTTAAGCTTAGGCACTCTTTCAAAGTTGGTTAAGGTTAGAGTTTGTCTTAGAGCATGGCGATAGAACGCCAGGTAGTTTGCAGTCTGTTCGACGCGGAAATGGACAAAGGAATGAAGTACTTGTGTTGTGTGGTGCTAACTGCTAACAAGCTAACACTTGGCTAACAAGCTATATGGCGGATGCAGTCTGGACACAGTGGACAGTGGTCTGGAATACATCAACAGTGGATTATACACTTTATCAAGGCAAGCCCTCCTGCCCTGGACGTGTCAACTAAACAGTGAGTCTCTCTCTCTCTCTCTCTCTCTCTCTCTCTCTCGCTCTCTCTCTCTCTCTCGCTCTCTCTCTCTCTCTCTCTCTCTCTCTCGCTCTCTCTCTCTCTCTCTCTCTCTCTCTCTCTCTCTCTCTCTCTCTCTCTCTCTCTCTCTCTCTAATTTCGCCGCGTGTGGGGCATAACCACTCAGACAATGAATGGTAACTTGTTTAAAATGAAGAGACATACAAATGTGTTTATTATTGAATGGATCTGACATCATCTGAGAGAGAGAGAGAGAGAGAGAGAGCGAGCGAGAGAGCGAGAGAGAGAGAGAGAGAGAGAGAGAGAGAGAGAGAGAGAGAGAGAGCTGTGCGTGTTTGTGTTGGGCTATTGGAAACGTGGTTGCATTTGACTGACTGATCATATATTGATCGATGGCAATGGTGATAATATTCGCCAATGCGTGCCTTGTACATGTTTGCAAAATGTTTGGTATAGCGCCCCTAGTGGCGAAGCATCCACAAGCCGCTACTGCCTTCAGGGAAGCAAAGCAACACTACCTCTTCTGACGAGCTTCTTGCCTACAGACTGGTTGAATGAATGTCACCCTGATCACAGTAAACATGCCTACTTTGAATATCACTGAAGACCTGTAGCTTGTAAGCAGTAAATGGTATTATGGTAAATGGTGCATTTATATAACAGCTTTTGATCCCAAAGCGCTTTACAATTTGTTCCTCACATTTTTACCCATCCACTCACACATTCACTCACACTGATGGTGGAGGCGACCATGAAAGGTGCCAACCTGCTCATCGGGAGCAGTTAGGGGTTAAATGTCTTGCTCAAGGACACTTCGACACACTGCCCGGAAGGAGTGGGAATCGAACCGGGAACCTCCTAGACTACCAGACAACCGCTCTACCTCCCGATCCACTGTGTCATCCCTATGTGGTCTAAAATAAAATGTCACCTGTGAGCAAACCCATCAGAATCACCCGGTCCTCCTTGCAGCCATCAATCACATGTTATCCACTTCTCTCTACTGTACGCCTCACCAGCAGACCAGAGGCCAGCTATGTGTGTATCAGTAAGGCTGAGACCACTTACCGATTTATCAATAATTATCGACTGCGTGAAATCGATAAGTGGCATAAAAAAAAAATATATATATATTATACTAAAATACTAGGTCTTGTGGCATGTTTTAGTTAAAACATCCCAATTTCATGTAAATTCAGTTGTATTGCAACTCTGCACTGTGCATTCAATATGCAGTGCACTCCTCCATCACATCCAGAGAACACCGACTGTAACATGAGAAGGATCACTGTGGTAGTTTTGAATGGGGAAATCTAAAGACACTAAAGATGGTGGAAACGACAAAGAATTGCTGCAAAATAAACATAAATCTGTTGTTTAACCTGTTCCACACAATGTAAAAATCTGCGTAAAATATATACCTAGGTAAATGGAATATTGCTCCACTTCTACAAGGGCTATTTGCATATTCTTGGTATCTAGGTACATCTGTGGACCTCAGGGAATGTATTCACAGTGTCAGAAATATTGTGTCTATTACTAGGCTTGCTTAAATTGTGATGAAACAAATGAGAATATGAATTATGATTTTTCTTTGCATCTTTGACAGTGAATAACACCATGATAATAATGACCAAACTTAAAAAACTGCCACTGATCTCGTTCAGTACCTTCTTGAGATCATGTGTACAAAGAATCTAAGGAAATTAATAAAGGGAAGATGATAAAACCGAAGGTTCTGTAGATACAGTACTGAATTCTCCCATCCGGACCAATGCTATTTGAAATATTATTATAGAATTATTGATATGATTCATTCAGAACGCTGAACTTTGAACTCCCCCCCAGTCTCTGACAGGAAGTGTAGTTCGGAAAAATTACAACGCTGGTCGACAGCTATGCATGTCCTCTACAAAATGGCCGCAAAAAGACTACAATTCCCATGGTTAAAAATTTCCATTTCCGTTTCAGGCTTGGACGATCGAAAATCGAAAACTTAAAACTATCTAAGGACACTTTTAACCTATTGCTAAACTAACATATTGATGATAATATACATTCTACATGCTTTTGTGACATGTTAGTGATGTTAATACTTGAAAACGTTTGATTTTAAAATCGCAAATTCTTTGCATCACAAAAATATGGATCTATGACCATAATTTCATTTTGGGGTCGGTACCGACCCTAAGGGGTGGAACAGGTAATAAACAATTTTTTTTAATACTAATACAAATATTAATATTTATCGATAATTTGGTCCCAATTGATCGATTCTTTCAAATGGCATATTGTCTCAGCCTTATGTGTCAGTGTGGCTTGTACGTGAGGAGGATCTGGTCATCGCCGTCCCTTTAGAAGGTCATCTAGTGTCTCCTTCAGTTTGCTGTTTTTGGGATTAATCTTGCTTCTCAGACTGGGAATATTGACTTGTGAGGAGAGTGGGAGATCAATACTTTAATACCAGATATTCGAATTTTTTCATTTGCATTTAAAGGCTATTTATGAAGGACCACATACTTTTAATCATAATGCTCTCAAATGTTGAAAAAAAGTATGAAAAACTTGTGTTCTCTAAGTCTTGATTTTCATCTAGCATTTTATTCAAAAACGTGAATTTACATTTAATTGTATTCCGATATTATGCCAGTGTTTTTTACTACAGAATCTTTTTTTACAGAATGATAAATCACAACATATTGCATTATCAAATCACAATGCGATTGTAAAACATAAAGAATTACAATAATATTATCATATCACTGCCCAAGTATCTCTATCATTACCACAGGAGCACTTCACAGGCATTTCCTACCACAAGTATACTGAGCGATAATTACCCGGGCCTTGCAGATTATAATCACCCTGGCTTTGCAGATTATAATTACCCTGGCCTTTCAGATTATAATCACCCTGGCCTTTCAGATTATAATTACCCAGGCCTTTCAGATTATAATTACCCTGGCCTTTCAGATTATAATTACCCTGGCCTTTCAGATTATAATTACCCTGGCCTTTCAGATTATAATCACCCTGGCCTTTCAGATTATAATTACCCTGGCTTTTCAGATTATAATTACCCTGGCCTTTCAGATTATAATGACCCTGGCCTTTCAGATTATAATTACCCTGGCCTTTCAGATTATAATTACCCTGGCCTTTCAGAATATAATTACCCTGGCCTTTCAGATTATAATTACCCTGGCCTTTCATATTATAATTACCCAGGCCTTTCATATTATTATTACCCTGGCCTTTCAGATTATAATTACCCTGGCCTTTCAGATTATAATTACCCAGGCCTTTCAGATTATTATTACCCTGGCCTTTCAGATTATAATTACCCTGGCCTTTCAGATTATAATTACCCTGGCCTTTCAGATAATAATTACCCAGGCCTTTCAGAATATAATTACCCTGGCCTTTCAGATTATAATTACCCTGGCCTTTCAGATAATAATTACCCGGGCCTTTCAGATTATAATCACCGGGCCTTTCAGAATATAATTACCCTGGCCTTTCAGATGATAATTACCTGGGCCTTTCAGATTATAATTACCCTGGCCTTTCATATTATAATTACCCTGGCCTTTCAGATTATAATTACCCTGGCCTTTCAGATTATAATTACCCTGGCCTTTCAGATTACACATAAATAAATGGCCAATTTGAAAATCAGTCCAGGGCCCTCATGCATCAACGTGTTCTACGCACAGATCTGTGCTTACCCTGTGCGTACGATCATTTCTAAGCAAAGAGTGGGATTCATCAACTTCAACTTGAACTTGACTTTGTGCGTACATCTACGCACAGTTCAGACCTGGCGTACCTAGCGCCCAGTGGTAGAATATATTATTACAACAAGGAAATGAGCTTCTGTGCATAATAACACTGGCACGTTCTGTACGAACCGTAGTTCATTATAGTTCATTGTAAAATAGCAACAGTAGTGTAATTATGGTCAAAACCCTATAAATAGCATTTGGAATAATAGATCTTTCTCTCAGAATGAATGCAGCATGGTTTATATAGCGTTATCGGAATATACGGGGTGTAGGCTACTGACTGACTGCGCTCCGCGTAGCTTGATTGATTGATTGATTGAAAAGTTTATTAACAGATTGCAGAATGGGTACAGTACAGTACAGCTCAGTACATACAATTGTTAATTGGGGATGCAGACCAACTTTCGTCTTGTTTACATCAGGGTCCCCCATTTTCAATTCATCATAAATCATAAAGCTCAACTCGTTATTATTCTGCGCAGACCGCAGAGACACGGGAACGTTTTGATTATATTTAAAAGGCTTTACGTTAAACGAAACAAGTGGAACTTCGAAGCTGTAAGCAGAATACAAGTCATATTAATATAGTGTTCTTCCCCCTTTTTACTGTATAAGAAAGAATAGAAAACGCATTGCAATGACACTATAGTGGACAGACTATGTATATGATGGGATTCAAGTTCATGTATTGAAAGGCAGGCTATCATACATGCAGTGAGATTCATTGTTCTTGTATATGCTCTCGTATTATATTGTTTATATAGGCTACCCAATACTGACATCAAAATAGATTGTAGTATGCCTCTAGAAATCATATGCAGCAGGTAGAAAATTGACGGGAGATCCATCGCGATTTGGAATAAAATTGAGGAGAACTTTAATCCATGGGGTATTAATCAAACAACACGGGAAAAGGCAGTCATATTCCAGCGCGGTCTTTATTAGCCGACAACAAAATAGATGCATCTAAAAATCATATAGCCAATCGAACACAACTAATAAAGGCATTCATATTACAAGCACGGTTATAATGACACACAACCAACGCCAAACAGTGGTCAACGAACGGTCTTTATTAGTATTTTGAGCTGTCCAGGCAGAATTGCAGCAATGGTCCTAGGGAGCCGTTGATATCTGACATCACCGTTTACAAATCCGCCTTTTATTTATCCCACAATACGCGATAGTGTCTTCTTGGTTCGACAGCAGTGAATTCTCCGTGGAGTTTCTCAGAGTTCCGCTCGGGTCGGTCCATTATTTCACATCCCATGGGGGGTGTTTCCTCATTTTCATGACCATATATGGATAATCATGCACGAGCATTGACGGTAGAACAAAGTGGTATTCATCAACACGGAGGACCATAGAGCCTGCGTACGCACGTGTGATGAATGCCG
>NC_140167.1:91057861-91060361 GCF_963971535.1 Notolepis coatsorum
TGGTCTCAGACAGAGCTAACATGGTCTCAGACAAAGCTAACATGGTCTCAGACAGGGCTAACATGGCTAACATGGTCTCAGACAGGGCTAACATGGCTAACATGGTCTCAGACAGAGCTAACAGGGCTAACATGGTCTCAGAGAGGGCTAACATGGTCTCAGACAGAGCTAACATGGTCTCAGACAAAGCTAACATGGTCTCAGACAGGGCTAACATGGCTAACATGGTCTCAGACAGGGCTAACATGGCTAACATGGTCTCAGACAAAGCTAACATGGTCTCAGACAGAGCTAACATGGTCTCAGACAGGGCTAACATGGTCTCAGACAGGGCTAACATGGCTAACATGGTCTCAGACAGAGCTAACAGGGCTAACATGGTCTCAGACAGGGCTAACATGGTCTCAGACAGAGCTAACATGGTCTCAGACAGGGCTAACATGGTCTCAGACAGGGCTAACATGGTCTCAGACAAAGCTAACATGGTCTCAGACAGGGCTAACATGGCTAACATGGTCTCAGACAGGGCTAACATGGCTAACATGGTCTCAGACAGGGCTAACAGGGCTAACATGGTCTCAGACAGAGCTAACATGGTCTCAGACAGGGCTAACATGGTCTCAGACAGGGCTAACAGGGCTAACATGGTCTCAGACAGAGCTAACATGGTCTCAGACAGAGCTAACATGGTCTCAGACAGAGCTAATAGGGATAACATGGTCTCAGACAGAGCTAACAGGGCTAACATGGTCTCAGACAGAGCTAACATGGTCTCAGACAGAGCTAACAGGGCTAACATGGTCTCAGACAGGGCTAACATGGTCTCAGACAGAGCTAACAGGGCTAACATGGTCTCAGACAGAGCTAACAGGGCTAACATGGTCTCAGACAGAGCTAACAGGGCTAACATGGTCTCAGACAGGGCTAACATGGTCTCAGACAGAGCTAACAGGGCTAACATGGTCTCAGACAGAGCTAATAGGGCTAACATGGTCTCAGACAGAGCTAACAGGGCTAACATGGTCTCAGACAGAGCTAACATGGTCTCAGACAGAGCTAACAGGGCTAACATGGTCTCAGACAGGGCTAACAGGGCTAACATGGTCTCAGACAGAGCTAACATGGTCTCAGACAGAGCTAACAGGGCTAACATGGTCTCAGACAGGGCTAACATGGTTAACATGGTCTCAGACAGAGCTAACAGAGCTAACATGGTCTCAGACAGAGCTAACAGGGCTAACATGGTCTCAGACAGAGCTAACAGGGCCAACATGGTCTCAGACAGGGCTAACAGGGCTAACATGGTCTCAGACAGAGCTAACAGGGCTAACATGGTCTCAGACAGAGCTAACAGGGCTAACATGGTCTCAGACAGGGCTAACAGGGCTAACATGGTCTCAGACAGAGCTAACAGGGCTAACATGGTCTCAGACAGGGCTAACAGGGCTAACATGGTCTCAGACAGGGCTAACAGGGCTAACATGGTCTCAGACAGGGCTAACATGGTCTCAGACAGGGCTAACATCGTCTCAGACAGGGCTAACATGGCTAATATGGTCTCAGACAGGGCTAACATGGTCTCAGACAGGGCTAACATGGCTAACATGGTCTCAGACAGGGCTAACATGGTCTCAGACAGGGCTAACATGGCTAACATGGTCTCAGACAGGGCTAACATGGTCTCAGACAGAGCTAACAGGGCTAACATGGTCTCAGACAGAGCTAACAGGGCTAACATGGTCTCAGACAGGGCTAACAGGGCTAACATGGTCTCAGACAGGGCTAACAGGGCTAACATGGTCTCAGACAGAGCTAACATGGTCTCAGACAGAGCTAACAGGGATAACATGGTCTCAGACAGGGCTAACATGGCTAACATGGTCTCAGACAGAGCTAACAGAGCTAACATGGTCTCAGACAGAGCTAACAGGGCTAACATGGTCTCAGACAGGGCTAACAGGGCTAACATGGTCTCAGACAGAGCTAACAGGGCTAACATGGTCTCAGACAGGGCTAACAGGGCTAACATGGTCTCAGACAGGGCTAACATGGTCTCAGACAGGGCTAACATGGTCTCAGACAGGGCTAACATGGCTAATATGGTCTCAGACAGGGCTAACATGGTCTCAGACAGGGCTAACATGGCTAACATGGTCTCAGACAGGGCTAACATGGTCTCAGACAGAGCTAACATGGCTAACATGGTCTCAAACAGAGCTAACAGGGCTAACATGGTCTCAGACAGAGCTAACAGGGCTAACATGGTCTCAGACAGGGCTAACAGGGCTAACATGGTCTCAGACAGGGCTAACATGGCTAACATGGTCTCAGACAGGGCTAACATGGTCTCAGACAGAGCTAACAGAGCTAACATGGTCTCAGACAGAGCTAACAGAGCTAACATGGTCTCAGACAGAGCTAACAGGGCTAACATGGTCTCAGACAGGGCTAACAGGGCTAACATGGTCTCAGACAGGGCTAACAGGGCTAACATGGTCTC
>NC_140167.1:91069213-91095008 GCF_963971535.1 Notolepis coatsorum
CTCTCTCTCTCTCTCTCTCTCTCTCTCTCTCAGCTCCCTCACTTCATCAACAGCTCTCTGCCGGCTCACGACCGAACCACAGCCCTGCAGATCGACAGCTACTTCCGCCAGGAGCTGATCTACAAGCGCAACGAACGGATGGCCCACCGCGTCTCCTCCCTGCTGCAGAGGAACTCCGCCCAGACCTACTTCTTTGCCTTCGGTGCAGGTACGTACGTACGCGGGTGGTTGGTTGCAAGTCGTCATTGGACGTTGCCCCGACCTGTTAAGGGTTACAGTCGGGGCAGGTGTTTTGGACCCATGTGCAGAGTCGAAGAGAGTAGTCGGAAACGATGGTTGCGCTTTCACAAGTAACGTCTTTCTTTATTGTGAAACAACAATAATCTCCACCAACGTCACAACACGAAAAACAAACACTTTGAAAGGGGAAAGGGAATAAGAGACAGTAGTCTCCAAAACGCCAATGCAGTTTACGCTAAACTGAGTGATGTTGCTGGGCAAACATCAACACAATAGATATATATCTTAATAACATGAATACAAAATAGGCTAAGCACGACGCCAACGTGGTGTCACAATTATGCTCCCGACATGAGCGATAGCAAATGCGTCTTGGTAGAGTACTCACGCCTGTGGACAGAGAAGAACTGACAATGAGAGAACACCAGTGGTGTAACTGAGGGGTACAATTCCCTGACTGTATTAATCAAGTACTGATATCATTAATCACTACCGTCTATGTACTTCTGGCCAATACTGTACATGAGTATTATTAGATTAGAACACTCCACAATAACACGGTTTTCCACACAGAATACTCGGTTAGAATATTTATTACATAAAAGGGATATTAGGTTACATCATATACTTTGCTTAGATTGCGCTTATAAGGCAAATAGAATGTGCAGGTAAATCAATAGTGCATATTAAGTAATTATCTAGGGATCTTCTGGGAAAGGGTGTACTACCGGTTGTAAGCCAGCAGAGGGGGCCAAAGCTCTATGCAAGTCCAGGGTTCAAGGAGGTGATGTCATCCCTGGAGCAGCGGGGAGAAGCAGCCTGGTCCCAGGATGCGCGCCGTGTAGGTGAGAGCCGTGGAGCCTCTGGTTCGACAGGGACTGGCTTGAATGTTGTCCCCACGGGCACGTGGATCCCACAGTAGCAGTGGGGTAGGCGGTTCTCTGTTCCAGCAGCTTGGTCAAAGCAATGAAGAATAATAATCCTTGCCCGGAGAGTGGCACTGCCGGTGGGGTGTAAGTCCTCCGTGGTGCTGCTGCTCCGGTGTAAATCCTCCGGTGCGGTAATGCACGGTTGGTCCTGACGTTACTATACTATTAGCATGGGCAATAAGTGCTCTATGTCGACGCACAATTACTCACTCCGCGTGGTCTTTGACTCGTAATGAAGGTTTACTAATAAACAGCGAACGATACGACAAACAGACGTATTTAGGATAACACGAGACTATATTGGGGCAATGCGAGCCCTGCTGTACCGCACGTTACGTAGTGGGTAAGGCTTTACTTGGTAACTGAACCAGACTGAACTGAAGGCGAACTGAAGAGGGACTGCAAGGGGGGGGTTCTACATTTCTTGCGCCATATATATATGTACCGTGAACAAATAGTACCTATCTCATTTCTGTCGCCTCTCGGTCTCGTAGCCGTGGGCGAAAGCGGGCATGTTAAGACAAGTCCTGGCGGTAGCTTTCAAGTCAGCTCGAGGGGGTAAGGCTTTACTCGGTACCTGGCGCCAGGGGATCGCTTCCAATAGGGGAATGAATATTATGGTCTGTCCTGCTAGACTAAAGGGATATTCAGTGCATATTGTACAAGGAATATACAAGGGATATCAAACGATATGCAGATATTATACATGGGGTCTCAGGCAATAAATATATATATTCGGTTTAATCTGACCCTTTGTAACAGCCGCCCCCTAATTAGTCCCACCTAATTAGCTAAGCAGGGGCAGATTAACCGCACTGTCCACTACTCAATGTCTGTGAGGGGTCGGGCAGTTCACAAAGTCAGGGGTCATGGTCGTCATTAGACAAGTCGGGGAGCCTTGGCGACTCGATCAGCCTCGCCACGGGTCGGTTGTAGATCCGCCCTTGGCCGAGCACTTCTGCCACTCTGACCTTTCCGTCGGCACCAGTGGTCACTTTGCTTACGCGGCCGGCCGGCCACGCAGCTCGGGGCAGTGACTGGTCTATGGTCATGACGACTGGACGGGATGAAGGGGGGCTTAGGAGGAAGCGGGCCTGAGACTGCTTTGATCTGTGCTTGGCTGTGCTTTCTCCTCCTCCTCCGTCTGTTTCGTTTGTTCGCTCTGTACCCCGTGTGAGGAGGGGCCGGTCCCGGCCGCCCCGTCAAGGAGTCGCTTGGGGTGCTGGGTTCGAGGTTAGCTACGTCTGGGGCGCAGCTGAGGGGGGTGGAGTTCCGAACTCCCCCTGGTACCCACGGTTCTCTCACGGGCCTCTCACTGGTCAATAGCCTCTGCTGTATGGGGGAGAGGCCGGTGTCTTCTTCTGTGTGTAGGCAGCTAGTGGCTGCTGTTCGGTTGAGAGATTTAGCGAGGGGGCCTTGCAATGTCCATCCTAGGCGGGTCTCGACTGCTGCAGGACAGCCTCGGGGGCCTGTATGGACCCGGTCAATCGGGACTATGAGTTCTGCATGGTCGGAGCCTATCAACAGGGTCGGGGTAGCGCCGTCCATGAGCGGGATAGGTAATTGGCGCAGGTGCACATATTTATCCATCAACTTGGTGACAGGGTAGGTGTACTGCGAGAGTCCTATTTCTTGGCTGGTGAAAGCATTTGTGATCTTGTACCGTCGCTCTGGCTGCCCGCTTGCTGCGATAGTGAAGGAGACATTCTCGCCCTTTATCGTCTTTAAATCTCTTCTTATTGTCCGAATCGTCATTTGGTTCTCGCTCCCCCGCAGTCCCAGCTGGGCCGCAGCGGACGCGAGCAGAAGGGTCTTCTCTGACCCGTCATCAAGGACGGCGTAAGTGTCCATGACTTTGTCCCCGTGGCTCAGGAGCACTCTGACCACTTTGAGGAGCACTCGGGGGGTCTCGCTGTGCTGGTCAATGTGGAGCACTCCTGTGGGTGGTGACGTAGACTCTATGTGGTACGAGTCGCACCTTGTCCGCCAGTGTCTGCCGTAGCAGTCGGGACAGAAGGGAGCGGTCTGGTGGAACTTTGGTTCTGGTGCCACCGCCTGGGCGTGGTACATGACCGCGACGGGCCCACTCTGTTGTCCTGGGTGACGCTTGTTGATGTCGTGCAGGACCTCCAGGTGGGTGCCACCGCACCTGCTGCACTTTTTCTTCAGGCGGCACTCAGCTGCTAGGTGGCTGCGCGCGCAGCGGAAGCAGCGGCGGTGGTCCTTGACCCACTGGCTCACATCATCCGTGGTCAGCTTCTTGAAGTCTTCGCACTGATGGAGCCGATGTTCTCCCTCACAGTACTGGCACTCGATCTTCCACTGGTCCTCTTTCGTCGAGGGGGTGTTGTGGTTGGAGTGCTGCGGTACTGACTCTGATTGGTGCATGACAGTCACCGATCTTCTTCCATCATTTATTCTCCTGGGTCCCTCTCTGGAGCTTAGCGTGCTCCGCCCAAATGTATCTAGTCGTAAGCTGCTGACTTCTCTCGCCAGGAAGTCGGCTAGATCAAGGAGGGATGGCTCGGGGCCGTCGGGGTCGCGGTAGTCCCTCTGCCGCCGAAAGCGCTCCTGTCTTGCGGGTGGCAGCTTCTCCAAAATCCTCTCAACGTTAGAGTTGGCGTATAGCTCATGCCTGCCCTTCTCCCGTTGCGCTCCCAGCATCCCCACCAGGGACTGCACTTTGATTGACAGGTCGTCTAGTGAGCGATTGTCTGTGGCTGGGGGTAAGCGGTCAATATGCCTTATCTCTTCTATCACGTAATCCCATATACGTCCATATCTCTGGTCCAGCGCCGCTAGGGCCGCTGTGTATGGTGTCGAAGAGGTGGCATAGGCCAGCGCTATATTGTGCGCTCGGGGCACTTTCAGGTGCTGGAGTAATATTGCATACTTGTGGCGTTCATCAGCGACATCCACCAGCATTGTCTCTAAGCACATCCGGAGCTCCGTGTACTGTGCTCGATTCTCATAGATGAAGTTTGGAATCGTCGGTGTGCCAATGTATGATGTCATGGATGACTGGCACATCGGTGAGCGTTGGGGGAGAGGCCTCCTAGGCGAGTCTCCTCTTGTGTGTCGTCTTGGGCTGGTACTTGGTGGGTACCGAAGGTCGGGTACCCAGGTGCTGTTCCTCGGGGCTGACGGTGCGTCAAACTCACCCGTGAGTTGAGTCGGGGGTTTGTAGCGCAGGGCCTCGGGGCTGACTTCTGGGCTGTACTGGACCTCCTGGTCCTGAGTACGTTGCTGCGGGTCGGGGCTGTACTGGGCCTCCTGGGCCAGAGCACGTTGCTGCTGGTCGGCTTGACACTCCTCCTCTTCCTCCTCATCTCCCTCTGCTAGGACCTGGAGTCGTCTGTTCAGTCTCTCGGCGTGGTCCGGTTCTGTACCCCGGTTGCTAGGTCTCGTATGGACCGGCTGGGGAGGGGGTTCAGAGACGTGGGCAGGCTCCTCCTGTTGGCGGGGTCCCGGGTCGCTTCGTCGGGTAGGGGAATGTGTCCTAGACCCGTGTCTTGACGACCTCTGGGAGCTCCGTGCGGAGTGAGGGGGTGTCGCCATGGCAACTAGTTTGTCCATCAGCTCCGCCTGCAGCCGGTCGCGCTCTGCCTCGCGCCGGGCATGGGCTGCGTCGCGCGCTGCTTCGCGCTGGGCATTGGCGGCGTCGCGCTGCGCATTGGCGCTGGCCTGGGCAGCGTCGCGCTGTGTGTTGGCGACGTCGCGCTGGGCATTGGCGCTGACATGGGCGGCGTGGAGCTGTGCATTTGCGGCGTCGGCGCGGCTTCTCTCGACGTCGCGCTGGGCATTGGCGCTGGCATGGGCGGCGTGGAGCTGTGCATTTGCGACGTCGGCGCGGCTTCTCTCGATGTTCTCTTCTGTCTGGAGGCGTCTGGTCTCCAGTCTTATTCGGTCGTCCTCGCTCCTTTGTTGCGCCTGGAAGCGCTCTCGCTCACCTGCGTAATGTTCGCGCTCGCACGTCTGTTGCGCTTGAAGTCGATCGCGTTCGGTGGAGGCTGCCAGGGTGGCGATGAGTGCTTGCGCCAGCATCTTGTCCGCCTCGCTGGGGGAAGACGCCGTTCGGGGCGATCGGCTCCCGGCAGTACTGGTTGGAGATCCATTCTCCTGTTGCGTACCGAGGAGATCCGTCTCCTGGGTGCGCGTCTCTTTAGGGTTGTCTTCCTCCCGGGGCTGATCGGGGGCTATTTCTTCGGTATTGTCTGGGGGTAAAGTCGTGTCAGTTCCCTCCTGGTCCCCACCGTGAGCTTGGTCAGTTACATTAGCACCCACTAGGGCCTCTCTGGTCGGGGTAACCTGGTTGTTAGGGTCAGACATAATTTTACTTTCTACTTTTTCCGCATTTAACTTCCCTTTAAAGCTAGGTATTGGACTGACAGAGTATGCCTCTAGGTAGGGAGGTGGCTGTCGTCTGCGCTGCGGGCGATCTAGCTTAGGAGAACCGTTTGTGGAGTGTTCGTCATCGGCCATGCCAATATTAATATTATATTAATATTACGCTAATTATTATCTCGGCTATTGAAGGACCAATTGTAACTGAGGGGTACAATTCCCTGACTGTATTAATCAAGTACTGATATCATTAATCACTACCGTCTATGTACTTCTGGCCAATACTGTACATGAGTATTATTAGATTAGAACACTCCACAATAACACGGTTTTCCACACAGAATACTCGGTTAGAATATTTATTACATAAAAGGGATATTAGGTTACATCATATACTTTGCTTAGATTGCGCTTATAAGGCAAATAGAATGTGCAGGTAAATCAATAGTGCATATTAAGTAATTATCTAGGGATCTTCTGGGAAAGGGTGTACTACCGGTTGTAAGCCAGCAGAGGGGGCCAAAGCTCTATGCAAGTCCAGGGTTCAAGGAGGTGATGTCATCCCTGGAGCAGCAAGGAGAAGCAGCCTGGTCCCAGGATGCGCGCCGTGTAGGTGAGAGCCGTGGAGCCTCTGGTTCGACAGGGACTGGCTTGAATGTTGTCCCCACGGGCACGTGGATCCCACAGTAGCAGTGGGGTAGGCGGTTCTCTGTTCCAGCAGCTTGGTCAAAGCAATGAAGAATAATAATCCTTGCCCGGAGAGTGGCACTGCCGGTGGGGTGTAAGTCCTCCGTGGTGCTGCTGCTCCGGTGTAAATCCTCCGGTGCGGTAATGCACGGTTGGTCCTGACGTTACTATACTATTAGCACGGGCAATAAGTGCTCTATGTCGACGCACAATTACTCACTCCACGTGGTCTTTGACTCGTAATGAAGGTTTACTAATAAACAGCGAACGATACGACAAACAGACGTATTTAGGATAACACGAGACTATATTGGGGCAATGCGAGCCCTGCTGTACCGCACGTTACGTAGTGGGTAAGGCTTTACTTGGTAACTGAACCAGACTGAACTGAAGGCGAACTGAAGAGGGACTGCAAGGGGGGGGTTCTACATTTCTTGCGCCATATATATATGTACCGTGAACAAATAGTACCTATCTCATTTCTGTCGCCTCTCGGTCTCGTAGCCGTGGGCGAAAGCGGGCATGTTAAGACAAGTCCTGGCGGTAGCTTTCAAGTCAGCTCGAGGGGGTAAGGCTTTACTCGGTACCTGGCGCCAGGGGATCGCTTCCAATAGGGGAATGAATATTATGGTCTGTCCTGCTAGACTAAAGGGATATTCAGTGCATATTGTACAAGGAATATACAAGGGATATCAAACGATATGCAGATATTATACATGGGGTCTCAGGCAATAAATATATATATTCGGTTTAATCTGACCCTTTGTAACAAGTGGCGTTGCGCAATATGTCGGGGCCCCCCCGCAGGGCAGACCACTCCCCTAAATCAATAATAAAGTGAGAACATTTTGCGCGCTCCACGCGAGGTCCATCCCATTACAGCCGACCCTAATGTCGAGCTCACCCTCCGCCTATGCAGGCTCTGACACTACTTGCAGTTTCAGTAAATCCTCGTAATTACAATGACCCATAATCTCGTGCCATGTCGGAATATCGTGACTGGCCGTCCCGCTACAACACACATCATTATTATCATCACACTGGACATCGCGGCCACTTAAACCATGTATTAAAAGATTTACGGATTAGATTCCAGTTCCAATGTAACCTGTAGGCTACTCGTACTGGTTATGGCGAATAAAACGTTATATTCTTCTAACCTGTCTCGGGTCTCGGCGGCTGTAGGCTACTTTTTTAAATGTTTATTTTTTCAGGCATCTTTTGTAAACAGTAGGGTCAGTAGGAACTGTATAATAATATAATATAATCAGGGCTTCAGCAGCGGGGGTGCTGAGATAAGTGATATAATAATAATAATAATAATAATAATAATAATAATAATAATAATAATAATAATAATAATAATAATAATAATAATAATAATAATAATAATAATAATAATAATAATAATAATAATAATAACACTCTCATACACTAGAGGAGACCACTGCCCAACTCCGCGCTCTCACGCTCAGCTCTGCGGAGCGACACAAACAATGTAACCGTTTTGATGCATACATGTAACCTGTAGTAGCATACTGGTTATGGCGAATAAAACGATCTATTCTTCTAACCTGTCTCGGCGGCTGTAGCGTGGCTGGGGGCCTGGCTGGGCTGTCTGTCTGCCTGGACTCGGAGCTGACCGGGGGGTTGAGGTGGGGAGCTTACTGCCGATGCATCTTCAGTAACGTTAGAGTCAGTATACCTGTGCTGCCTGCTGGAACAATGATGTTCTTTTTCGTAGCTTTGCCGTCTCCTGTTTGGCTTTCGCTCTCATCTTGTTTTTCTGAGCACCGCGTCCGCTTGGGTATTTTTACCGGCGCTTCCCGCTGTGTTTTGAACGCTGCCCAGCCTGCCAATGAACATTAGTCAGCCGGCTAGCCCTATCGCAGGTGAGCAAATAACTACAGGGAGGGAGGGGGGGGCCCCGCCCTCTGCGCGAGATGCATCCAGCTGCAGCCCCGCAGAACCATACTCCCACTGCCACACTGCGCCCTGTTCGTTACGAAATCTAAGAGGATAGCCTACAGTGGGGGCGGGGCCCCCTAAGCTCCGGGGCCCCCCCGCACCGCGGGGGTTGCAGGGGCCTCCGCTACGCCACTGGAGAACACAACAGGTGAGCATTATAAGGAGAGTCAACTACACACAGCAGGCGTTAATTAGCAATCAAGACAAATTAGAAGAGAGGAAAAGAGTGAAATACTCCAGGGTGGCGCTAGGGCTTCTACTCCTAAGTGAGAGCAAAAGCCCAAACATTACAGTTAAGTTGTGAGTTTCCAAATGATTCCTCTCCGGTGTAGCGGCACTGCAGCCTGAATGAATGAATATGAATGAATGAATTGGTTATTTTCTGTCTTTGTTTACAACAAATCAAAAACACACTTGTGTGGACTTACAAAAAGAAAAAAATCACAAATGTACATATTATTCAAAGTAAGCTCACACCCAAAATCCCAACTCAATGACCGAAAAAAGGAATAGGCTGAATGAAGCACATGCTTATTTTTTGCCTATCCGTTACAATTCTTTAAAAACTAAATATATTTTAACATTAAAAAACCTTAAAATATGCTGCAAGATAAGAGAGGGAAAAAAGAAGATGTTTTACTCAAAACTGTACTCCTGAATTATTTTACTTTTTAAGGCTTTTTTAAATCTCCCCTGAGAAGTACACAACTTCAACGCGTCACTAAGGCTATTCCATAGTTTAACTCCCAAAATTGAAACACATCTAGCTTTTACATTAGTTCTTACTTTTGTACATGTTTTTAAGAATACATAACCCTCTTAAATTATACTTTCCTTCTCTTGTTTTAAAGAGCCTCAACGGAGAGCGAGTGGAGCCTCTCCTCTGGCTCGTACCCCTGTGTGTCGGAGAATATAAGATGCACTCGGTGATGTTGGCAGATGATTGCCTTCTGTCTGTACACATCAAAATCAGACCCTAACCTTGGATACCATGGCGAGCGTCGGTGGTGTTTCCTTCACAATATTGGCATACGGTATATCGAGAGCTTCAACGCTGTTTTCAGTTGCTGGGCAACGACATTGTTGTTCAAGTTTCACATCTGGTTTGCGATATCTTAAGACGAAAATAGCTGACGATCAGTTGAAGTTCAGTCCTAGATTTCAGTTTACTGGCACCCGTCAGTATGTTTTTGGACCATGCAGTACTGGGAGTAGGTTGATCCCTCCTAATAGCTACTTATTAGAAATCTAAGTATTTTGTTCTCCGCATGAAACGACCCAGCAGAGTGTGTGGATTTCAACTGTCAAACAATATAACTGGCCACTGTTATAGCAAACACCAGGGTCTGTAGCATATCATCCATATCACTCATATATCACCAATAGCACCCATTATCATCTATATTCTGCCCATCATAGCTGCTGTTCCGCAGGACCAGTATAAATTGTGCTTGCATACATATTAAGTTTGTTACGGGGGCTGCGGTAGCTGAACCCAATAGCAGAAACACAGGGAGAGAGAGAGTGGAGCGGTTTAGGATATTTATTCCAAAGGTACCAGGCGTCAATAGTACAACAGAGAATGTGCAGAATGTGGTACAGGAGCGCTCTTCGTTCTCCTCGGGAACGTCCGGGCGGGCGGCGTCTCGATAGACAGCGTAGGCCGGCAGCGGGTATCCTGGGCACGGGGAGAACAAAGGTTAGAGAAGGATCGGCAGTATTAGGCGAGAGCAGCAAGGTAGGATACGTCCTCGTACCTAGGTTGGCTAGATAACACTCCGACGAAGGACGACAGGATCCGTGGGGTGTATATCGGGGCTACTGATGAGCGAATCCCTCTCAGCTGCGCCGATTGACGCTAGTTGACAGCGTGGGAAGGCTGCGGCAGGAAGCTGCCCATATAAGGGCACGGAAGGACGGGGCAGAGGAAGGCCCGGGCCGTGATTGTGACAATGTTATTGTTTTGAAACACTGAAACAGGCCCATTAGATGGGTTTCACATGAACCTTTTCTCCCCCAATAGGCATATTTTTATGAGTGATGGAAATAATTTGCGATTTTAAAATCAACCGTTTTCAAGTATTAACATCACTAATATGTCAAAAAAGCATGTAGAATGTAAAACGTTAGGTTGGCAATAGGTTAGCAATAGGTTAAAAGTGTCATAATATGGTTTTACCTTCTCGTTTTGAAGAACTATAATCCGAGCCGGCGACCATTTTGCATTCATAGCTGTGGATCAGCATTGAAATTTTTCCGAACTACATTTCCCTTCAAGTTTTATGGGGGTTCAAAGTTCAGAGTTGAATTATGAATATGGCAATAAATATAATAATTCGCGATAATAAGCCACAAAAGGTAACGATTTGACAAATATTGAAACGCAGTTAGTTTCTCCTCCCTATTGTTAGCATGTGGGAACAATTAGATCTGAAATTATTTTCAAAATGGTTGCACTGTGAGAAAAATAAAAAACGACAGTAAATTACAGTACAATAACATTATCTGTTATTATGCACGCCTGGTGATACTAAATCCAAATTGAACTCGGGCATTTGAAAGATACTATATGTATATATATATATAAATGTGCGAATTGGCTATAATAAGGTAATGTATAAGCATATATTCTATATTCTATAATAATATTTCAAATTGCATTGGTCCGGATGGGAGAATTCAGTACTGTATATACAGAACCTTCGGTTTTATCATCTTCCCTTTATTAATTTCCTTAGATTTTTTTGTACACATGATCTCAAGAGGGTACTGAACGAGGTCATGGCAGTTTTTTAAGTCTGGTCATTATTATCATGGTGTTATTCACTGTCAAAGATGAAAAGAAAAATCATAATTCATATTTTCCTTTGTTTCATCACAATTTAAGCAAGCCTAGTAATAGACACAATATTTCTGACACTGTGAATACATTCACTGAGGTCCATAAATGTACCTAGATACCAAGAATATGCAAATAGCCCTTGTAGAAGTGGAGCAATATTCCATTTACCTAGGTATACATTTTATGCAGATTTTCACCTGGGGTGGAACAGGTTAACACTTTGAGTGCCAGCGACGAGAAATCTCGTTAGTTCATGCCATGCGTTGAGTGCCAACCGACGAGAAATCTCGTTTTTAATTGTTATTTTTTTTATTATTGATTTCCATACATTTTTCATCAATCTAGCCTCACGTTACCAGTGGGGATCTGTCTGACCTCGAACAGGGAAAATACCGCCCCCTATCGTCTCTCCGGATGGTACTGCACCCCATTGGATTGGACTGAATGAAACGCATGGGAAAAAAAGAGTCCGGATTCCACATTTTACTTGTCAGGCATGTAATCCGAGCCTATTGCAGTCATCGCCCACCATCAGAACAGCGTGGAATATGTCTTTCGACCACCCAGCATTGGATCAATAAACGCGATCGATATTTGGAATGGCGATCAGGAATTGGAATAATCTTTTTGGAGAACATCTAATCTGAGGTAAGGAATCTATTTGACCAGTCTTGGGATAATCAGAGCTGTTTTCACCTATATATCAACGTGTCCCATATGTGTGTGTGTGGCTGTGAGTGTGTGCGTGCTGATCAGGAAATAAGATAATCGATTTTTCAGCCCGCTTCTGTAGCGTGCATAAGTACACATATACTATCGATAATCTAGCATTTATTTGAAAACGATTCATAAATAGGCCGAAAAATTACAACGTGTTTTGTGTATTACAGTAAAGCGCGATTCCTGCAGAATCTTTAATTTTTTTTTAAAGTTTCAAATCCGTTTTGACAATGTTGACTGCAAACAAGTCATTGATAAGCGATGTCGTATTAGACACATAGCCATAATTTAAGATATAGTTTATGCGTTCACAAATGTGAGCGCTCTGTCATTGAATAGAGCGTTGGCACTCAATGGGGTATCTAGGACTGGCACGGCTGGCACGAAAAGTGTTAAGCTGCTCTGTCTCACGGACGATGATGAAGTGTAGTCCCACTAGGCCTGTCCCCGACTAAGGATTTGTATAGTCGACTTTGATTGGCCAAATACAAAAATATATATATATTTGGGATTCTTCCAGGGAGACAGGGGGGCCGGGAGACAGGGAGACAGGGAGACAGGGAGACAGGGAGACAGGGAGACAGGGGGGACAGGGAGACAGGGAGACAAGGAGACAGGGAGACAGGGAGACAGGGAGCCAGGGGGACAGGGAGACATGGAGGACAGGGAGACAGGGGGACAGGGGGGCCGGGAGACAGGGAGACAGGGAGACAGGGGGGCCGGGAGACAGGGAGACAGGGTGGACAGGGGGGCCGGGGGGACAGGGAGATAGGGGGACAGGGAGACAGGGAGACAGGGGGGACAGGGAGACAGGAAGACAGGGAGACAGGAAGACAGGGAGACAGGGGGGACAGGGAGACAGGGAGACAGGGGGGACAGGGAGACAGGGAGACAGGGGGGACAGGGAGACAGGGAGACAGGGAGACAGGGGGACAGGGGGACAGGGGGGACAGGGAGACAGGGGGACAGGGGGACAGGGAGACAGGGAGACAGGGAGACAGGGAGACAGGGAGACAGGGGGGCCGGGAGACAGGGAGACAGGGAGACAGGGGGGCCGGGAGACAGGGAGACAGGGAGACAGGGAGACAGGGGGGACAGGGAGACAGGGAGACAGGGAGACAGGTGGGACAGGGAGACAGGGGGACAAGTCAAGTCAAGAGTTTTAATTGTCACGGCATACAAGTATACAATGAAATGCGGGTGGTCTTGCCCGCGACGATGTGCAATACAGTGGTACAACATATAATAGAATCCAATAAAAATACAGTGGTACAACATATAATAGAATCCAATAAAAAAACAACATTGTGCAATAAACAGGTAACAGGTAACTGTACATAGTATTTACAGAGCATATAGGACATGCTAGGTAGCTTTAGTAGTGCAATACACTGTTCCTGTTATACTAATTTAAAGTGGCCTTTCCTCTTGGCCATAAGTGTGCGTGTGTGCGGCATGAGTGTGTGCCCGCTCGTGTTAAAGTGGCTGCTAGTGTGTGAGCGTGCACAGCGTGCGTGTCGTGTGTGTGCTTGTGTGTGGATAGTTCAGTTTCTGTGGCACTCAATGTTCATTGTTCAAGGCTCTGATGGCCTGGGGGAAGAAGCTGAGCCTAAGCCTCTCCGTCCTAGTAGCTGGGGTTCGCAGGCGTCTGCCTGACCTCAGCAACTGGAACAGGCTGTTATTGGGGTGGTGGGGGTCTTTCATTATTCTGCAGGCTCTGGATTTGCACCTCTTGTTGTATAGAACCTGCAGGGGAGGTAGCGCAATACCCGTGGTACGCTCGGCTGAGCGCACCACTCTCTGTAGGGCCTTCTTGTCCTGTGCCGTGCTGTTTCCATACCAGGCAGTGATGTTTCCGGTCAAGATGCTCTCTACAGCTCCTGAGTAGAAGGACTGGAGTATCTTCCCCGATACTCTGAACTTCCTTAACTGTCTCAGGTGGTAGAGGCGCTGCTTCGCTTTCTTTACTACTGTGTCTATGTGTGTTGACCATGTCAGATCCTCTGAGATGTGGACCCCCAGGTACTTAAAGCTGCTCACCCTGTCCACGGTAGCCCCGTTAATCATCAGTGGTGTGTGTGTCTCCTGCTGTCCTCTCCTATAATCCACGATCAGCTCCTTGGTTTTACCAATGTTCAGGAGCAGGCTGTTGTCCTGGCACCAGCGTTCCAGTACCTCAACCTCCTCCCGGTAGGCCTTCTCGTCGTTGTCCGAGATCAGCCCCACCACCACTGTGTCGTCTGCGAACTTCACTATGGAGTTGGAGCTGAACTTGGCCACACAGTCGTGTGTGTAGAGTGAGTACAGCAGGGGGCTTAGAACACAGCCCTGGGGGGACCCGATGCTCAGGGTGATGATGTTGGAGGTCTGACCCCCCACCCTGACCGCCTGGGGTCTTTCACTCAGAAAGTCCAGTACCCAGGCGCTCAGGGCGGAGCTCAGACCTAGCTCGATCAGCTTGTCCACCAGTCTGGTGGGGACTATGGTGTTGAACGCTGAGCTGTAGTCAATAAACAACAGTCTCACATAGCCCCCCTTCTGACGGTCAAGGTGGGAGAGAGTGCTGTGCAGTACCTGGGAGACCGCATCGTCAGTGGACCTGTTTGTCCTGTATGCAAATTGCATAGGGTCCATATCACTGGGGAGGGAGGCACAAATGTGGTCCTTGACCAGCCTCTCGAAACATTTCATGACCACAGAGGTGAGTGCCACCGGTCTGTAGTCATTTGGACATGTTGGGGAGGGTTTCTTCGGTACAGGGATGATGGTAGACATCTTGAAGCAGGCAGGGACCACTGACTCCGCCAGGGATTGATTAAATATGGCAGTGAACACCGGGGCAAGCTGGTTGGCACAGGACTTAAGTATGCGTCCTGTTATTCCATCTGGGCCAGCAGCCTTCCTGGTGTTCACCTGCATAAATGCTCTTCTCACACTGTGTTCCGACAACGAGAGAGCGCCCCCGCCGCCCGCCCCCCCGCGGTTGCCCCCCCCCCCCTCCACAACAGCCGGTGCGCCAGTGACGTCACTAGCCAGAGGGCTAGCGGCGACACTGTCTACACCGAACCGAGCGTAGAAGGAGTTGAGTTTGTCCGCGAGAGAGGCGTCGTCGCTCCCCATTGAGGGGGCGCTGACTTTGTAGTCAGTTATTGTCTTCAGTCCCCGCCACAAGCCTCTTGTGTCGTTTTGTGCCATTTGTGTCTCCAGTTTATCAGCATATGTCCTCTTAGCAAGTTTAACAGCCTTGCGCAGAGTGTAGACTGAAGCCTTGTACTCTTCCATATTTTCAGGGCTGCTCTAATAGTGCTGTCCACCCAAGGTTTCTGGTTTGGGAAAACGCGCACCTTTTTCGTGAGGACAATGCCGTCAGCTACTGTTGTTATGTAGCTCACAACAGTATCATCGTACTCGCTGACGTCACTGGCGCTTCCTTTAAACATGTCCCAGTCCGTGTCTGTGAGCGCATCCTGGAGCGTGGCCTCTGATTCGTCAGACCACTTTTTTGTCTCACGTGACACGACGGCGTCACGTGATCTTTGTTTGTATGCAGGGATTAAAAAAATGGAGTCGTGATCGCTCGCGCTTGCCGCTCCCATCAATGGCGGAGCCGCTACAGCTTTGTAGCCGGCTCTGAATGGGGTGTAACAGTGGTCGAGTGTGTTCCTCCCCCTCGTGGAGCAGGCGATGTGCTGGAAAAAGGACGGCATCACTTTCTTCAGATTCGCCTGGTTGAAATCACCAACCACTATCATCGCGGCGTCCGGGTGCTTGATCTGTTGTCTGTTGAGGTGGTCGTGTAATTCCACCAACGCTTTGCCAGTATTTGCCTGTGGGGGGATATATACGACGGACATGATGACCGCGGTAAACTCACGGGGTAGGTGGAACGGACGGCACAGAATTGAGAGATGTTCCATATCTGGGGAGCATGAACTTGAGAGGACATGTACTTCCTTGGGATTAACCCAGAGATTGTTCGTGAGGATGCAGACCCCACCTCCGATGCTCTTCCCAGAGGCTGCCGTGCGATCTGCTCTCAGGACGGTGAAGTTGTCTGATGGAGAGACGCTGTTGTCCGGCGTTGCTCGCTTGAGCCATGTCTCCGTGAAACACATGATGTTAACGTCTCTCATCTCCCGTTGGAATCGGACCCTCGCTCTCAAGTCGTCCATCCTTCCCTCCAACGAACGTGCATTCGCCAGAAAGATGGATGGAATTGCTGGACGGTAAGCAGATCTTTTTAATCTAAGCCTGATACCTCCTCGTCTTCCTCTATGCCTCTTTCTGCCGTTTCCTTTGTTGCCGTTCTCCCGCTTGATTTCTGTTAGCCATTCTGGGCATAAAGTGTCTCCAAACTCCTCTTTGAGTCCGGAGTTTAGGTCCATAAGTGTCTGACGGTCGTATGACATACCCGCCAGTGATGTTTTAATAAAAAAAGTAGAAAAAACAAGGAGACAAGGAGACAAGGAGACAGGGAGACAAGGAGACAGGGAGACAGGGAGACAGGGGGGACAGGTGGGACAGGGAGACAGGGGAGACAGGGAGACAGGGAGACAGGGGGACAGGGAGACAAGGAGACAAGGAGACAGGGAGACAGGGAGACAGGGGGGACAGGTGGGACAGGGAGACAGGGGAGACAGGGAGACAGGGGGACAGGGAGACAGGGGGGACAGGTGGGACAGGGAGACAGGGAGATAGGGGGACAGGGAGACAAGGAGACAAGGAGACAGGGAGACAGGGGGGACAGGTGGGACAGGGAGATAGGGGGACAGGGAGACAAGGAGACAGGGAGACAGGGGGGACAGGTGGGACAGGAGGACAGAGAGACAGGAGGACAGAGAGACAGGGGGGGCAGGGAGACAGGGAGAGGTAGTCTGTGAGGGGGAGGAGAAGAGAGCGGGGAGGAGGAGAAGAGAAGGAGGGAGGAGGAGAAGAAAAGGGGGAGGAGGAGAGGGAGGAGGAGAAGATAGGGGGGGAGGAGGAGAAGAGAGGGGGGAGGAGGAGAAGAGGGGAGAGACAAACGAGGAGGAGAAGAGGAGGACAGCACACATGCTGCTGGTGCTGCTTCATGTGTTCTGCACCCCAGGACAGGGTTGGAGTTACATCTACATGTGTGTGCGTGTGTGTGTGTGTGTGTGTATGTGTGTGTGTGTGTGTGTGTGTGTGTGTGTGTGTGTGTGTGTGTGTGTGTGTGTGTGTGTGTGTGTGTGTGTGTGTGTGTGTGTGTGTGTGTGTGTGTGTGTGTGTGTGTGTGTGTGTGTGTGTGTGTTTATGCTCAAATGGGTTGTACAGCCTGCTGTGTGTGTGTGTGTGTGTGTGTGTGTGTGTGTGTGTCTGCGTGTGTGCATGTATGTGTTTCTACATGTGCATCCCATGCATGTGCATTACTACTACCCATAGACGCCTACGTAATGGAGCAGACGATGCACGTGCTCCAGGACTATTGAACTTGGGGGAGCAAACTTGTCTCTTTGCTCCCTCACTTTTTGATCATATGATATATCCCCCCCCAATATATAAATATTATCTAACCATAACTACGTAATTTCAATCAAATTAATAATACGCAATGACACTTAATAGCAAGTTTTTAAGTTTCCAAAGATTGTGTGACCCCCCACTTTAATGGTTTGATCCAGTGCCCACGGGCCACGGTTCGTCGGCATTACGTATACGACATGTTGGGGGAGGCGGCTTTTTCGAAAGCCCTTGAAAAATTCAGGCTGGATATTGGATAACATTGTGAGGATTATTCTTCGGCGTTTACATCAAAATGGAGCAAATCATCACGTAAGTCGAACACTGTGACTGTATACTAAATGCGCAAACAGATTGAAACTGAATATTTCTCATATGGTGAGCCTCGGCGCTGCACCGAGTGAATCCAGAGATACGGGATGGTGCGCACTGCGCAGGCGCTGTGATCACCCAACGGCGGAAATAATGCCGCTTTGAGCAGTTTATAAAAAAATATAAAAAATATTTATTAGCAACGCCGAGCTTTCAAACCATCCCGTATCTCTGTGCGAACCCCTCGTGCAACTGTGAGCACCTTTGTAATGTCTCTGTGATACTTGTATAACGAACGGTTCGGCCAGAACCAGTCCTTCATGGTAAATCTAGGTTGGTTTCCCATTGAGGAGCAAGTGACTGTGGATTCACTCGGTGCTGAGCACAGTCACGAAAGGGGCTAGTATGGACCCTGATGTAAACAAGACAAACGTCTTTCTCTGGTCTGCATCCCCTTAACAATTGTGTGTATTGAGCCGTACTGTATTGTACCCATTCTGCAATCTGTTAAATAAAGTTTTCATTCATTCATTCATTCAGCCGCCGCGCTCACTGGGGCTATTGATAGCGTCAATTAGTTGTTGTTGTTGTTTTGTACTGCCGCTGCGGATGAGAACGGGGCCGGAGGGGCTTTGGGAGGATGGGAAAGTTATTATTATTATTATTAAAATAGTAATTGGCTATCATACGTGCCTAGCTAGCGTTAGCTAAAAGAGCCCTTGCAGTGAAGTTATTATTATTATAGCTATCATACTGCAATATAAACTGAGTTTTATAGTGAAAAGAGCAGCTTTATTTTGGTCAAGATTGAAGGCTCTATATTGCAGGAAATTGCACATACAGGTGTTCATTAAATGTAAAAAAATCTGCCGTGGAAGGGGTCGTGCCGGACCCCCTCCAAACCACCCCTTGCAAAAAAAAAAAAAGTACAAAAAAAAAGAATAAAAAAAAATCTTGCACTCCCACTTTCAACTATAACTAGGCGGCCATGCTACTACCTACTATTACTACTATTTGTATTGCCCTTTGTACACTGATTTGAGGAGGGCTTTATTCGAGAAAATTCAGATTGTAAATCCGGATTTGTTTTGGCAGTCTGAGAGTTGTATGTTGAGTTGTTTTTTTGTGGAGGATTTTTGGAGAAAGCATGGCACTTGAGTCAAAACACACTATATCCTATATAATTGTATATGAATTCCTCTTGTTTCTTTGTTTACATACATTGCTTACAGCTTGTGTTATATTACGTTTAATTGTATTTTCTTTTTCTTGTGGCCATCTTGGTCTATATGTCATTTGTCAAGTAATTTGTCAAGTATATTATTATCTTGTGTAAGCCCATATGGGCTGGGCATACACCTGTATGTAAGACACGAAAATAAAAAACATCATCATCATCACTATCCATGTACATTCTACAAATTGTTGATATACATGTCCGGAATAATGAATTTGTTCCAGTTCCGGCGTGACGTGAACGCGCTGCAGGCAGTGAGGCTGGATGAATGTGTAGATAGATACCCCGCCCTGCTATCTAACAGCTTGTGTACGTTATGGAACAGTGAGGCTGATGTGACCCACAGAGAGGGGAGCGCTGACCCGGTCCAGCCCCCGGGCAGCAGCTCCGGCGCGCGGGGAGGAGAGAGCAGAGCAGAGCGAGGAAGTGCACTGTTTGGGCCAGCAGCGTTTCCGCTCTCAAATGTTGGGACTGTTTTCGTTCTGGCGCGGTTTCCACCGGGACACGGCCGGATGAAAGACTTCTTGAACTAATTAAGCTCTGAAGTTCCGTTTTAGTAATTTTTTTGGCATTTTATTGCTTTATTGGATAGACAGAGAGGAAGGATGGGAGAAGATATGGGGAGGAGACATTTGGCAAATGTCGCCGGGTCCGGGAGTCGAACTCGGTGACGGCCGTGTTGCACTGAAGTGCGTTATGTGGTGCGCCACCCTGGAGCCCCTAGTTCCGTTTAGTTTTTAACCTCTTAAGCATCACGCACTGACGCGCACGTCGCGGCACTTTGCGCTCGTCTGTCGGCTCCGGGCTGCATTTTTCGACGATCAACCGATACATTGTTGGACAGTTGAATTTGCCGCCTTTCGATCGTCACCACACTCAACCTATTGCGTGCTTCGGATCTCGAGTTACAAGACGAAATATCCGGCGAGCGTCATTTGACAAGCCGTTCTGACAAGTGACCACGTCCGGTTGTGAACAGTCCTGAACTGACCGGTCACCGCTGATGGCGAAAATGTAGCCAATGATCGTCTGCTCCGAAAGCGATCCCAGACGGGCGCTCAGAGTGGGGGAAGGTGACACAGGAAGGTGAAGAAGTCCTTTGTTTTGACTCGAGAGGCGAAATTAATGTAAGTGGGCGGCCATTTTGGATAATCACGCAGACATTTGACCGGTACACACATTACAAAAACCTTTGTGAAACACTCATTTTCCGTGGGATTTTTATACACTTTGGACCTGTACTACTAGATAAGACTTCAGGCTGTGGAACCGTTAAGTTACGGTGCACATTTTCCAAATCACATGTGTTTAGTATCTTTGGATTCTAAACAAAGTGGTCTCAACACCTCAGATACCATCTATATACAACGTTGGAAGTGGTTGGACAGCATCCAGACCCTATTCCATCCCCCGGTGACCACCAGCCACTAAATAGATGCTGGTTCATTTTCACTCTGACTCCTCGCCCCTGTCTGTTCCCATTTAGCTAAATGTAAGTGTTCTTTGAATCCACTGGGGCCTGTGAACAGGGGTGTAAAAAAGTACCAAGAAATTATACTTAGGTGAAAGTATGGGTACCGTTTCAAAAGCTTACTCGAGTAAAAGTCAGAGTATCTGGCTAAAAACACACTTGAGTAAAAGTAAAAAAGTTTCTACTTTTAAATGTACTTAAGTACTAAAAAGTGGAAAGTACAAACTTTTTTTATTCCAGGGCAATGAAATGTCCCGTCTCGTCCTCTTCATCACTCGTACTATCGTTTGTGGCCATCTTCTGTAGCTCGTCACTCTGACTGTCTATTCTTCTGATAGCAGGTGTTTAATCAAAGATCCCCGCTTTCTAGTCTTGCACGAGGACCAATCAGCATGGGTATGGGCGGGATTTGATTGGCTGTTTTTAAATAAAGTGCGGACGCAGGATTAATAAGTTAACGGTAACGTTAGTTCGGCCAGAGAAACAAATATACTAATTAAAATGGTTGGACCTGCGCGATTTGTACTTTGTACTTTGTAGGTCCGCATTTTAAATGTAAGGAGTAAAAAGTATGTATTTTTTTCTCTGAAATGTAATTGAGTAAAAGTACAAGTAGACAAACCTAATAATACTCGAGTAAAGTACAAATCCTCAAAAACAGTACTTAAGTATTCTAACAAAGTACAATTACTTACAAGTACTTTACACCCCTGCATTCACCTACATGTAAGTGTTCTTTGAATCCACTGGGGCCTGTGAACAAGAAAGTAAGTCCCCCACCCCGGTCAGGTCTGCCCTCTTAACAAGGTGGAGCGCTCTACAATATAGCAGTTGTTGTTATAGCTTTACTACCTGGCGGTGGACAGACTGCGGGGTGAAGGGTAAGGTGTCGGGTTACCTGGAGGCCGTCCGTCAGTCCGTCCGTCTGTCCGTCCGTCTTGTTTGTCTGCGTTCCCTCAGGCTGCACCGCGGCGTGAGAGAGGACTGACAGCTAGTGTGAGCTGACGTGAACCACTGCAGTCAGCCCACTGGGAGCACACACACACACACACACACACACACACACACACACACACACACACACACACACACACACACACACACACACACACACACACACACATACACACTTACGTACACACACACACTCACACACACACATACACACCTACATACACACTTACCTACACACACACACACACACACACACTTATGTACACACACACACACACTCACACACACACGCACTCACACATACACACACACACTCACTTACGTACACGCACACACACTCACTTACCTACACACACACACACACACACACACACACACACTCACACACACTCACACACACACACACACACACACACTTACGTACACACACACACACACACACACACACTTACCTACACACACACACACACACACACTTATGTACACACACACACACACACACTCACACACACTTACGCACACACACACACACACACACACTTACGTACACACACACACACACTTACCTACACACACACACACACACACACACACACACACACACACACTTACGTACACACACACACACACACACTCACACACACACACACACTTACATACACACACACTTACGTACACACACTCACACACACATACACACACACACTTACACACTCACTTACGTACACACACACACACACTTACGTACACACACACACACACACACACACACACACACACAACACACACACACACACACACACACACACACACACACACACACACACACACACACACACACACACACACACACACACACAGCTAAGCCTCAGATGGAACATGGGAGAGCAGTGTAGAGTTCGGTCACAGACTCTCAGACTCTTACCACACAGCTTCCTGTCATCTCTCTCTGTTCAATCTGACCTCGTATCTCTCTCTTCAATCTGACCTCATATCTCTCTCTCTCTTCAATCTGACCTCATATCTCTCTCTCTCTTCAATCTGACCTCATATCTCTCTCTCTTCAATCTGACCTCATATATCTCTCTCATCAATCTGACCTCATATCTCTCTCTCTTCAATCTGACCTCATATCTCTCTCTCTCTTCAATCTGACCTCATATCTCTCTCTCTCTTCAATCTGACCTCATATCTCTCTCTCTCTTCAATCTGACCTCGTATATCTCTCTCTTCAATCTGACCTCATATCTCTCTCTCTCTCTCTTCAATCTGACCTCTCTCTTCAATCTGACCTCATATCTCTCTCTCTCTTCAATCTGACCTCATATCTCTCTCTCTTCAATCTGACCTCATATCTCTCTCTCTCTCTTCAATCTGACCTCATATCTCTCTCTCTTCAATCTGACCTCATATCTCTCTCTCTCTTCAATCTGACCTCATATCTCTCTCTCTCTCTCTCTCTCTCTCTCTTCAATCTGACCTCATATCTCTCTCTCTCTTCAATCTGTGTTTGTATGTACTTAATGAAGTTTTGAGTAGAGAACTTAAAGTTGTGCATGACTGGGTAGTATGTAATAGACTTGTCCTTAATATCTCCAAGACTAAATGTATTGTGCTGGGAACAAGGCACAGGTTATCTACAAATCCAAAGCTTCATTTAAACTTGTGTAATTCAGCAGTTCAACAAGTTGAAAGTACTAAACTCCTTGGAGTGATGCTGGATTGCACTCTGTCTTGGTCTCAGCATATTAATTATATTGTTTTAAAAATGGGAAGAGCAATTGGTATTTCCAGGAAATGTGCTTCTTTTGTTGCCCGTCCCCTTTTATGTCAGATAGTGCAAAGTTTAGTTTTATGTCATCTTGACTATTGCTCTGCGATGTGGTCATCTGCTGCCAGTGGTGACCTCAGGAAGCTCCAGGTGGTCCAGAACAGGGCAGCACGGTTGGTACTGGGCTGCTCACTAAGGTCTAATGTGAGCCGTATGCATGCCCGCCTCTCTTGGCTTAACGTTGAAAATAGATTGTCTTTTAATATACTTGTGCTGTTCAAGTTGGTCATGAGCAGTAAGACTCCTGTTTTTATACATAATCAGATTGTTTTTAGTAATACTGTGCACGAGCATTACACTAGAGGTTCCAGTAGTGGGCAGCTTGAATTGCCAGGTCCTAGAACCAGCACTCTGGGGAGATCTTTTATTTTTAGAGCATTAACTCTGTGGAATGGCCTGCCTCGGAACCTCTGCTGCATTTACAGTAGATTCACTTTTAAAAATAATCTTAAATTTTTTAATTGTTTTTAACACTGTATAGTAATTTTTTGTTTTTGTTTTACACTAATGTAATTTTAGCTATATTAATTGTTACAGTAGGTTCATTATGCACTGTGTGTACTGACTTTTAATAATTTTGTTGTTTGCAATAGTGATTGTTTTTGTGTGTTTTTTTGTGTGTGGACCCCAGGAAGACTAGCTGGTTGCTATCGCACCAGCTAATGGGGATCCCTAATAAAATCAAATCAAATAAAAAAAATCTGACCTCATATCTCTCTCTCTCTCTTCAATCTGACCTCATATCTCTCTCTCTTCAATCTGACCTCATATCTCTCTCTCTTCAATCTGACCTCATATCTCTCTCTCTTCAATCTGACCTCATATCTCTCTCTCTTCAATCTGACCTCATATCTCTCTCTCTTCAATCTGACCTCATATCTCTCTCTCTTCAATCTGACCTCATATCTCTCTCTTCAATCTGACCTCATCTATCTCTCTCTTCAATCTGACCTCATATCTCTCTTCAATCTGACCTCATATCTCTCTCTCTTCAATCTGACCTCATCTCTCTCTCTCTTCAATCTGACCTCATATCTCTCTCTCTTCAATCTGACCTCATATCTCTCTCTCTTCAATCTGACCTCATATCTCTCTCTCTCTTCAATCTGACCTCATCTCTCTCTCTCTTCAATCTGACCTCATATCTCTCTCTCTTCAATCTGACCTCATATCTTTCTCTCTCTTTAATCTGACCTCATATCTCTCTCTCTCTCTTCAATCTGACCTCATATCTCTCTCTCTCTTCAATCTGACCTCATATCTCTCTCTCTTCAATCTGACCTCATATCTCTCTCTCTTCAATCTGACCTCATATCTCTCTCTCTCTCTTCAATCTGACCTCATATCTCTCTCTCTTCAATCTGACCTCATATCTCTCTCTCTCTTCAATCTGACCTCATATCTCTCTCTCTCTCTCTCTTCAATCTGACCTCATATCTCTCTCTCTCTCTCTCTTCAATCTGACCTCATATATCTCTCTCTCTTCAATCTGACCTCATATCTCCCTCTCTCTTCAATCTGACCTCATATCTCTCTCTCTCTTCAATCTGACCTCATATCTCTCTCTCTCTCTTCAATCTGACCTCATATCTCTCTCTCTCTCTTCAACCTGACCTCATATCTCTCTGTCCCTGCTGTTGTCTCTGGGTCTCTCTTTAATTAAGCATTACATCACGCGCAGGAGTGGTTTGTGAACAATAAACCATGCCTAGGGGTGGTTGTTAGGCCCGAGGCGTAGCCGAGGGTCGTTAGACCCCCCTAGGCATGGTTTATTGTTCACAAATCACGACTGCAAGTGGTGTAAAGCTTTTATACAACTGCCACATTCATCCAACCTTATTGCTATACAATAAAACACACATTAATCGAAGATTTATTGAAAAAAACCATCCGCCAGAAAAAGTAGTTCCCACAACTACAAAAAAGACAATTTGCCTCCATGTGGAAGCAGCTCGGAAGTGCATCCAACCAACTAACACATCCAACTGTGTATTATTGGAATGATTGAGAGAAGTTGCCTCATGTGGAAGCAGCTCGGAAGTGCATCCAACCAACTAACACATCCAACTGTGTATTATTGGAATGGATTGATTGAAAATTGTATTACCAGATGCAGAATGGGTACAATACAGTACGGCTCAATACACACAATTGTTAAGGGGATGCAGACCTACTTTCTATAGAACTTCATTCTTAGATGCTTCTATAGAAAGTAGGTAAAACAAATTAAAAAGTTTTCTTTGCCCTATAGGAAAAAAAGTTGTCTTCGCCCTTTTTTTTTTTTTTTTTTTTTTTTTTAACCTACTGTAGAGGGCCTAAACTTAAGCAGTTGGAAACCAAGCGTACAGTAATAAAATTAGCAATCAATCAATCAATCAACTCAATAGGCCATGCTCACTTAGAACAGCGCAGCACCCAGCTCTCTCTCAGTCTGACTATCCCCTCGCGTTGCAGACAGGAGTGTGTGTGTGTGTGTGTGTGTGTGTGTGTGTGTGTGTGTGTGTGTGTCTGTGTGTGTGTGTGTGTGTTGTGTTGTGTGTGTGTGGTGTGTGTGTGTGTGTGTGTGTGTGTGTGTGTGTGTGTGTGTGTGTGTGTGGGGGGGGGGGTGGGGGGGGGGGGGGGGGGGGGGGGGGGTGTGGCGGTGGGTGGAGGACTAGAGCCAGCGCTGACAGTCAGAGGGAAGGAAAAAGAAATTAATCAATCAATCAATCCGCGATTTTTCTTTTGTTCTGTATTGACTCATGACCCATCAATTACATCATCCAACATTGTTTAAAGGACT
>NC_140167.1:91095208-91097708 GCF_963971535.1 Notolepis coatsorum
AAGCAGGTGCCACGGGCAGTCAGGACAGAAGAGTAGCAGATGTGACGTCGGTAAACAAGCCACAAATTAGGCCTGTCGTAAGACCAAAACACACTGCAGTTTTAATTATTGTACATGACTATTTTGTTACCCGCCAGCTGCCACATGACGGACAGACCTCTCAGTTCATTGCTGCTAGATTATTTGTTTGTTTGTTTAATCAGTTGTAAAAAACTTTAATTTATTTGTTATTTAAATATATAGATGTGTATTTTTGATCAGCAGAATAGTTAATTGCTGCTAGAGTGGTTTGTTTACCCTTGTTTTATACTTGTTATTTTGTAAAATACAATACCTTTATTTGTTTGTATTTAAATATATAGATGTGTACCTTTTTAGTTAATTTGTAAAACATATCTTTTAAATAAACATAACATTTATTTAAAGATATGTGTGTGACTGTGTGTATATATATATATATATATATATATATATATATATATATATGTTGTTCTAAATAAATAATAATAATACTTTATTTGTATAGCAGCTTTCGTACAGGGGATTGCAGTTTAAACTGCTTTACATCACTAAGATGTAAATAATAATAAAGTATTAATAATACATTAGAGAGAGAGAGAGAATGGGAAGAGAGAAGAGTGTTACAGGGGAGAGATAGTCAAAACCGGAAAGGCTGTCTGACTGTAAGGCAGTCGGAAAATGTAGGGAATGGTCTTTTCTCTAAAGTGTGCCTTGTGTACATGGGTATAGTAGGGATGTGGTGTGTGTGTGTGTGTGTGTGTGTGTGTGTGTGTGTGTGTGTGTGTGTGTGTGTGTGTGTGTGTGTGTGTGTGTGGTGTGTGTGTGTGTGTGTGTGTGTGTGTTTGTGTGCATAATGTGAGTGGGATTGATGAATGAGCGTGTGTGTGGGTGTTTGTGTGCATATTATATGTGTGTGGGATTGATGAATGAGCGTGTGTGTGTGCGTGCATGCGTATATGCTTTTTTTTGTGATAACATTTATTTTCATTTTAAATTTTTACATGTAACAAAACACAACACAATACAGTAGTAATAATAATAATACACAAGACATCACAGGACAGTACTTCAACAATAATAATTACAATAACGACAAGACAATTAGAAATAATAAAAACAATAAATACAGAATATAAAAATAAAATGATATTGTCACAGACACTACAAAAGACATTTGGCTGCTGTAACTCCCGCTAGAATGAGTTTTTGTGTTGTTGTATGGTGGCCGGTAGTAGTGATATATCATTTAGGATTAGTGTTGCTGTGGTAAGTGGAATTGTCTCAACGTTTAGTTGTTATGGATTTCCAAAAGCGAGCCACCGGTGGGCATTCCCAAAACATGTGCATATAAGTGCCAGTGGCCCACAGAGAGCACAAAGTGCACCGAGAGTCGGCCACCAACGCCATAGCGCACAGTTTCCTAGGTATGAGATACGTCCTATGAATATAATTCAAATGTATTTGTTGGTGATTATAGGGATACGGGAAGCAAATGTGACATTAGTCCAGATATCATCCCAATCAAACTCAGGGTCCAAATCTGGGATGTCCTCCCGCCCAACTATATCCAATGATATTGTGATATAGTTTTTGTATGTGGATTTGTTAAGAGTGTATAGAAATCTGAAACAAAACCCCTTGAGGTTGTTCTGTCTCTGATGAGCTTAAGAAAAGGGTGTGGATGTAGTGTTTGAGCCCACGGACCCCCATGTGCCCTGAGAGCCGCCCTTAGCTGTAAGTAGAAGACAAAGGATGCGCCGCGGAGTAGGGGTGGACGGTATAAACGGTATACGGTATAAACGGTATGAATTTGCGCTACGGTATGGATTTTGATTATACCTTGTGACCGGTAGACTATAGCAGCTAAGTCACAGCAGTAGCAATGACGTTAACGTTACTTGACGATTCACTCAACGTTTGCAGTGGTCGTTGCATAGTGTTTAATTGTACTGAGTTTTTCTCCACTTGTTCACGGACCTTGCCATAATTGTTTTGGCATTTTAATTTGGCTAAGGAGGCTGATAGCAACGGGCTAACGTTAGCCGATAAGCTAACTCACGTTAGCCACTAAGCTAACGTTCTAACGTGACTCTGCGGCACCAGTTCCATTAGTGAGGAAAGGGGGGGGGGGGGGTTATATTGACGAGGCTTGAAAACAGAGGTTCAAAGATAACTTCACATTTATTTGGCTATTCGTTTCTTTATATCGCTTTATCCATCGGGCTGCTCTCGTTTCCAGCTCTGTGTTTTGACAATCCTGGTGTGACATCATCACCTACAGCAGGGGTCGGCAATTAGGTTTGGCCGCGGGCCAATTTTTCCCCAAGCCATTGTATGGCGGGCCAGAATAAAAAACAATGGCTAATTTAATATAATGATAGTGAAAAATGTTTAACTCTGTAAAAATAAACGAGCTGCATAGGTGGCATAATAAACTGTAAACGACATATACATGCACTGAACATTATACCTTTGTCTT
>NC_140167.1:91107708-91117715 GCF_963971535.1 Notolepis coatsorum
TACCTAGTGTCTCCTCAGTCCTCTCTCTCTCTAGTGTCTCCTCAGTCCTCTCTCTACCTAGTGTCCCCTCAGTCCTCTCTCTACCTAGTGTCTCCTCAGTCCTCTCTCTACCTAGTGTCTCCTCAGTCCTCTCTCTCTACCTAGTGTCCCCTCAGTCCTCTCTCTACCTAGTGTCTCCTCAGTCCTCTCTCTACCTAGTGTCTCCTCAGTCCTCTCTCTACCTAGTGTCCCCTCAGTCCTCTCTCTACCTAGTGTCTCCTCAGTCCTCTCTCTACCTAGTGTCTCCTCAGTCCTCTCTCTACCTAGTGTCTCCTCAGTCCTCTCTCTACCTAGTGGCCCCTCAGTCCTCTCTCTACCTAGTGTCTCCTCAGTCCTCTCTCTCTAGTGTCTCCTCAGTCCTCTCTCTCTAGTGTCTCCTCAGTCCTCTCTCTACCTAGTGTCTCCTCAGTCCTCTCTCTCTACCTAGTGTCTCCTCAGTCCTCTCTCTACCTAGTGTCTCCTCAGTCCTCTCTCTACCTAGTGTCTCCTCAGTCCTCTCTCTCTACCTAGTGTCTCCTCAGTCCTCTCTCTACCTAGTGTCTCCTCAGTCCTCTCTCACCTAGTGTCCCCTCAGCCCTCTCTCTACCTAGTGTCCCCTCAGCCCTCTCTCTACCGAGTGTCACCTCAGTCCTCTCTCTACCTAGTGTCTCCTCAGTCCTCTCTCTCTACCTAGTGTCTCCTCAGTCCTCTCTCTCTAGTGTCTCCTCAGTCCTCTCTCTACCTAGTGTCTCCTCAGTCCTCTCTCTCTACCTAGTGTCTCCTCAGTCCTCTCTCTACCTAGTGTCTCCTCAGTCCTCTCTCTACCTAGTGTCTCCTCAGTCCTCTCTCTACCTAGTGTCCCCTCAGTCCTTCTCTCTAGTGTCTCCTCAGTCCTCTCTCTCTCTAGTGTCTCCTCAGTCCTCTCTCTCTCTAGTGTCTCCTCAGTCCTCTCTCTACCTAGTGTCTCCTCAGTCCTCTCTCTACCTAGTGTCCCCTCAGTCCTCTCTCTCTACCTAGTGTCTCCTCAGTCCTCTCTCTCTAGTGTCTCCTCAGTCCTCTCTCTACCTAGTGTCCCCTCAGTCCTCTCTCTACCTAGTGTCTCCTCAGTCCTCTCTCTACCTAGTGTCTCCTCAGTCCTCTCTCTACCTAGTGTCTCCTCAGTCCTCTCTCTACCTAGTGGCCCCTCAGTCCTCTCTCTACCTAGTGTCTCCTCAGTCCTCTCTCTCTAGTGTCTCCTCAGTCCTCTCTCTCTAGTGTCTCCTCAGTCCTCTCTCTACCTAGTGTCTCCTCAGTCCTCTCTCTCTACCTAGTGTCTCCTCAGTCCTCTCTCTACCTAGTGTCTCCTCAGTCCTCTCTCTACCTAGTGTCTCCTCAGTCCTCTCTCTCTACCTAGTGTCTCCTCAGTCCTCTCTCTACCTAGTGTCTCCTCAGTCCTCTCTCTACCTAGTGTCCCCTCAGCCCTCTCTCTACCGAGTGTCACCTCAGTCCTCTCTCTACCTAGTGTCTCCTCAGTCCTCTCTCTACCTAGTGGCCCCTCAGTCCTCTCTCTACCTAGTGTCTCCTCAGTCCTCTCTCTCTAGTGTCTCCTCAGTCCTCTCTCTCTAGTGTCTCCTCAGTCCTCTCTCTACCTAGTGTCTCCTCAGTCTCTCTCTCTACCTAGTGTCTCCTCAGTCCTCTCTCTACCTAGTGTCTCCTCAGTCCTCTCTCTACCTAGTGTCTCCTCAGTCCTCTCTCTACCTAGTGTCTCCTCAGTCCTCTCTCTACCTAGTGTCTCCTCAGTCCTCTCTCTACCTAGTGTCCCCTCAGCCCTCTCTCTACCGAGTGTCACCTCAGTCCTCTCTCTACCTAGTGTCTCCTCAGTCCTCTCTCTCTACCTAGTGTCTCCTCAGTCCTCTCTCTCTAGTGTCTCCTCAGTCCTCTCTCTACCTAGTGTCTCCTCAGTCCTCTCTCTCTACCTAGTGTCTCCTCAGTCCTCTCTCTACCTAGTGTCTCCTCAGTCCTCTCTCTACCTAGTGTCTCCTCAGTCCTCTCTCTACCTAGTGTCCCCTCAGTCCTCTCTCTCTCTAGTGTCTCCTCAGTCCTCTCTCTCTCTAGTGTCTCCTCAGTCCTCTCTCTCTCTAGTGTCTCCTCAGTCCTCTCTCTACCTAGTGTCTCCTCAGTCCTCTCTCTACCTAGTGTCCCCTCAGTCCTCTCTCTCTACCTAGTGTCTCCTCAGTCCTCTCTCTCTAGTGTCTCCTCAGTCCTCTCTCTACCTAGTGTCTCCTCAGTCCTCTCTCTACCTAGTGTCTCCTCAGTCCTCTCTCTCTCTCTCTAGTGTCTCCTCAGTCCTCTCTCTCTAGTGTCTCCTCAGTCCTCTCTCTACCTAGTGTCTCCTCAGTCCTCTCTCTCTACCTAGTGTCCCCTCAGTCCTCTCTCTCTCTCTAGTGTCTCCTCAGTCCTGTATCTACCTAGTGTCTCCTCAGTCCTCTCTCTCTCTAGTGTCTCCTCAGTCCTCTCTCTACCTAGTGTCTCCTCAGTCCTCTCTCTCTAGTGTCCCCTCAGTCCTCTCTCTACCTAGTGTCTCCTCAGTCCTCTCTCTAGTGTCTCCTCAGTCCTCTCTCTCTACCTAGTGTCTCCTCAGTCCTCTCTCTACCTAGTGTCTCCTCAGTCCTCTCTCTACCTAGTGTCTCCTCAGTCCTGTCTCTACCTAGTGTCTCCTCAGTCCTCTCTCTACCTAGTGTCTCCTCAGTCCTGTCTCTACCTAGTGTCTCCTCAGTCCTCTCTCTCTACCTAGTGTCTCCTCAGTCCTCTCTCTACCTAGTGTCCCCTCAGTCCTCTCTCTACCTAGTGTCTCCTCAGTCCTCTCTCTACCTAGTGTCTCCTCAGTCCTCTCTCTACCTAGTGTCTCCTCAGTCCTCTCTCTACCTAGTGTCTCCTCAGTCCTCTCTCTCTCTAGTGTCCCCTCAGTCCTCTCTCTACCTAGTGTCTCCTCAGTCCTCTCTCTCTACCTAGTGTCTCCTCAGTCCTCTCTCTACCTAGTGTCCCCTCAGTCCTCTCTCTAGTGTCTCCTCAGTCCTCTCTCTACCTAGTGTCCCCTCAGTCCTCTCTCTCTACCTAGTTTCTCCTCAGTCCTCTCTCTACCTAGTGTCTCCTCAGTCCTCTCTCTAGTGTCTCCTCAGTCCTCTCTCTACCTAGTGTCTCCTCAGTCCTCTCTCTACCTAGTGTCCCCTCAGTCCTCTCTCTACCTAGTGTCTCCTCAGTCCTCTCTCTCTACCTAGTGTCCCCTCAGTCCTCTCTCTAGTGTCTCCTCAGTCCCCTCTCTAGTGTCCCCTCAGTCCTCTCTCTAGTGTCTCCTCAGTCCCCTCTCTAGTGTCCCCTCAGTCCTCTCTCTACCTAGTGTCTCCTCAGTCCTCTCTCTACCTAGTGTCTCCTCAGTCCTCTCTCTACCTAGTGTCTCCTCAGTCCTCTCTCTACCTAGTGTCCCCTCAGTCCTCTCTCTACCTAGTGTCTCCTCAGTCCTCTCTCTAGTGTCTCCTCAGTCCTCTCTCTACCTAGTGTCTCCTCAGTCCTCTCTCTACCTAGTGTCTCCTCAGTCCTCTCTCTCTCTACCTAGTGTCTCCTCAGTCCTCTCTCTACCTAGTGTCCCCTCAGTCCTCTCTCTACCTAGTGTCTCCTCAGTCCTCTCTCTCTACCTAGTGTCTCCTCAGTCCTCTCTCTACCTAGTGTCTCCTCAGTCCTCTCTCTCTACCTAGTGTCTCCTCAGTCCTCTCTCTACCTAGTGTCCCCTCAGTCCTCTCTCTACCTAGTGTCTCCTCAGTCCTCTCTCTAGTGTCTCCTCAGTCCTCTCTCTCTACCTAGTGTCTCCTCAGTCCTCTCTCTACCTAGTGTCCCCTCAGTCCTCTCTCTACCTAGTGTCTCCTCAGTCCTCTCTCTAGTGTCTCCTCAGTCCTCTCTCTAGTGTCTCCTCAGTCCTCTCTCTACCTAGTGTCCCCTCAGTCCTCTCTCTACCTAGTGTCTCCTCAGTCCTCTCTCTAGTGTCTCCTCAGTCCTCTTTCTACCTAGTGTCCCCTCAGTCCTCTCTCTACCTAGTGTCTCCTCAGTCCTCTCTCTACCTAGTGTCTCCTCAGTCCTCTCTCTACCTAGTGTCCCCTCAGTCCTCTCTCTCTCTAGTGTCTCCTCAGTCCTCTCTCTCTACCTAGTGTCTCCTCAGTCCTGTCTCTACCTAGTGTCTCCTCAGGTGTCTGCTCTGGTGTTTCTCTTGCCCCCCTGTAGGTCAAGCGCCCGGGGCAGGGGGCACTCAGTGACAAGCTGCATACAGTACACTGTAAAAACTGAGCGTCATCTGGTAATTAAAAAAATATCAGCTAATTGTATTCAACCACAACTGTGTAAAAGGTAGGGATGTTTGATATTGGCTTTTTTACCGATATCCGATATACCGATATTGTCCAACTCTTAATTTCCGATACCGATATCAACCGATACCGATGTATGCAGGGTCCCCCCCCCCCCCCCCCCCAAAACACAACATTATGCATACTTTTCACAATAAATAAAATAAGAATTTATTCTTACTTGCTTGCCTGGTTAAATAAATGTAAATTTTTTTTTTTTTTTATAACCGATACCGATAATTTCCGATATTACATTTTAATGCCAATATCGGTTGATAATATCGGTAGGCCGATAATATCGGACATCCCTAGTAGAATGTAATTCATAAATGGTTCAAATTCATTGAATTCAGCTCAATTTGATTTTTCAAACGGCACATAGTCTTTTTTTTATTATGTATAGGTTCCTAATAATTATTTAATAAATATTAATTAAACATAGTGGCACCACATAGACTGCAGGATATAGTGTACACCAACTTATCAATTAAGCAATGCAACTCGAGATTTGGCCCTCTTATTACACATGTGATCCGGATATGGTGTGACACACAGAAAAAGTGTACAAACCGCCATAAATGGCACAGTCATTCTCCCCTATTTAATAACAATGTACTCCTTATTGCACAACAACCTATCAGATTTCCTAAATGGGAAAAGAAAGGCATACATACATTGGGGGATATCTTCAATGACCATGGTTTCTGCAGTTATCAAGATATATTTAACAAATTTAACCTCACCAGCTCCACTTATTTTTTCTATCTACAATTAAGAGCAGCTTTAAAGGCTCACGGAGTCACATAAAAAATTCCACTTGAGCACCACAGATTTGACAAATTATTTTATGAAAAGGAGACATCGAGAGGCTTCGTCTCTGACTTTTATCGTCACTTACTTACGTCCTCATATGAAATCCTTCCCCTAGACTCGGTTTGGAGGAAGGATATCCCAAACTTGGAAGTAGATTTTGATTGGGATGAAGTCTGGGCAAACGTACGGCTATCATCACGTAACCCAGATCACCAACAGTCAACAGATTAACCTTAACTTTGTTCATAGGACTTACCTGACTCCTAGACGTTTGCACCATGGGGCTCAGACAAGACCCTCGATGCTCCTTGTGTTTAAACGGTGCTCTTGGTACATTTATGCATATGGATTGGGAATGCCCTCCTGTTAAGATATTCTGGGAAAAAGTAACCACTCAATTATCAGAATTTTTATCTCTGATCATACCTATACTGCCTTTTGTATTGTTGTTGAATGATGTTTCTCAGTTATCAACCTCTGTACATGTAAAAAGACTAATTTTGTCCGGTCTTACGGCTGCCAAAAAGTTGATAGCGTCACGCTGGATTCAACCGGATAAAATGTGCCGGAAGGTATGGGTTCTTACCTATCTCGATGTGATTTATCTAGAGATATCTACTGCACGAATTTTAGGTGTTAATGAAGCCAGCATAGCAATCTGGTTAGCTGTGGTGGAGAAGATAAAGGGTAGCATATGAACTTGTAATCTCTGATGTTAAATGGAATAGTGGATGTATAGTCCAAGAGGGGGTCATGAGACCTAGTGTCTCCTCAGTCCTGTCTCTACCTAGTGTCTCCTCAGTCCTCTCTCTACCTAGTGTCTCCTCAGTCCTCTCTCTAGTGTCTCCTCAGTCCTCTCTCTACCTAGTGTCTCCTCAGTCCTCTCTCTCTCTAGTGTCTCCTCAGTCCTCTCTCTACCTAGTGTCCCCTCAGTCCTCTCTCTACCTAGTGTCTCCTCAGTCCTCTCTCTACCTAGTGTCTCCTCAGTCCTCTCTCTCTACCTAGTGTCCCCTCAGTCCTCTCTCTACCTAGTGTCTCCTCAGTCCTCTCTCTACCTAGTGTCTCCTCAGTCCTCTCTCTACCTAGTGTCCCCTCAGTCCTCTCTCTACCTAGTGTCTCCTCAGTCCTCTCTCTACCTAGTGTCTCCTCAGTCCTCTCTCTACCTAGTGTCTCCTCAGTCCTCTCTCTACCTAGTGGCCCCTCAGTCCTCTCTCTACCTAGTGTCTCCTCAGTCCTCTCTCTCTAGTGTCTCCTCAGTCCTCTCTCTCTAGTGTCTCCTCAGTCCTCTCTCTACCTAGTGTCTCCTCAGTCCTCTCTCTCTACCTAGTGTCTCCTCAGTCCTCTCTCTACCTAGTGTCTCCTCAGTCCTCTCTCTACCTAGTGTCTCCTCAGTCCTCTCTCTCTACCTAGTGTCTCCTCAGTCCTCTCTCTACCTAGTGTCTCCTCAGTCCTCTCTCTACCTAGTGTCCCCTCAGCCCTCTCTCTACCGAGTGTCACCTCAGTCCTCTCTCTACCTAGTGTCTCCTCAGTCCTCTCTCTCTACCTAGTGTCTCCTCAGTCCTCTCTCTCTAGTGTCTCCTCAGTCCTCTCTCTACCTAGTGTCTCCTCAGTCCTCTCTCTCTACCTAGTGTCTCCTCAGTCCTCTCTCTACCTAGTGTCTCCTCAGTCCTCTCTCTACCTAGTGTCTCCTCAGTCCTCTCTCTACCTAGTGTCCCCTCAGTCCTCTCTCTCTCTAGTGTCTCCTCAGTCCTCTCTCTCTCTAGTGTCTCCTCAGTCCTCTCTCTCTCTAGTGTCTCCTCAGTCCTCTCTCTACCTAGTGTCTCCTCAGTCCTCTCTCTACCTAGTGTCCCCTCAGTCCTCTCTCTCTACCTAGTGTCTCCTCAGTCCTCTCTCTCTAGTGTCTCCTCAGTCCTCTCTCTACCTAGTGTCTCCTCAGTCCTCTCTCTACCTAGTGTCTCCTCAGTCCTCTCTCTCTCTCTCTAGTGTCTCCTCAGTCCTCTCTCTCTAGTGTCTCCTCAGTCCTCTCTCTACCTAGTGTCTCCTCAGTCCTCTCTCTCTACCTAGTGTCCCCTCAGTCCTCTCTCTCTCTCTAGTGTCTCCTCAGTCCTGTATCTACCTAGTGTCTCCTCAGTCCTCTCTCTCTCTAGTGTCTCCTCAGTCCTCTCTCTACCTAGTGTCTCCTCAGTCCTCTCTCTCTAGTGTCCCCTCAGTCCTCTCTCTACCTAGTGTCTCCTCAGTCCTCTCTCTAGTGTCTCCTCAGTCCTCTCTCTCTACCTAGTGTCTCCTCAGTCCTCTCTCTACCTAGTGTCTCCTCAGTCCTCTCTCTACCTAGTGTCTCCTCAGTCCTGTCTCTACCTAGTGTCTCCTCAGTCCTCTCTCTACCTAGTGTCTCCTCAGTCCTGTCTCTACCTAGTGTCTCCTCAGTCCTCTCTCTCTACCTAGTGTCTCCTCAGTCCTCTCTCTACCTAGTGTCCCCTCAGTCCTCTCTCTACCTAGTGTCTCCTCAGTCCTCTCTCTACCTAGTGTCTCCTCAGTCCTCTCTCTACCTAGTGTCTCCTCAGTCCTCTCTCTACCTAGTGTCTCCTCAGTCCTCTCTCTCTCTAGTGTCCCCTCAGTCCTCTCTCTACCTAGTGTCTCCTCAGTCCTCTCTCTCTACCTAGTGTCTCCTCAGTCCTCTCTCTACCTAGTGTCCCCTCAGTCCTCTCTCTAGTGTCTCCTCAGTCCTCTCTCTACCTAGTGTCCCCTCAGTCCTCTCTCTCTACCTAGTTTCTCCTCAGTCCTCTCTCTACCTAGTGTCTCCTCAGTCCTCTCTCTAGTGTCTCCTCAGTCCTCTCTCTACCTAGTGTCTCCTCAGTCCTCTCTCTACCTAGTGTCCCCTCAGTCCTCTCTCTACCTAGTGTCTCCTCAGTCCTCTCTCTCTACCTAGTGTCCCCTCAGTCCTCTCTCTAGTGTCTCCTCAGTCCCCTCTCTAGTGTCCCCTCAGTCCTCTCTCTAGTGTCTCCTCAGTCCCCTCTCTAGTGTCCCCTCAGTCCTCTCTCTACCTAGTGTCTCCTCAGTCCTCTCTCTACCTAGTGTCTCCTCAGTCCTCTCTCTACCTAGTGTCTCCTCAGTCCTCTCTCTACCTAGTGTCCCCTCAGTCCTCTCTCTACCTAGTGTCTCCTCAGTCCTCTCTCTAGTGTCTCCTCAGTCCTCTCTCTACCTAGTGTCTCCTCAGTCCTCTCTCTACCTAGTGTCTCCTCAGTCCTCTCTCTCTACCTAGTGTCTCCTCAGTCCTCTCTCTACCTAGTGTCCCCTCAGTCCTCTCTCTACCTAGTGTCTCCTCAGTCCTCTCTCTCTACCTAGTGTCTCCTCAGTCCTCTCTCTACCTAGTGTCTCCTCAGTCCTCTCTCTCTACCTAGTGTCTCCTCAGTCCTCTCTCTACCTAGTGTCCCCTCAGTCCTCTCTCTACCTAGTGTCTCCTCAGTCCTCTCTCTAGTGTCTCCTCAGTCCTCTCTCTCTACCTAGTGTCTCCTCAGTCCTCTCTCTACCTAGTGTCCCCTCAGTCCTCTCTCTACCTAGTGTCTCCTCAGTCCTCTCTCTAGTGTCTCCTCAGTCCTCTCTCTAGTGTCTCCTCAGTCCTCTCTCTACCTAGTGTCCCCTCAGTCCTCTCTCTACCTAGTGTCTCCTCAGTCCTCTCTCTAGTGTCTCCTCAGTCCTCTTTCTACCTAGTGTCCCCTCAGTCCTCTCTCTACCTAGTGTCTCCTCAGTCCTCTCTCTACCTAGTGTCTCCTCAGTCCTCTCTCTACCTAGTGTCCCCTCAGTCCTCTCTCTCTCTAGTGTCTCCTCAGTCCTCTCTCTCTACCTAGTGTCTCCTCAGTCCTGTCTCTACCTAGTGTCTCCTCAGGTGTCTGCTCTGGTGTTTCTCTTGCCCCCCTGTAGGTCAAGCGCCCGGGGCAGGGGGCACTCAGTGACAAGCTGCATACAGTACACTGTAAAAACTGAGCGTCATCTGGTAATTAAAAAAATATCAGCTAATTGTATTCAACCACAACTGTGTAAAAGGTAGGGATGTTTGATATTGGCTTTTTTACCGATATCCGATATACCGATATTGTCCAACTCTTAATTTCCGATACCGATATCAACCGATACCGATGTATGCAGGGTCCCCCCCCCCCCCCCCCCCCAAAACACAACATTATGCATACTTTTCACAATAAATAAAATAAGAATTTATTCTTACTTGCTTGCCTGGTTAAATAAATGTAAATTTTTTATTTTTTTTTTATAACCGATACCGATAATTTCCGATATTACATTTTAATGCCAATATCGGTTGATAATATCGGTAGGCCGATAATATCGGACATCCCTAGTAGAATGTAATTCATAAATGGTTCAAATTCATTGAATTCAGCTCAATTTGATTTTTCAAACGGCACATAGTCTTTTTTTTATTATGTATAGGTTCCTAATAATTATTTAATAAATATTAATTAAACATAGTGGCACCACATAGACTGCAGGATATAGTGTACACCAACTTATCAATTAAGCAATGCAACTCGAGATTTGGCCCTCTTATTACACATGTGATCCGGATATGGTGTGACACACAGAAAAAGTGTACAAACCGCCATAAATGGCACAGTCATTCTCCCCTATTTAATAACAATGTACTCCTTATTGCACAACAACCTATCAGATTTCCTAAATGGGAAAAGAAAGGCATACATACATTGGGGGATATCTTCAATGACCATGGTTTCTGCAGTTATCAAGATATATTTAACAAATTTAACCTCACCAGCTCCACTTATTTTT
>NC_140167.1:91117915-91150415 GCF_963971535.1 Notolepis coatsorum
GTCTACACACTAGTCTCTCTCCCCTACCCCTCTCTGTGTGCTATGCCCAGGCTCCAATATCCTCTCTCTCTCTTTGAAGACATCAAGGAATAATATTGACTGAGTCTCTGGTGAAATGTTATTGTGGTTTCCCTTTTCCGGACGTCCTGGGAGAGCGGGGGGGGGGGGGGGGGGGTAAAGGGCCGAGGAAAGGTACGCAGGAGAAGGAGAGGAAGAGAAGAAGAGAGTGTGTGTCAGAAAGCGGTCGCTCGTCATCCAAAAGGAACTGTCTGTGTTGAAAACACGGCCGCCCGAGGAGACAGATGTGGACGCGTGGGAGTGTGAGACAAATTGAGAAGGTTATTATCAGTCATCATCTCCAGGACCGCTGCGTCGGTATAACCCACGGCTGGCCTCGCGTCGGCGACTCGGGGGCGAAAGTGCGCCTGGAGAACGTGACTGATTGAGATGGTGCAATTGTGACAAGACAAGCTGATAAGATTTAGTACGAGTATGTTTTATGTGTTCTCTGCCATAGAGTCCCCCTCCACCGTGTAAATAAATACATGCAGTGGACGGCTATCTGTCTATCGGCTTATCTCTGGCAGATCAGAATGGGTGAGAGGAGGAGGAGGAGGAGGAGGAGGAGGAGAGAGATGGGATGGAGAGATACACTGTGAAGCGAGAGGGGTCACGGTCAGGGTTGTTTTGGTAGATGAGAGGAAACCTATGGAATTTGTTCTGCGCTCGTTTAGGGGCTATACGAGACAGGAAAGGGCATTAGGACAGTTTAAAAAAGTGAATGCGAGTCAGAATCAGATACAGATATATGTTATTATTTCAGCCATTGAAGTAATTCAATATCCCCAAAGTCAGCCTCGCTGAAAGATAACACGCTCCAACAACAGATTTCTCTGTTTGCCTTTGTTTGATTTTTGCACATGGACACAGGATCAAACATTGACTCTCTCTCTCTCTCTCTCTCTCTCTCTCTCTCTCTCTCTCTCTCTCTCTCTCTCTCTCTCTCTCTCTCTCTCTCTCTCTCTCTCTCTCTCTCTCTCCCCCTTTCCTCGCTGAGAGTCATGTCTGTGCTCCCCTGTTTGTCCTCTGAAGCCCACAGCGCTCTCACATCAAAGGCCCTGGTTGGCACGCTCACACCCACAATGCATTATGCTCCCTTCCATTGATCATTGGCCGTGTGAGTAATTGTATTATCACTATCTGTAGCCCCCTGCTATCCCCCCCTCTCTCTCTGCCCCATTTATCCCAGAGAGAGGGAGGACAGGAGGGGAGGAGGGACAAGGGTTCCCCTGCTGCTCAGCAGCTCTACCTGTAGGTTATTAGAACGCCGAGGCCTCAGACATGGAGGAATAATACGTTTCCTCCACTCGTCGCTACAGCAGCCATTGTGACCCGGCTGCACATCTCAGGAATTGGACAATAGATGTTGTGGATATCATAATAGTATGGTAATAGCGAGTATAGCTAACGCGGTCGACCGTCAACAACATGATTGGTACTCGTGGTTAATCTCCTGCTTGTAGCTCGTCTCCGGCAGGGCTACTGTTAAACAAGCCCTCTAAGGTTCAAGATTCAAGAGATTTATTCGTCACATACATACACACGAGACATGTCGTGAAATGAAAGTGGCCATGCCCGCCTTGATTGTGCAAAAAATACAAATAATAATAGAATAAAATAGAATAGATAATAAATAGACATGATAAAAAGTACTAAGATAAAATACAATACAATGCTATAAGCTTACAAATTAAATTAAAGGTAATGAGTCCTATATACACTACTACACAATATACTATACAATATACTGTTATACTATATATAACTATACTATAGACAAGTAGCATCATTTTCGGTTCAAACCATACTCTATAAGAACGAACCCAGTCGGGGAGCTCCAGTAGCTCACCACGTACCGCGAGTGCTATTTCAGCGCCGTGGACAACCGTGCTCGTCACGGATCTGGGGCTGAGCGTGTTCGAATCCCGGACGGCAGCCGTGCCTTTCCCAGAGTGTCTTCCCCCCCATCTGAACCCTTTCAGCCTGCTTCTGTCGGTCGAACTTGACCAAGTATGAATGCGATGAAAAAGCGATAAACGCTAAAAGAACCAGCTGACTGGTCAAAGTAAAAAAAAAAAAAAAAAGAACGAACCCAGTCTTGAAACTTTTGATAAGTGATGTGGTAATTAATCAAGTCCAGGAGACTAAATTCCTAGGAGTAACATTACACAGTAAATTGTCATGGTCACACCATATAAACAATATAGTAGTAAAAATGGGAAGAGGGATTTCTGTTGTTAAAAGATGTGCTCATTTGTTACCACTCAATTCTATCAAACAGGTAATTTAAGCTCTGGTTTAGTCAAATCTTGACTATTGTCCTGCAGTATGGTTGAATGTAACGACGAATAAACAGAAAAAAATTGCAAATGGTACAAAACAAAGCAGCACGTATAGCGCTTCGATGTGAGTACAGAACTAATGTTGCAGCGATGCACAGTTGTTTAACTTGGTTACTTGTCAAATATATATTACTCTGCTCACTCCTTCTATTCACTAGGAATATTCTTGTTACAAAGATCCCCTCAATTTTATATAACAATTTATCTATAAGTCTTGACAGACACAACCATTCCACCAGACATGCTTCTGCACGAGGTTTTACACTTCCAAAAGTGAGGTTGAATGCAATGAAGCGAACTGTCATGTTCCGTGGTATGCAGGAATGGAACTCTCTTCCCAGACATGTTAAACAGGAGAATAGTAAATGTCGTTTCAGAATCTTGGTAAAACAACATTTTCAACCAAAGAAATTGACATTCCCTAATAGATAGTGTATACGTAAAGGAAAATGTATGTGTCTGATAAAGAGATAGGGATATACGTAAATGAAAAGGTATGTGTCTGATATGGATATATTATTAAAAGATTGTATAATTGGTTGATATAAACATATAATGTATGTAAAAGCTAAACAGTATATTATGCTGTATTGTATTATGAATTAATTATGAGTAAGTATTGTTGTATTGTATTATGAATTTGATTAGGAGTATTTATTGTTGTTTTACTGTAATTGTCTGTATGGTATGTGAATGTTGTGAGTGTATAAAGTCTGTAACTGTATTTGACGTGTTATGGACCCCAGGAAGAATAGCCACAGCACAGGGAACAGTCTTTTTTTTAAGTTGTTGCCATGCATCCTACCCTCAGGCGCTGTCGCAGGTTCTTTGTCTGATCCTGGGAGGTATTGACCACTTGCACAACGTGAAGTAGGCACTTCCGGTAGGACTTCCGGGTTGCGAATGGTTCTTCTGGTCCCATCAAAATACATTGTTTTCAGCAACTTTTCTCCTGTTATTTAAACAACTTTGTCGTCACAGAGAGGTAATGAAACGTTTGTATTATTATATTATAGAATGTATTTAATAAGGAAACGTTTGTCAGCAGGGTTTTTGGGCTGTATTTCATGTAAAAACGTTTACTGTTAGTTTACTTGCTCAGCTAATGAAGGCTAATGCTGGCTAACAGAAGCAAATTGATAAAAGGGCCGGATTCGTTTTGAGCTAACGATCTTTGCCTTGATGTATTCATTCCATTCTAAACACAACGTTAGTTTACAAAACATTGTTGTTGAGGAACAAATTATAAAGTGTGTGGGTGTGTGTTTTGGTGAACATTGGACCGCAAAGCAGAAAATGCATTGCAGCTAAAGACAGTAGCTAAATAGTTAGCTGCACTTCTTTCTCAAACCGAATTAATCACTCTAGTTTCCAGAGCTGATGTGATAGTAACATGGTCGTGGTGTGAATTACCTCTAAATTAAAGTATTTTTGAATGACACAACAGTAATAAGGATGGCAAGTGTATGATGGCATGTACAATAATGCTTAGTATCTACAGATATGTAAGAGGATTATATGCAGGTATACATACCTGCATATAATCCTCTTACATATCTGTAGATAGGCCTACTATATCTGTACATATCCCTTACCTACTCTTACTAGTTACGCTGCTGGCCAGTATGACTACTAGTCTACTAGTGTCAAATGGACTTGTTTGATAATCAGAAGACATTTTATCATGTTATGCCGATCTGGGAAGCTTATTATGCTGCATTCATGTATTTTCTCCTGTTTACCTGCATGTAATGCTATCTATAATGCTATCTGCAGGATATCCACCAAGCTCACCAAGTCAAATGTACTTCTATGTGCAAGACATTGTACCTAAAAGAATGCAGCATTCTTTATGTGTGATTCTCAAAATAGACTGATTCTTTATGAAAATCTAATCCTTTCACATCTCGTTTTTGCATACAGGGACTTGCTGTGAGTACTAGAGCATTCACTATATGAATTGAAAATGGGGGACCCTGATGGAAACAAGACAAACGTCTTTCTCAGGTCTGCATCCCCTTAACAATTGTATGTATTGAGCCGTACTGTATTGTACCCATTCTGCAATCTGTTAAATAAAGTTTTCATTCATTCATTCATTCATTCATTCATTCATTCATTCATTCATTCAACATCCCTGACCAGCAGCTATGGCTCTTTTTTACACCAGATGCTTAGAAGAGCTACCAAGGATGAAAGTGACGGATGTCCACAGTATTGTAAAAGCGAGCAGTAAAGCATCAAACTCTTTGCTGGACAAGGGTTTTAAACTATATGTGTCCAGCTATATCTTCGATTATGAAGGTGTTGTAAATTTTTCCTTTACAACTTGTGTTGACAAAGGACCCCAATGTAAACAAGCCATATTGCTTTCTTGGGTTTAAATCCTCTTAGCAGACCCTGTATTGAACTTTACTGTCATGTGCTTTTTGTATACAAACTGCTAATAAAGTATTAAATCAATCAAAAGTAGGGATGTCCGATATTATCGGCCTACCGATATTATCGGCCGATATCGGCATTAAAATGTGATATCGGAAAATTTCGGTATCGGTTTTCAAATTTTTTATTTATTTTTTTTACATTTCTATAACCTTTATTTACCCAGGCAAGCAAGTAAGAACAATTTTTTTTTATCTTTTTCCCCCTCCTTTTTCCTCCGATTTTCTCCCATCCCAATGTTAGTCGTTATGCCAATTCCCAATCCCCTTCCTGGTCGCTGCGCACTTACCCCCCACAGTCGGTCTGGGAGAGTGGAGGCTATCACGTGCTTGCTCCGACACACGTCTAGCCAATCAACCGCTTCTTTTCACCTGGCAGCGCGGATTCTCACTGAGAGGGCGTAGCGTGTGGAAGGATCACACTATCCCACTTAGATCCTATCCGCGCTTAGCAGGCGCCCCGACCGAACTGTAGGAGTCGCTGTTTACAACGACCCGGACCCACCCCGCCAGCTTCTCCCACCCTCTAATACTGCCAATTGTATTAGTGTGAACGGCCAGCCAAGCTGGTGACAACCCCGGAGCTGTGAGCTGGATTCGAACAGGCAAATCCTAGCGTCTCCGGGGTTGGTGACGAACGCAATCTCCGCTACGCCACCTGACCGCCTAGTAAGAACAAATTCTGATTTTATTTATTGTCAAAAGTATGCATAATGTTGTGTTAATTCCACAACAAGAGATATGTAATGTTAATTACCTGAAATTATAAAAAATGTTGGGGGGGGGGAAACCCTGCATATATCGGTATCGGTTGATATCGGTTTATATCGGTATCGGAAATTAAGAGTTGGACAATATCGGTATATCGGTATCGGTAAAAAAGCCAATATCGAGCATCCCTAATCAAAAGTGAAACTATCTTGTTATTCATCATGTCATGTTTTATGCCTGACAGTTTCAAATAAAGACAAGCTGACAGGTGAAGTCAGCATCAGAGCCTGTTGCTACAGGTCACTGAAGAATAATGAAAAGCCCCACAGTTTAAGAGTAGGGTGAAATGGTGAAGGGCGGCGTTTGTTCAGGGCTCCAGAGTACTAAACGTTTTAGTTGGTTGCACGGTGCGCCTAACTTTTTCATGTAATGCATAATTCAGGTGCAGCTATACATACACACACATAGACATACCTGCTAAATGTAAGGTGCACTGGTGCGACCAATTATAATTTTTAGATGCATTAACATATATTTTTTGGGGTGCATCTGATTCCCAAATGGGTGCCCTCTGGAGCCCTGTGCCTGTGGGTGCTCTCGTCAGTCACGTTATTGACTTGACTCGTATGGGCTGTTCATGGCCTAGTTTTCTGTTTATGGCCCGTTCCAGTTCTGTTGATTGCATGTTCATGTTGTTCTCTGTTCAAAGCCTGTTCATGGCTGTGTTCTCTGTTCATGGTCTACCTGCTTGCTGGTAAGTAATTATCACAGCAGTGTTATCATTAGCATATCGAGTTCTGTTGATTGCATGTTAATGAACTTGTTCTGTTCAAAGCCTGTTCATGGCTGTGTTATCTGGTCATGGTCTACCTGCTTAATCATTACTTCTGGTAAGTACCAAAGCAGTGTTATCATTAGCATATGGCAGGCATTGACACTAAGGGTTGCCCACCTGCCCCTTGCAGGTAAATAAAACTTTTGGGAAGGGTAGAGTTTGCTTTCCGGTTGCCCGACCGCGCAAGTGCTTGTTTGAGAGGGAACACAACCGTCTATAAACACAACACGAGATATCTGTCTAAACACCTGAACGTGGTCAGGTCAGGTCTTCTGATCTGTGGAATGTAAAATAAGAACACTGTTGACCTATAATGTGCTATTTTCACATTGTTTACTCCTTTTTCTTTTAGTTTTTGTTACCTTGTAGGTGGTTGTACTGTTAAGTAACTTGAAAAATAACCATAAAAACCAACATGAAAAAGGATCGTGATAATATTGTGGATCGTGATACAGCTTGATAAATATGGTGATATTATATTATATATATTATATCTCACAGCCCTATGTCCAGGCTGGAAGTGTCCTGTCCTACCAACAGCCCCCAGTGAAAGCACGCCACATAGAGCATCACGAAGATGCTCCTCCATTCCCCCGACTCCCCCTGGATGATTACAGACGTGACCAGACCCTGCAAGGCTGCCAGTTTGTCCTCAGTGAGCGTGATGAGCTTCACATCAAGTCTCTTCAGGTCACATATAATACTGCACAGAAAATAGAAGCAGCAACGACAGAGCAGAGTGGGAGTTCTGAGTGGAAACTGCTTCGCAAACAAAGACTGACCTCATCCAGGTAGGGCTGCAACTATTGATAATTTCTTAGCAATTACTATACTGATGACCTTTTCAATAGCATATTCAAGAAGCACATTCTAATATAATTTGATTTGTTTGTGTATATACAGTATAATCGGTGAAAAAGGTGAACCAATTAGCTACATTGGTTATTTTTTATCAAATCGATTATAATTGCTTAGTTCAATTGACTGTTGCACCACTGCCTCCAGGTTCCGAGAGCCGGCGTGCCACGTTCGGGGGCTGACTTCAGCAACACATGTGGCTCACAGAATCATTAAAGGTACATGAAGAGGGGACTGGACATGGAGATCGAGGCCGCGATAGACTATGCCAAGTTGAAGAACGTCAATTATTATCCCTGTGGCCTGGTGATACACCCTGATGTTCCCTGGCTTGCATCCTCCCCTGACGGCAACGTTTTTGATCCCCTTGAGCACCCACCTTTTGGACTGGTGGAGTTCAAGTGCCCCAATGTTCCAAGTTTTGTGGACTGCAAATACATGAGCATGGCAGATGACAAACATGTATTGAAAAAACAGCATTCATACTACTGGCAGGTTCAAGGGCAGCTTCTTACTTCAGGCTTGGAGTGGTGTGACTTTGTTGTGTGTGCACATGATGACTTGTTTGTGCAAAGGATATACAGAGATCCAGGTGTGGTGGCGAACATCAGACAGAAGGGTGACTGGTACTATTACTATGTGTATATGCAGAGCTTTTTAGGAAGGGCATAGGTCAAGCCTGATTTACAATGGGGGTTAGGGTTAGATGGTGCAAATTTCACATTTATACATTATACATTTACTCCACAGAAGGCTGAATTGCCCAGGCCTTAACAAGAGTCCGATAAGCACCCAATATACAGCCATGCAGGTGTACAGTACAGGGACTGTTCTGCAACGCATGCAGATGCCCACGTACATTTGTCATCCATTCTCAATGATAACAAATTTGGATGCTACAAATGCTTTTATTATTATTATTATTATTATTATTATTATTATTATTATTATTATTATTATTATTATTATTATTATTATTATTATTATTATTATTATTATTATTATTATTATTATTATTATTATTATTATTATTATTATTATTATTATTATTATTATTATTATTATTATTATTATTATTATTGTTGTTGTTATTAATAACAATAATAATAATAATAATAATAATAATAATAATAATAATAATAATAATAATAATAATAATAATAATAATAATAATAATAATAATAATAATAATAATAATAATAATAATAATAATAATAATAATAATAATAATAATAATAATAATAATAATAATAATAATAATATGTATTTATATATTATATATTTTAGTTTTAATTTCAAACTTGAAACTAACTACATACAACCTATACTATAAACAGTCCCTATATCAAGTGTAGGAGCCAAAGCTATATATTTAGGTTATTGTATTGTATGAATGTTTATATGTTTATTATTGTAACCTTACATTGAAACGGCATTAGGAATATTGATTAGATAAAGTCATTGAACAGTCTTATTTGTCATAATAGAACATTCTAGAACATTTGTGATGTCACAGTATGATGTCATAATCAAACATTCTAGAACGTTTGTGATGTCACGGTATGATGTCATAACCAAACATTCTAGAACATTTGTGTATCTATATATTCAGCAATTCTCTCCTAATGCTGCTACTTCCTGTCTGAGCCCCCCTCCGCGGGACCCTCCTTGCCCCCTGCAATCTTATTCTGGGCTGCTTTGTCCCTCTCAGCCCCCTCAGCCAATTCGCTATACACCTCCTCCCAGCCCAGACCTTCCAATCCCAGATGTTGAACCGCTATCCTAACAATCATCTTCACCATCGCTTAAGAGATGTAGTTGATGACGGGGTCCAGTAGAAGGAGAAAAAGACGGTGAAGAAGGAGAAGAAGGAGAAGAAGAAGAGCCCATAAAAAGAATTGCGGAGGGCAGTAATACGCCACGATGCGTCTACACTGCCGGAAATTCAAATAAGAAGAAGAAGAAGAAGAAATTCTAAAGAAGAAGAAGAACAGTCAGTGTGCATCTTGAAACAGGACTGAACAGATAGACTAAACAACATAGACTGAAGCCTGCATTTCTCAACCAAGGTGCCTTGCCTACCGTTTTGCTGTGGAAAGGAAATCATCGGTTGCAGTCCCCCCCGGATCTCTCCCTTGACCCCGGTGAGCTGAGGAGAGCTGACCACCGCAGGGGCCTAAGCCTTCGAGGCCCTTATTTCATCTGATTGAGTCTGTTCCATTTGGACCGTCAAGATGGTTTTAGCCGACCTAGGAAGAAAGATCACATCGGCCCTGAGATCTCTCAGCAATGCCACCATCATCAACGAGGAGGTCCTGGACGCCATGCTGAAGGAGGTTTGCGCCGCCCTCCTGGAAGCCGACGTCAACATCAAACTGGTCAAACAGCTCGGAGAGAATGTCAAGGGAGCCATAGACCTGGAGAAGATGGCGTCTGGCCTGAACAAGAGGAGGATGATCCACCACTCCGTCTTCAAGGAGCTGGTCAAGCTGGTGGACCCCGGTGTCAAGGCCTGGACTCCGACGAAAGGCAAGAACAACGTCTTCATGTTCGTCGGTCTGCAGGGCAGCGGGAAAACCACCACCTGTTCCAAGATGGCATATTACTACAGAAGAAAAGGCTGGAAAACCTGTTTGATATGTGCTGACACTTTCAGAGCTGGTGCTTTTGATCAGTTGAAACAGAACGCTACCAAAGCCAGAATTCCATTCTATGGCAGTTACACAGAGATGGACCCTGTGGTCATAGCAGCCGAGGGCGTTGAGAAGTTCAAAACAGAGAACTTCGAGATCATCATCGTTGATACCAGCGGCCGACACAAACAAGAAGACTCTCTCTTTGAGGAGATGTTGCAGGTTTCAAACGCAGTGCAACCGGACAACATTGTGTACGTGATGGACGCCTCCATCGGACAGGCCTGCGAGGCCCAGGCCAAGGCCTTCAAGGACAAGGTGGACGTGGCGTCCGTCATCGTGACCAAGCTGGATGGACACGCTAAGGGTGGTGGAGCTCTCAGCGCTGTGGCTGCCACAAAGAGTCCCATCATCTTCATCGGTACAGGAGAACACATTGATGACTTTGAGCCCTTCAAGACACAACCCTTCATCAGCAAACTGCTGGGTATGGGAGACATTGAAGGTTTGATAGACAAAGCCAACGAGTTGAAGCTGGGCGACAATGAGGAGTTGATTGACAAACTGAAACATGGTCAGTTCACACTCAGAGACATGTACGAGCGGTTCCAGAACATCATGAAGGTCGGACCGATCGGACAGATCATGGGAATGATCCCAGGCTTTGGGACTGACTTCACAAGTAAAGGCAATGAGCAGGAGTCCATGGCCAGGCTGAAGAAACTCATGACTATCATGGATAGCATGAATGACCAGGAACTGGACAACAAAGACGGAGCCAAACTGTTCAGTATACACCCCAACCGGATCATGAGAGTGGCTCGTGGAGCAGGCGTGGCCACCAAGGACGTCCAGAAGCTGCTCACCCAGTACACCAAGTTCGCCCAGATGGTCAAGAAGATGGCAGGCATGTCTCTTATACTTCTAGAGAAAATCAGATTTGACTTCCGGTTTGAGAACGACTGTAGCGAACACGCCGAAGAATACATTTATTTAAAATCGTAAGCATCTGAGGTTTCCCTCATTTACAGAAACGACGATTGTACAGTACATAATAAAAACAATATTCACAGAAATTTAAACACCAGAGTAAAACAAATTAAAAACGTTTAAAAATAAATTTAAAATATCAACTAAAACAGTTACAGGTAGTCACACAATGGTCTGAAATCATACATTTAAACATTCCAAGGGAAGGGAGAACCTCCAATTTTAGCGTGAGTTGAAGGACATTCCATGAGTTAGAGGCATCAAAGGAAAAGGCTGACTTCCCTAGCTCAGAACAAATCTGAGGAACCCTAAGAACCATCCAGTCATTCGATCGAGTTGAATAGGTTCCATTATTCCAATTTAACAGTGAGGAGATATAAACAGGTTGTTTACCAATAAGGGCTTTAAAAATAAATAAATACCAGTGTTTGTTGCGCCTTTCTGCAAGAGAAGGCCAACCCACCCTATCATACAGGACACAATGGTGAGTATCATATCTGTCACCAGTTATAAATCTGAGAGCTGAGTGATATGCAGAATCCAGAGGTTTAAGAGTTGATGCCGCAGCATGCCTATAAATTACATCACCATAGTCCAAAACTGATAAGAAGACTGATTCCACAATTCTTTTTCTACTAAATAGAGGAAAATTGGATCTGTTTCTGTACAGGAAATCAATTTTCTGTCGCAGTTTAGTGGCAAGATTTTCCACATGGAACTTAAATGTTAATTTCTCGTCAAGCCACAGGCCAAGATATTTATACTCAGTGACTCTCTCTATACAAGAGCCACTGACAGTAGATATCCTCACATCATCAAGGTTAATATTCCTTGCTCTTGAAAATAACATAAACTTTGTCTTACTAGCATTAAGAACCAATTTAAGATTAGTAAGGGCATCCTGTAGAGCATAAAAGGAAAGTTGCAATTTCTCAAAGGCCAGCTGTACAGAGTCTGCAATACAGTACACAATTGTGTCATCAGCATACAGATGGGCATGACATCCATACAAAGAAGAAACAATATCATTAATATAAATTGTAAAAAGGACAGGACCCAAAACTGAACCTTGTGGCACACCTTTAGTCATGGCCAAGAATTCAGATTGTGCTTGACCTAACTTCACACACTGCCGCCTAGAAGATAGATAATCCTGAAACCAGACACAGGCATTATCATCCATGATATCGGCCCCCTGGGGCCGGACGCACCATAGGCCCGGCCGTCTCAGAAGACAAGCCTATTCATCTCTTTTTCTTATTTTTTCTTATTTTTATTAGAATGACTTTGCCACGGCTCAACTACAAAAGCGACAGCAAATAAGCCTGTAGGCAACATTGAGGTACAAAGTGTTTAATACGAAACGATAGGCACTATATTTATAGATTTCTGGTTTTTGGGCAGGCAATAATCCAACATTGACATTGGGAACACTCTGGAACATTTTGGATTCTTCTTTCGACCGTTCAGGGACACACTGGAATATACTGGAAAACGCTAGAAGATAACTCTTGGACAGGAAGAATATTCTGGAACATAACATCAGTGTTTACAAATTTACAAGGGTATTCTACAACTTTCTAGAATACACTGTACTCCTACAATGAAGGCCTGTGAACAATAACATCCGGTATGTATATGCATATGAACCAGATATGGAAGTTCAATAAGGTTTTACAAACCTCATCCTCATCTAAAGGTATAAGCATGACAAAGTTATTTTAATATTTTAAGCAATTGCTCCACTGCATTAGGGATTTGCATAATTTAGTTCTAAAAATCTCTTTTTTTGTTGAGTTTTATTTTATTTTTTATTTTTCTTCTCTTTTATTTTTCTCCTTTTTTCTGAAGGTTCCAACATATACAAGTTAGTAGAAGGTTCAAATAAATATACCAATGGAGGTATATTTTTCATTTTTCACACAATTTTTATTACATTAATGGGAAGGCGCTAGACCAAGAGTGACATTCTATTAAATTAGAATGAAAGTTTTAGATCCTATGGCAATTAGCATAGGAAGGTTAGGGTTAGAAGGCTCATTTTGGGCAATCCGGTGGTTCAAGGGAGGGAGTCATACGCGTAGGATGTGTCTATGGAACACAGTCCTGTACGACTCTCTGAGGGAGGGGGACTTAGGGGATTATTATTTATATATATGTATGTTTTTAAGCTCGGCTCTCAACGGGACCTCAATAGTTGGATGTATATCCATTGTAGATTCGCACTCCAGAAGCATTACCAACAACTACACAACAACATGTATAGATTATGGCTAGTTTGAATATAATGATCTGGAATACTGGGGGAATAAATAATCAACACAAACGCAAAAGCGTGCTCACACTGATGAAAAACAAACAGGTTGACGTGGCTCTGCTAAGCGAAACGCACATTTTAGTGGAAGACAAAGCTACGTTAGCGGACAACATATACCATAACATTAGTCACTCTTCCTTTGGAACGAGAACCCGTGGAGTTGCCATAGTCGTGAAACGGAAGTTGAATATTGAATTGAAGGGAGTATGGTCTGATGCAGATGGTCGGATAACTATAGCTAAGATTGTATACAGGAACAGGAAAATAGCGTTGGTAGCGGTATACGCCCCAAATTTGTACAAAGCTAATTTCTTCACTACACTTACCAGAACAATGTTAGACCTTCCTGAATACTCATTTATAATTGGTGCAGATTTTAATGCCATTTGGGATCCTGGGATGGATAAATCTTATCCCACCTTTTCCAACTAACAGAAAAATTCATCTAATGCGTTAAAGGATTGGTCGAAGAATACAGGTGTAAATTATCTATGGCGATCACTCAACCCCACGACCCGGAAGTACTCTTGTCGATCTGCAAGACATAACACACTTTCCAGAATAGATTATGTTTTTGCATCCCCGAGACTATTTGATAACTATGATGTGGAAATGGTATCCAATGCATTATCAGATCACTGTTATTTACTCCTAAAAGGATCATTTGGTATACTGTCATCCCGAGCCCCAAGATGGCGATTTAACTCGATACTGCTTAATAACAAGGAATTCATTACACAACTCAAAGAAGCTCTCTCTGTATTCCTACTGGATAATGCGAAATCGGTGCAGGACCTCAGAATGTTATGGATGTCGGTAAAGGGATTGATCAAGGATTTTACCGGGTGCTTTTCCTCCAAAATACGCAAGAATCGTTGCTCAAAACTGGCGGAACTGGAAACGCTTTACGTTATTTACTTCTTTACAATACAATGACTCGGTTCGACTGGAAACTCAAATGAATGTGCTAAAGAAAGAGATTAATGCCATTTATAAACAACAATCTGAAGTACAAATACGTAGCAGCTGTGGTGTTCCACAAGGAAGCATACTAGGACCGCTACTCTTCCTAATTTATGCAAATGACATGTCGTCAGCCTGTGACTGCAACTTGTTCCTGTTTGCGGACGACTCAGCCCTGCTGGTCTCTGACAAGAACAAATTGCAGGTTGAAAAAACCCTCAGCACGGAACTAGGCAAAATCTGCATATGGCTCGCTGATAACAAACTATCATTACACATGGGCAAAACAGAGTCCATTCTCTTCGGTTCAAATAACAAACTCAGCAAGACCGACGGCTTCTCAGTTACAGTGGGTGACAATATTGTCACAAGGAAAGACGAAATTACCTACCTGGGTTCCATCCTAGAGGCAAATCTTTCCTGTGACAAAATGGCATCCAATGTAATAAAAAAAGTCAACCAACGAACTAGATTCTTGTACCGGATCTCCTCTCTGGTAAACAAGAATACCCTGAGGACTCTGGCAGGAGCACTCATTCAAGGGTACTATGACTATGCGTGCACCTCATGGTACCAAAGCACCTCAAAGGCGCTTAAAACAAAATTACAAACATCACAAAACAAACTGGTCAGACTACTACTTGACCTGAACCCCAGAACCCACCTCACCCCTGCCCACTTTGCCAACCTAGGATGGCTTAGAGTAGACGACAGAGTACAGCAACTTGCAATGGGCCTGGTCTACAAGATACACTATACGACCGGGGTGCCCATGTACATGTCAAAATACTTCCCAAAGGTCAGTGAATACCACAACCACTACACCAGAGGAAGCTCAACAAATCATGTTAAACCCAGATTCGGCTCAAACAAGGGACTAAACACGTTTCGCAATTATGCCACAACAATGTGGAACGCCCTACCCAAAGCTGTAAAGGAATGTGAATCCCTGCCCACATTCAAAACCGCCCTTAAAGAGCACCTACGGGAGGCTGCAATTCGAAACTGGCCACCGTAAATGCCCAAAACCCCCACCACCTCCTAATAGACAGTCTCCTCCCCACCGCATGTATATATTCCCTCCCCGCCGTATGTATATTCCCCTCCCACCCACCCACCCCCTCCTAATGTACAGTCCCCTCCCCATCATATGTATATACTCTGTCAGGATCTAGGGGTAACAGTACTGTATATTTGAATACCGCCTATGTCACAAATGTATCAGTACTAAATACCTATATGTCCCTATGCCATAAATGTCATGTATGTTATGTATGTCATAAATGTCTATATGAATTGAAAATGGGGGACCCTGATGGAAACAAGACAAACGTCTTTCTCAGGTCTGCATCCCCTTAACAATTGTATGTATTGAGCCGTACTGTATTGTACCCATTCTGCAATCTGTTAAATAAAGTTTTCATTCATTCATTCATTCACTCTCAAGGTTCTAAACCAAGTCACCTACTAGCTATGCGATTAAGAGTCAACGCAAAATTTGCAGATATAACTACCATTAAAGCACAACAAGGACTTGTTACAGACCCTAAAAAAATCAACGTGACATTCAAAGAGTTCTACTCCAACTTGTATAAATCAGAAACGACCTTTGATCAAAACAAAATGGACACATATCTTAATCAAATTAACCTCCCTAAACTATCAGAGGATGATGCTAAACAGTTAGAAACACCCATCACACTAGATGAACTCAGGAAGGCCATATCTGAAATGCAAAGTGGTAGGGCTCCTGGAAGAGACGGTATCCCACCAGAAATGTACCTCTCATGTTGGGACATAATTGGACCCCTATTACTTAATATGATTTTATACTCAGTCAAGGAGGGGAACTTCCATAAGAACGACAATATTGCACTCATAACAGTCCTCCTTAAAAAAGACAAAGACCCCACCGAGTGCGGTAGTTATAGACCCTTAAGCCTCCTCGGAACCAATATCAAACTGTACTCTAAGGTATTAGCCATCAGACTTCAAAAGCATATGATGTCTTTAGTTCATCCGGATCAGACTGGCTTCATAAGAGGCCGCTTGATCACGGATAACATAAGACGATTACTACACGTACTAGATGCCAGCAAGGACGACACCACACCTAAGGCGATGCTGTCCCTGGATGCGATGAAAGCTTTTGATAGGTTGGAATGGTCATATCTATGGGCAGTATTAGAAAGGATGGGGTTAGGAAAAGGATTCATTGATATGATTAAAGTATTATACAAAGACCCATCGGCCATGATTACAACAGGTATAATCACCTCTGAAATCTTTCCGGTATCACGCTCTTCTAGACAGGGTTGCCCTCTTAGTCCCGGACTATTCGATTTATCATTAGAGCCTTTAGCACAATATATAAGACAATCCCAATCCATAGAACCAATCGTAATCAAGGGCACACAACATAAAATTAGTTTATATGCGGACGACGTAATACTGTTTATGCAAAACCCTAACACCGCAATGCCTCATCTTCTCAAGTTGATTGATGACTTTGGCGATCTATCGGGATTTAAGATAAATTAGCCAAAGTCGGCTTTCCTTCCACTTAACGCCCCTGCAAAAAATATACTCCTTCCAGAAGAAATACCAATGGTTAAACACTTTAGATGTTTGGGAGTTGAAGTATTCCCTACCATAAGCCAAACGGTGAAGCAAAATTACATAAAAATCCAAAATAAAATCAAATACGACTTTGACAGGTGGTCAAAACTTAAAAACTCAGTACAGGCACGGGTATCAATAGTTAAGATGGATGTCCTAGCTAGAATAAACTTCATCAGCTCAATGCTACCGTTACCCCCTCCAGATGGTTACTGGAAAAAATTACACTCTTCCGCATACACATTTATTTGGAATAACAAACCACCACGTATAAAAAGATCCACCGCACAGAGAAACAAAGCCGACGGAGGTATGGCATTTCCCGATTTTTTCCACTATTTTAAGGCGTACACTTTAAGACCACTGACAACCTGGTTTGATCCCCAAGCATCAGTATCCTGGAGAAATTTAGAAGTAAATATAGTAGCACCACATAGACTGCAGGACATAGTATACACCAAATTATCAATTAAGCAATGCGAACTGAAATTTGGCCCCATTATTACTCATGCGATCCGGATATGGCGTGAAACACACAAAAAATATTCTAACCCACATAAATGGCATAATCATACTCCCTTATTCAATAACAATGCACTCCTGATTGGAAAACGACCTATAAGATTCCCTAGATGGGAAAAGCAGGGCATACACACATTAGGAGATGTTTTCAACAAACAGGGTTTTTGTAGTTATGAGGAAATACACAAAAAAAATTATCTCACCAGTTCCACATATTATTTTTATGCACAGTTATTGTTATGTTTGAAGGCTCATTGTGAGGATTCGCCTGTTCCCTGAACTTTTCCCTGTCTACTCTCCCTCACCAGCCCCCACCCTTGCAATGATTTACTCTCCTCTACTCTTCACCAGCCCCCACCCTTGGACTACCTTCACGCAGCTGTCATAGTTTATGATTAGTGCCCCAGAGGGCTTTATATACCTGGACCTCCCTTCCAGTCCTGGTGGGGTTGTTCTGTATCTGTATCTGTGTCTGTGTTCATGGAGTTCTGTACGTTACCATTCTGTACGTCACCATCACCTGCCGCGTCTCCGGCGTGAGACGACGGCCCAGCCATCACCACCTGTCGCCGTTTGCCTGGAGTGGGACACCGTCTTCGCTCTCTAATTCTCTACGGGAGGTTTTCCAGTGTTCCCACTCCAGACGTCAAGGCGGCTCGCCATCGCTCCCGATTCCACGGGAGGAAGGCGTCTCTTCGTGATCCTCGTTCCTGGGGTGAGGCTCGTCGTCGCTCCCTAGTATTCCACGGGAGGACGGCGTGTTCCCATCCCGGTCCCCTGGGACCCCCTTTGTTCTGCGCTGCCCGTCTGCAGCATCCGAGGAGGAGGATCTCCGTGCCCGGCCCCCGCTGTCGGGCCCCTGTCTCCGTGCCCGGCCCCCGCTGTCGGGCCCCTGTCCCCGTGCCAGGCCCCCGCTGTCGGGCCCCTGTCCCCGTGCCAGGCCTCCGCCGTCGGGCCCCTGTCCCCGTGCCAGGCCTCCGCCGTCGGGCCCCTGTCCCCGTACCAGGCCTCCGCCGTCGGGCCCCTGTCCCCGTGCCAGGCCTCCGCCGTCGGGCCCCTGTTCCTGTGCCAGGCCTCCGCCGTCGGGCCCCTGTCCCCGTGCCAGGCCTCCGCCGTCGGAACCCTGTCCTCATCCCAGCTCTGGCCCTCGCCCTGTCCAAGGCCTTAACCCTGTTATCTGTCCCTGTCTCCAGCCCGCCTCTCCGGGCCTCTGTCCATGTCCCCCTCTCCAGTGCCCCTGGTCCTGGCCCTGACACTTAGCCCTGGCCCTTAGCCCTGGCCCTTAGCCTTAGTCCCTTAGCCTGTTCGCCTCTTAAAGGCACAGTGCCGCATTTTCCATATTTCCTTGACTCTAGTGTTTTTGTGTTTTCCCTTAAAGGGACTGTGCCGCTTTTTGTTATGTAATAAATAAATGCCCTGTTTTGGCTTACTCTCATACCTGTCTTGTGTTGTGCGATTGGGGTCGGTTACAAACCATAACACTCATGGTGTCCCATTAAGGATACCAATTGAACACCACAGATACCACAAATTCTTCTATGAAAGAGAGACATCGAGAGGTTTTGTATCAGATTTTTATCATCAATTACTAACGTCCTCGTATGAAATCCTCCACCTAGGCTCAGTCTGGAGGAGGGATATACCAGACCTGGAAATAATTTGATTGGCAAGAAGCCTGGGCAAATGTTCGACTTGCGTCACGTAACCCGGACCATCAACAAATCAATCTTAACTATATTCATAGGACATACCTGACTCCTATAAGACTGAACAGAATGGGTCTTAAACAAGACTCCAGATGCTCCTTATGTACAAATGGGGATGAGGGTACATTTATGCACATGTACTGGGATTGCCCACCAGTTAAGATATTCTGGAAAGAAGTGACCCAGCAATTATCAAATCTCTTAACTCTGAATATACCTGTACACCCCTCTGTATTACTGTTGAATGATGTTTTTGAGTTTGCAGTCCCTATACAGCTAAAGAGATTGGTTTTATCTGGTATCACAGCTGCTAAAAAGCTGATAGCATCACGATGGTTTCAACCGGAAAAAATGTGCCGGAAGGTCTGGATTCTTACATATCTCGATGTGATTTATCTAGAAATATCTACAGCAAGAATTTTGGGTCTCAGTGAATCCAAAATTACAATGTGGTTAGAAGTGGTGGAGAGAATAAAAGCTAGCATATGAATTGTAGTGCCTGGTTAGGAGCGAATGATAATGGATGGATTATCCAAGGGGGGGGCCCGGGGGGGGGGGGGGGGGGGGGGGGAAGCGAGCGAGAGCATAATGTGTAGGGTATTAGATAGCAAGTATTAGGTGTATATCTTGTATAATAAATTTATTTAAATGGTGATTTCATTGGATGTGCACTGTTAATTAATGCTTGTATATCTCATTTTATGTTGTTATGTTTATGTTTATGTGTTTGTTTAAAAAATAATAAAAAAAAAATATATATATTAAAAAAAAAGAGAAAATCTGATTTACAACACAAGGCCACACAGATACCTTCCACCAAACATGGCATTTCAAACCCCATATGACTCCTTCCAAACTTTGGACCCCATGACCCCCCTCCTTCCCCCATCTACCTTCCTGACACTGCTAGCCCATGTATGGCTGGGGAGACGGCATTGTGGTGGTCTGCTAAGGGTGTTAAATTTACTTTCCATATTATTTGTTTTACCATCTGGAAATTATGCTACTAAAATGGAGAGTATTACTTATATCATATATTATTATTATTACTGTCTTTCTTATTTATACTTTTTCTTGTTTTCTTTTAATTTTACTTAATTTCTTTTTGCGTAGTTTGTCTGTCACATCTGTATCTATGTTTAATTATTTACATTTTCTTTTATTTTAATTTTTTATTTTACATACTGTATGTTTGTCGTCGCCCTCACTGGGTGGGATGGGGTGGGATTAGGGGATAGGAATGGGGAAGGAAATGGAAGTTGTATAATTTGGATAACTGAAATGTATAAATCTGCATAAATTCTTCCAATAAAAAAAAGTTAAACCATAAAGAAGATGGGAGGCCTCAAGGGCCTGTTCAAAGGAGGTGACATGTTGAAGAACGTCAACCCCTCTCAGATGGCCTGACTGAACTTTTTTTCAGGCCAAGTCATATTCTTATTTTAACCTCCAATGTATTTTTTTTTAATAGCGTTAGCGTTTTAAGGGAGCCTACTTGTAGAGCCTACTGTCCCGACTGTGACTATAGACCCTACTGTTGTGGTTGTTCTGCCAGGCAGGGAGGCGTGAATGCAAGTCTTGTGGCTAGCTTCTGATTCATGGCGAGCTAGCACCCTTTTCCCATTACTTTGAACCATGAACTAAACGGCTTGTTATCATACAAACAAGGGACTAAACACGTTTCGCAATTATGCCACAACAACAATGGACAGTCTCCTCCCCACCGTTTGTATATATTTTTTACCACCCACCCACCCCCTCCTAATGTACAGTCTCCTCCTCATCATATGTATATATTTACTGTTAGGATCTCTGGGTAACAGTCAGGGCCGTAGCCAGGGTTTAGAAATTAGGGAGGTCCATTTATTTTTTTGGCCCAGACCGGCCCACTATAATTGGTCGGACACCACCCACCGGTACACCATCCTTGCGGTCCCCTTAAATATGCGTACCTACTGTACTATTCCCCCAACCCACTACAAAGCTGGGTAGTAAGTGCCATGGACAAGTGCACCAGTGTACTGCCTCGCTCTTGGCTGAATCTTGTTTTGGGTGGTGATGTAAAAACACCTGCATCATAGCAGGCTCAGGATGGGCAAAGTAGTCTATAGCCTGTTCATCCCTGTCTCTCTCCTCCACAACCTGGCTTGACTAGACATAAGGAGAGAGAGATGATTACAATTAACTGGTACATTCAGGTCCAGAATTGTTGGAATTCCCTGACAAAGATGTGCAAAAAGCTGTACAATTTAAACAATACCATACTGGTAATGAGCAAATCATTGTTTATTCAATGAATGCATGAGCTGTTCCATCTTATTTCATTTGATACTAACTACTCAGTTCATACAGATTTCAAGTATTCAAATATCAATGATGAATATTGCATAAGGTTTACACAGTTAATAGATCACCTTGTTTTATATTCATGTTCAGAGAGGAGTAATAGTTATATCTTTGTATGTGATTTATATGGCAATTAAATAAATGGTGTGTTTGTTTGGGGAGTTTGACCTACAGTTAATGTGCCTACCACGTGAAGGTGCATGATCAATGGACAGCACAAAAACAATTTGTGTAGGTGGAGACTAGAGCTACCACAGATAGTAATAAGTTATTAAGAGTAAGTAATCCATACCATATCTATCCTAATAGTTACCTTATTACCATACTTGGCTGAAAATAAACTTTGCTGCCTGTTGTGAATGTGTTTTTCCCTGTAGGCTAATACATAAGTAGGCATACATTTTTGCAGTTGAGGAAAAATTTGCAGTTGAGTAGGCTATATGTGCTGTGTTTTTATGTCTTCCATCAAGGACCACCTTGGAAATAAGTGTTTTAATGAATGCTTTTAGGTGATATCCTCAGGAATACAAATTGGTCAAGATAATTTGTTTTTATGATGTGTTTTTAATTTCCAAATAAATCGAATCAAATAAAAAAAGCTGTTTTTGCAGTTGAGCTACAGGTGTTGTATATTATACAGCCTTTTCATGCATCTTTATCAAGGGAACCCTTATCCTAATGATTTAAAAAATAATATTATGATGACGATATGGACCATCTGTGGCACTTTGTTTCTCAATGGATTTGTCATCTAGGAGAGTTGATACACTAATTTAGCCGGGGTGTATTTTTTTAAAAGGCGGGGGAAATTTGTGAGACCAAAATCCAAAATGGCTGCTGTGGAAATTTACTTTTTAATGGTTTGACCTACAATGATGCACAATACATGGTACCAGCCCCCTCTCAGTCATGTACCAGCCCCCTCTCAGTCATGTATACCAGCCCCCTCTCAGTCATCTACCAGCCCCCTCTCAGTCATGTACCACAGCCCCATCTGAGTCATGTACCAGCCCCCTCTCAGTCATGTACCAGCCCCCTCTCAGTCATGTATACCAGCCCCCTCTCAGTCATCTACCAGCCCCCTCTCAGTCATGTACCACAGCCCCCTCTCAGTCATGTACCACAGCCCCATCTGAGTCATGTACCAGCCCCCTCTCAGTCATGTACCAGCCTCCTCTCAGTCATGTATACCAGCCCCCTCTCAGTCCTGTATACCAGCCCCCTCTCAGTCATGTACCACAGCCCCCTCTCAGTCATGTACCACAGCCCCCTCTCAGTCATGTACCACAGCCCCATCTCAGTCATGTACCACAGCCCCATCTCAGTCATGTACCACAGCCCCATCTCAGTCATGTACCAGCCCCCCTCTCAGTCATGTATACCAGCCCCCCTCTCAGTCATGTACCAGCCCTCTCTCAGTCATGTACCAGCCCCCTCTCAGTCATGTACCAGCCAGCCCCCTCTCAGTCATGTACCAGCCTTCGCTCAGTCCTGTATACCAGCCCCCTCTCAGTCATGTACCAGCCCCCTCTCAGTCATGTACCACAGCCCCCTCTCAGTCATATACCACAGCTCCTTCTCAGTCATGTACCACAGCCCCCTCTCAGTCATGTACCACAGCCCCCTCTCAGTCATGTACCACAGCCCCATCTCAGTCATGTACCAGCCCCCATCTCAGTCATGTACCAGCCCCCCTCTCAGTCATGTACCCTGCACGACTGGCAGGGGGTGCTTAGTAAGAGATGTGATTGGGCCAGCCCAGTGTCAGTCAGTACCAATGGGCCGCTGTCCCAGCCTAGTAGTGGGCCGGTTGTTGACCAAACTAAAAAGAAAAATTAAAATAATTTTTTTAATAATTTTTTTTTTTTTTTATAGTTACAAATAGTTACCGAGGTCCATGGCCGTAGCCTCATAGCTGGCTACGGCCATGGTAACAGTACTGTATATTTGCATATCGTATATATGTGACAAATGTAACAGTACTATACCTGTAAGTCATGTATATCCCTATGTCATACATGTCATGATGTCATGTATGTTGTGTATGTCATAAATGTCACTATGAATTGGAAATGGGGGTCCCTGATGATGTAAACAAGACAAACATCTTTCTCTGGTCTGCATCCCCTTAACAATTGTGTGTATTGCTACTGGATTTACCAAATCCAGAGTAAATGAATGAATGAAAACTTTATTTAATACACGAGACCCTCTTCTTGGGACCAAGTAAGGTTTAGTTGATAATACAATGTACAGTTAGCCCCCCCCCCCACCCCGCCTACCCAACCACCTCCAATGTACAGTCCCCCCACCCCACCTACCCAACCTCCTCCAATGTACAGTTTCTTCATCAAATGTATATACTCTCTTTTTAGACTATTTTTGTATCACAAACAATACTGTGTTTGTAAATCTGGTATGTCATAAATGTATAGATGTAGCAGTATTGTCTATCTGTATGTCATGTGTGTCATATATGTTATGATGAATTGAAAATGGGGGACCCTGATGTAAAAAAGACAAAAGTATTTTTCTGGTCTGCATCCCCTTAACAATTGTGTGTATTGAGCTGTACTGTATTGTACCCATTCTGCAATCTGTTAATAAAATGTTCAATCAATATTTAAAGGGGAACTATTTTACTATTTCTTTCACTATTTGGGCACTTTTACACAATTCCTGTGAGTCTATGGAACACCTCTGTAATATATATATTTTTTTTATTCATTGTTTTGTATTTCTAATCAAGTCCTCAAAAACAGCATTTTTCTACCTCAAGATCTCGAGCCGTTTTGAGCCTGGCCACCTAAACCACTGCGCAGCGTCGTCTTCGCCTGAACATTAACATGCAGCAGTGACTATATGACATCACATATAGGCACATTTTCAAACGACTCAGTTCAGTGAGGGTCAATATTGTGAGAGGAGAATTGGAAGAATGCGCCAATATGAGAATTTTGAGACATAGATCATATTAATATAAGTTCACATAGCTAGGAAACAATGCTAAACACTCAAAAAGGCCATTTATAAGATAGTTCCCCTTTAACAGATTGCAGAATGGGTACAATACAGTACGGCTCAATACACACAATTGTTAAGGGGATGCAGACCAGAGAAAGACGTTTGTCTTGTTTACATCATCAGGGTCCCCCATTTTCAATTCATAGTGACATTTATGACACACAACATTGACATCATGACATTTATGGCATAGGGACATACATGACATACTACAGGTATATAGTAATGTTACATTTGTGACATATATGATATGCAAATATACAGTAATGTTACCCATAGATCCTGACAGAGATTATACATGGGGAGGAGACTGTACATTAGGAGGGGGGGGTGGGTGGTAGAAAAAAGATACATACAGTGGGGAGAGAATATACGGTGGGGAGGAGACTGTCTACACAGATACACCTGTGTGATGTTGCTACGGAGTTAAACTAATAAAGGATACTCGTCACAACCACAACAGGGGACTCACGTATTTGTACTGTGAAGTAACATGACAATGACAAATGTGTTGTTTCTGTTTTTCTTTTTGACATAGTTGCGGCACACGGAACAAGTTAACTCACCACTACAGCCCGCAGTAGCCTAGCCAGTCTCTTGAAACACCGCTATCTTCAAACTTCCATTCCTCTCGAAACTTTCTTTTGTTGGGTGGTGCCGCTCATCCTTTTCGTCTGAGAAAACCGCAGTGGTTTTTCTTTTTAGTGGCCGGTTTACTCGTTCCATTTAACCGACGCTATTAAGCTAACGTTAGCTAATCGGTATAGCAGCGTTACAGTGCAAGCAGCTACTAAGCAGGTGGTGGCTGTGACGTCGGTAAACAAGGAGAGTTGATGCGCGAGGCTGCAAAAAAGGCGACTCGTAAAACCAAAACACACTCGCAAATGTCACTCGCCCAATAGCCTCCAGCTGCAACCACGGAGCGAGCAGCGTAATCCTGTCTCTCGAGTCGCTGAGTGATGACTGCTTGGCGCGGCCGCGCCGCGATAGAAAAAAAATGCCCTTTTTCATGATATTTGGTGCCTCTGATTGGCTCAATTTTGTTTCAATCTGTATGCATCTACAAATCATATACCAGGTAGCCAATTCCGTCAGACTGCGAATCAAATTGACGGATCTCCCAATCAAATTGACGGAAATCCGTCTGGAGACGGAACGCTTTAATGCCTGTGGAGGAGAGAAAATAAAATAAGCACAGGGGCGGGGAAGAAGAGGGCGAAGCCACTTCCATGGTCAGTGGATGCATCAATGCAGAAACGAGGACCTGCAGAGCTACTGGGGCCGGCAACGTCGAAAGCATCTTGGCTACCTACGCGTTCCTCGACCCAGGCAGCAACGTCACTTTCTGCACAGAGAAGTTAATGGCAGCGCTTAACGTCACCGGCAGGAAGACAAGTATCCTGCTAAGGACCATGTGAGGCGAGCAGGTTGTGAGCAGCCAGATGGTGTCTGGGTTAGAAGTCTGTAGCTTGGATAGTGACAACTTCCTAGAGCTACCCAACACCTTCTCTCAGAAGTCAATACCTGCTCGTAAACAGAACATCCCACTGCAAGAGGAAGTTGATAAGTGGATCTCAGAGAAGTGCAAATACCGAAGATCCAGGCGGAGATAGGTCTTCTCATCGGGACTGATGTACCCAAGGCAATGGAACCATGGCAGGTGGTATCCAGCATGGTTCGTCAATGGCCCCCTCAGAGGAGAAGATGGCCATGAAACTACCAGTGGACTCATAGTCACTTCCAGAGTGTCAAGACAACCGGCTTGAGAAGTCGAGGGATGACATCCAGTTTCTGGAACTGGTCTAGCAGTCCGTGAAACTTACAGAGGGACATCGGCCTACCACTGAGGAACGCAGTCTTCAAGATGCCGAACAACAGAAGAGTAGCTGAACAGCGAGCTCTCAACTTAAAAAAGAGGTTCACGAAGAATCCCCAGTTCCACGCTGATTACTCAGTGTTCGTCGACGATTGGATCGCAAAGGGCTACGCAGTCAAGGTTCCCAGTGTGGAGCTCAGCCGCAGCTATGGAAAAGTTTGGTACTTGCCACACTATTGCGTGTACCATGCAAGGAAGAAGAAGATCTGCGTGGTGTTCGACTGTGGGGAATCATTCCAAGGCACCACCTTGAACAACCAGCTGCTACAGGGGCCGGATCTAACGAGTACTCTCCTGGGAGTCGTCACTAGATTGAGGCAAGAGGAGGTGCGCATGGACAGGACCTTGAGATCCGAGCTGGAGCTCCACCTAAACAAATCTGTGTTCTGGTCCGACAGCACCACTGGGCTAAACTACATCGCAAACAGAGCCAGTAGGTTTCGCGCCTTCGTGGCAAATCGAGTGGAGACCATTATGTAGTATGTAGATACTGCAACAAATCCTGCTGACCACGCGTCGAGAGGACTCAATGTGGAATCATTCCTGCGCAATGAGACTTGGATACAGGGGCTGGAATTCCTCACCAAGCCAGAAGAGGAATGGCCTCGGAACCCAGAACACCGTGGGGACCTAACCACGGAGGAACCAGAGGTAAAGAACGCTGTAGTCAGCGCTACTGCAGCTGAAGAGCAGTTCGACACAGTTCAGCGGTTCCTGACCAGCACGGGCTTGTGTAAAGACAAAGACGACCACTTTGGATAGACCTATCACTGAGATCTGTCTTCTCCAAGAGGCCTCATGAGGCGGTGGTAAAGACCGTCCTCCTACGGTGTGCCATGTACTAGTGATCTCTGGCACCAGGTATTGGTTGTCCAGCAGCAGAGACACTTATCGGTTAAAATAGTGTTTGGTTTAGCTCCTTGTTTTTTTAGTTGTTAGTAATTGTCTCTAGATTAGAAGTACAATTAGGGGCCGGTGTAGGAGCCAAAGCTATATATTTAGGTTATTGTATTGTATGAATGTTTATATGTTTATTTTTGTAGCCTTACATTGAAACGGCATTAGGAATATTGATTGGATTTAGATAGTCATTGAACCATCTTATTTGTCATAATAGAACATTCTAGAACATTTGTGATGTCACAGTATGATGTCATAACCAAACATTCTAGAACGTTTGTGATGTCACCATATGATGTCATAACCAAACATTCTAGAACATTTGTGTATCTATATATTCAGCAATTCTCTCAGAGGGGGTCCAGTAGAAGAAGAAAAAGAAGGTGAAGAAGGAGAAGAAGGAGAAGAAGAAGAGCCCATAAAAAGAATTGCGGAGGGCAGATTTTACAGAGGAGTGAGCGGTCAACAATTCTCTCAGAGAATACGAATGAACCGCTGGGTAAAGCTGAGGGGGAGTGAGCGGTGGTGGAAGGCGAGCCATGCAGCTTATGGAGAGCGGGGAGAGTGGAGTCCTCGTGAATGGCCCCGGCCGGTGCAAGAATGTCCAGGGTTTTGGGTGAATCGAGATGGGAGCGAGTGGAATGAGGGCTTGCATCAGGAGGGACGCGAGTCACCGGGTGCGAGCCCAGTGTCCCCTTGGGGTGTGACGTGTGGAGAGGGAAGTGAGAAGGAGGTCTCGGAGATGGTGGAAGACTACGGAGAGGGAAGTGAGAAGGAGGTCTCGGAGATGGTGGAAGACAAAGGGAAGGAGTCGGATGGTGTAAAGAAGAAGAAGAAGGAAGAGGAAGAACGGCAAATGGAGCTAACGACCGATATTCGCGATCAGTCGGAGTACAGTGGGGAGGAGAGGGAGAAAGAAGAGAGGGAGGAGGAGGGGTGGGAAACGGTGGGGAAGAAGAGGAAGAAGCGGACGGAGAGGAACGACAGCGATGGGGATAGTGAGAGTAGGGGGGAGGAGAGGGGGGGAGAAGGGGGGAAGAGGAAGAAAGGGGGGGACGATAGCTCAAGTGGGCCGGGAGACGAGGGTGCAGGAAAAGATGTGGCAAAAGCGGAAGTGATCCATATAGTGGTCAGGCTTGAGGGGGAGAGGGATGAGAGGAAAGTAGGTAGGCTCGAGTGGCCCAAACTCATTGCCGAGCGATTAGGAGAGGTAAAGTACGTGAACGTTTTGTGGGATGGGAATCTGGCCGTAGGGTGTGGTAGTGAGGGGCAGGTGGAGGTGGCTAGGAAGATGCAGAGCATTGGGGGGGTGGGTATAAGTAAGGTGGCGAGAGTAGGGGAGAAGAGGGGGGGGGGATGTAAGGGGGTGATAGCTGGGGTACCGGTCGAGCAGCTGGTGGAAGAGCTAAAGGAGGACGGGCGTAATGGCATAGTTAAGAGTGCAGCAAGGATGAAGAGGGGAGCGGAGAGGGCAGTGACGGGGACGGTAGTGATTACGTTTGAGGGTGGGGTTGTTCCTAGGGAGGTGTTTGTAGGGCGTAGGATGTATAGGGTTAGGGAATTTGTTCATAATCCTCTTAGGTGCTATAGGTGCCAGGGGTTTGGCCATATAGCTACCACGTGTATGAAGGGGATGAGGTGCGCTAGGTGTGGCGGGGAACATGAATATGGGAAATGTGGAGAGGGAGTGAAGCCGAAGTGCTGTAGTTGTGGTGGGGAGCATAGTGTAGCGTTTCGGGGGTGCGAGGTGATGATGAAGGAGGTCGCGGATCGGAGAGAGAGAAGGGAGGGTAAGTTGACGTATGCTGGGGCGGTTAGCAGGGCAGGACAGGGTAGCCAAGAAAGGGTGCAGGGGGTTGAAGGAGGGCATTTGGCAGTGAGGGTAGAGCAGGTGGAAAGAGAGAGGGGAAGGGAGGAGAAATTAGGTATTGTGGCCTTCGTGGCAGGGGTAGTTACTGGTATGGCAGAGGCTAAGGGTAGAACAGAGATGGTGAAGATGATTGTTAGGATAGCGGTTCAACATCTGGGATTGGAAGGTCTGGACTGGAAGGAGGTGTGTAATGAATTGGCTGAGGGGGCTGCGAGGGACAAGGCTGCGAGGGACAAAGCAGCCCAGGATAAGATAGCAGGGGGCAAGGAGGGTCCCGCGGAGGGGGGCTCAGGCAGGAAGTAGCAGCAGTAGCTGCACTCCAATGGACAATGTAGTTGATGACGGGGTCCAGTAGAAGAAGAAAAAGAAGGTGAAGAAGGAGAAGTAGGAGAAGAAGAAGAGCCCATAAAAAGAATTGCGGAGGGCAGTAATACGCCACGATGCGTCTACTCTGCCGGAAATTCAAATAAGAAGAAGAAGAAGAAGAAGAGGGACAAAGCAGCCCAGAATAAGATTGCAGGGGGCAAGGAGGGTCCCGCGGAGGGGGGCTCAGACAGGAAGTAGCAGCATTAGCTGCACTCCAATGGACAATGTAGGGGATGACGGGCTCCAGTAGACTGCGGGAAAAGAAGAAGAAGAAGAAGAAGAAGAGCTCATCAAAAGAATTGTGGAGGGCAGTAATACGCCACGATGCGTCTACACTGCCGGAAATTCAAATAAGAAGAAGAAGAAGAACAGTCAGCGTGCATCTTGAAACAGGACTGAACAGAGACTAAACAACATAGACTGAAGCCTGCATTTCTCAACCAAGGTGCCTTGCCTACCATTTTGTTGATTTACGGCTTTCCAGTGTGGAGGAATTTTCATGTGTCGAGTCGGCTGTGATTTTGGAGACTGGGAAAATACAGTTTTCTTACCTTGTAACGTGAATATTTAGGAAAATAGCTTTAGGACCACTTCTGTAAAGAAAGAATTCGCTGTGGAAGAGAAATAAACCATTTGGATATCTTTGTTTTACACTGGAGCGGCTGTGGACATAATTTTTCTTTATCAACGAACGTACTACTCACGAGTAAGCAACTTTAACCAGTAGAGTGGAACGTCGGCCCTCATATCAAGTGTGAAAAGTTAACTATATACATTACTTTTATTTTGTAGATAACAACATATTTGGAGGTTCTCATTAGAATATTTAACTTTTGATTCATAACCAACAGTCAACCTTTTGCAGGAACAAAAGCTAAATAACTGTGTCCTCATCCATCAAGATGCCAAAAAGAAGATTGTGTACTACAACGAGCCAGACACAAGCACCTCTCAGCTGAATAAGCTGCCAAATACTTATTTCAAGACTTACAATTAGGACAGCCCTTGTAGAGATATAGTGTAATAGTATTGCACTTGAACATGAATTATTTATGTTAGATTAGATGAGGACAATGTCCTCATAAAAGGAACATTTTAGCCCACAATGCATGTGGCATAAATTACACAGACATACCATGTAAAACAGACATTAACTGGATTCCCAAAAACAGTCCATGCATTATATGGAATTAATGACATCGATGACACCAGGTGGAATTCATCTGTACTCGTCACGTTCTAAATCCAATCCCCCATTCTGAATCCCACTGTCTCTGATAGTCAAGTTTGTTTATTTGTTTGTTCTACCAGAAATATCGACTTCACGTTTTTCTCGATCCAATCTCGAAAATGTACTATCCGTGTCTGAGCAGAGTAAAACTTTCAACGACAGTTCTCTCTCTCATAGTTGAAGCTCTCTAAACCGAGCAAATCCCAGACGCTGTTTGAGTCTCGTTCCTCTGTATCACTTGAAAGGAGGCTGCTTGTGATCTGAGGGTTTGAAGAAGAAGCAACAGAGGGTATGATTGTCATGCCTGGTATAACAACATGACGAGGGCTGTCGGGACGGGAGCATTTGTTCATAACGCACAGCAGTCAGTCATCACTGTGGCATTCGCTCCTCTTTGAGCAAAGTCTCTTTCACAGTGAGTGACATCCCTCAGCTCAGTGAGCGCAGTCTGGGTTGAGTGGGCGTAGAGTCTGGCCAGACACCTGGCATCATGCGCTCCCAGGGTCCACTCTGCAGCGTAGGCCTCCCGAGCCGTCACCTCCCCACCCTGTGCTTTAGCCAGACACACAGGCAGCACACGTTCACTGATCCTGGCCTTGTCCAGCAGCTTGAGTACAGCCAGGTCCGAGTCCATTGTTGCAGGGTCAAAAATGTTATGCACCAGGATACTTGAAACCTGTCGAGGCAGAAGAAGACAAAAACCAAAAGAGTGCTTGATTTACTGGATCTTGCAAGTGATGTGTCTGTTTTGTTGTTGTTGTTGTTGTTGTTGTTGTGGTTGTTGTTGTTTATTATAGGTTATGTAACCATCTATAAAGCAAGGAAAGTTCAAGTAGCTTCAGCATGTCATACCTTATCTGAATATACTGTAACGTCTAGCTGTAAGACCTATTGGCAAAACTAACTCCCAGTGACATTTGGAGTCATTGTCATCCCAATGATTGGGATATTTATTTATCTGGATTGTTTTTAGACAAGCACCCCTGTCCCTTTACAACTTCTTTCTAGAGCTGTCACTCTATTCTACTCTGTCAGGGAATAGGTGTTCTATTCTACTCTGTCAGGGAATAGGTGTTCTATTCTACTCTGTCAGGGAATAGGTGTTCTATTCTACTCTGTCAGGGAATAGGTGTTCTATTCTACTCTGTCAGGGAATAGGTGTTCTATTCTACTCTGTCAGGGAATAGGTGTTCTATTCTACTCTGTCAGGGAATAGGTGTTCTATTCTACTCTGTCAGGGAATAGGTGTTCTATTCTACTCTGTCAGGGAATAGGTGTTCTATTCTACTCTGTCAGGGAATAGGTGTTCTATTCTACTCTGTCAGGGAATAGGTGTTCTATTCTACTCTGTCAGGGAATAGGTGTTCTATTCTACTCTGTCAGGGAATAGGTGTTCTATTCTACTCTGTCAGGGAATAGTTGTTCTATTCTACTCTGTCAGGGAATAGGTGTTCTATTCTACTTTGTCAGGGAATAGATGTTCTATTCTACTCTGTCAGGGAATAGTTGTTCTATTCTTCAAGTTCAAGTTCAAGTTTCTTTATTAGTTGTCATACAGAAGTACAGAATACTTTTATACAAAATGCTTCTTTCTGTTACGCTCCAGAGACTGTGCTAGACAAAAAAGATAAGTATAGCAGTATAAAATAGAAGTCACGTACGTGGACACAAGTGTTCAATATGTACATATATACAATGTTCAATGCAAAGTAGAAGTAACTGAGTTACCATACAATATACTAATATACAATATACTATATAGTGCAAAGCAGAAAACACCTTACTGTAAATTGTACCTAAATTGTACCTCATCCCATTTCTGCTTTGCACTATATAGTATATTGTATATTAGTATATTGTATAGTATATTGTATGGTAACTCAGTTACTT
>NC_140167.1:91152915-91155325 GCF_963971535.1 Notolepis coatsorum
CTATTGACGAACACTGACCCTTAGCTGCCAGAGATGTACAGCACTCCATGGTGAGATGTTGTTCACCATCTGTAAGTCACTTTGAATAAAAGCGTTCAGCTAAATGACTCAATTGTAAATTGAGAAGAGGAAGAAAAAAAGGGTGTCTAGGTTTTATTCCAGACAAACTGCAGGGACAAGTGTTTGTCGATATGAACAAACCGACAGTCTTCAGATGCAGGGGTGTAAAGTACTTGAGTTATTGTACTTTGTTACAAGACTTAAGTACTGTTTTGGGGGATTTGTACTTTACTAGAGTATTATTAGGTTTGTATACTTTTACTCAATTACATTTCAGAGAAAAAAAACATACTTTTTACTCCTTACATTTAAAATGCAGACCTACAACGTACAAATCTCACAGGTCCAACCATTTTAATTTGTTTATTTGTTTCTCTGGCCGAACTAACGTTAACGTTATTAATCCTGCGGCCGCACTTTATTTAAAAGCAGCCAATCAAATCCCCATCAATGAAAATGAACCCGCCCATACCCATGCTGATTGGTCCTTGTGCAAGACTAGAAAGATTTGATTAAACACCTGCTATCAGAAGAATAGACGGTCAGAAAAACAATTGCTTTTACTTTTACTTTTTAGTACTTAAGTACATTTAAAAGTAGACACTTTTTGACTTTTACTCAAGTGTGTTTCTATCCAGATACTCTGACTTTTACTTGAGTACGATTTGAGACGGTACCCGTACTTTCACTTAAGTATAATTTCTGGGTACTTTTTACACCCCTGTAATCAGATGACTGACTCTTTGGTTCAGCCTGCACTCCCAGCACAGGGGTAGACAGGCCTGTGTAACTCTACTCCCCAGAATCTCCCGAGCCTCACCAGAAATAGGCAGCGGAGGGCAAACTTTTTGACTCCTGACACTCTGCCTAACAGAGCCGTGTATGGAGGTTTCACAGATAAGAGCTCTCAGATCTCAGTGATGAATGCCGGGCCTTCGACAGTGACAAGAGTGACGGTTTGAGGTCGTGGGAGAGAGACATTTCAGGGGACGAAAGAATGTGAAAGGCCCTCGTTCAGAATGCATGTAATGTTGTTTTGCGGTAATGCAATATGACTTTTCATGTTTCCTCTCCATCATCTACTCTTTTCTCTCTTCTCTCTCTCTCTCTCTCTCTCTCCTCTCTCTCTCTCGCTCTCGCTCTCTCTCTCCCCCCCCCCTCTCTCTCTCTCCCCCCCCCCCCCCCTCTCTCTCTCTCTCTCTCTCTCTCTCTCTCTCTCTCTCTCTCTCTCTCTCTCTCTCTCTCTCTCTCTCTCTCTCTCTCTCCCTCTCCCTCTCTCTCATCGTCTGGTTTTGGGCGGCTGCTCTGTTTGTTTTCTGTGTTTAGATCAAAGAGGGGGGGGGGGGGGGGCACTCCGGCCTCTCTGAACCCAGAAGTTCTTGAGTTCATTCGTCATCATGACTGTATTGTATAATCCATCTCACCCAGGAATCACAGAAGAATGAGGGAGAGAGGAGATAGGAGGGGGGAGAGGAAGAGGGAGAGATAGGAGGGAGGAGAGGAGAGGGAGAGAGGATGATAGGAGGGAGGAGAGGAGAGGGAGGAGAGGAGAGTGAAATTACCAAAGGAAGAGAACCAGAGACAGAAGGAAAGGAGACGATGGAGACAATTGTCGCTCTCCATGAAGAAAGGCAGGGGATTTGGGTTGGATGATTCATGGAGGGGAGGGGCCTGTTGGATGATTCATGGAGGGAGGGGCCTGTTGGATGATTCATGGAGGGGAGGGGCCTGTTGGATGATTCATGCTTCAGCTGATCCTGAACAAGTGTCGAGATTTCTGAACAAGTGTCGAGATTTATACTGTAATCTACTGAGTGACTAAGAAAAGAAAATACACAGGCCTGCCTTTCATTTACTTTTACATTTATTTATCATCCTTCCCCACTGTGTGTGTGTGTGTGTGTGTGTGTGTGTAGGTGTGTGTGTGTGTGTGTGTGTGTGTGTGTGTGTGTGTGTGTGTGTGTGTGTGTGTGTGTGTGTGTGTGTGTGTGTGTGTGTGTGTGTGTGTGTGTGTGTGTGTGTGTGTGTGTGTGTGTGTGTGTGTGTGTGTGTATCCATGTGTGTGTACACTAACCTCCTGTCTTGGGGAGGGAGAGCTCCTTAGTACATGAGGCTATGGTTACCTCCCCCAGTATAAGTCACCGGACAGAGGCTTTCTTAGTGGACTCCTGCCTTTGGGGAAACCAGGCCTATAGAGTCTAGCTGAGTCCCAGCAGTGCCTCCACTGCAGCCCATCAATAACACCCTGATGACAGCCACCCATCCCCACCTGGCCTCCTCATAGACGGTGAATTACAGCCTGGATCTGAGGCACGCAGTCTCAGCCTCAGTCACAAGGCCCTGGGCCCAA
>NC_140167.1:91155525-91173025 GCF_963971535.1 Notolepis coatsorum
GGTTTTACGAAACAATTAAATAGATTCAACATGAATGTTGATTCACATCAATGAATACAATAACAATTATTAAATTAGATGCGGTTGCGATTTCCACGCCCATACTAATGCCATCTCACTTCGTATTTTTGATAACTTCAGATGAACCCAGGGTGATGGTCATGGAGAGCTGGAGCGTGGAGGTGGTGTTGGACTATGTGGAGACTAGGGATGGGTACCGAATCTGGTACTTTTAAGGGTATCGACCGAATCACGTCGGTACTACCGGAGTATCACGTGAGATCCACCGGTGCCACATTTCGGTAATGAAAAAAAAAGATTAAACATATAATTTTTTTTAAATCCGATGATGTCAACATTTAGTTTACCGCAAAACGAAACCTATGGAGTGTGCCACACGTTCACGTCGACGTTCACGCGCACAATACATGCTTACCTAGGATGTGACTCGATTCAACAAGCCGAAAACGGTGTGGTTACACTTTATAAAGCTAGGTGCAGACAACGCTCGCTGCAATATTATATATATATTAACAAATTGTTCTGAATAAATAATAATGATAATAATAATTAGAAGTTTGGACAATTTTTTTTAAACTGAGGTAGGTAGATAACATTTTTAGAGACTAAAGTACTGAAAAAAGCTACCATCGGGTACCCGGTATCGATTCACAGGTACCAGTACCGGTGTAAATGTGAACGGTACCCGATCCTAGTGGAGACGGAGCGTGGGGGAGGTTGCGTTTGACCCTGTGGACACGGAGCGTGGAGGTCACGTGGAGGTCACGTTCGACCCCCAGAGACGGGTCCTTCACTCACCACACTAGCTGCGTCTGTGAAGCCCTCCACTGCAGCACAGAGACGGCCCTCGCTCAAGAAAGTCAATAAATGCCAGTGGGGCCACCATTATATAGGCTAGTTGGTGTGTGTGTGTGTGTGTGTGTGTGTGTGTGTGTGTGTGTGTGTGTGTGTGTGTGTGTGTGTGTGTGTGTGTGTGTGTGTGTGTGTGTGTGTGTGTGTGTGTGTGTGTGTGTGTGTGTGTGTGTGTGTGTGTGTGTGTGTGTGTGTGTGTATGTGTGTGTGTGTGTGTGTGTGTGTGTGTGTGTGTGTGTGTGTGTGTATCCATGTGTGTGTACACTAACCTCCTGTCTTGGGGAGGGAGAGCTCCTTAGTACATGAGGCTATGGTTACCTCCCCCAGTATAAGTCACCGGACAGAGGTCTTAGTGGACTCCTGCCTTTGGGGAAACCAGGCCTATAGAGTCTAGCTGAGTCCCAGCAGTGCCTCCACTGCAGCCCATCAATAACACCCTGATGACAGCCACCCATCCCCACCTGGCCTCCTCATAGACGGTGAATTACAGCCTGGATCTGAGGCACGCAGTCTCAGCCTCAGTCACAAGGCCCTGGGCCCAAGCCCAGGTGGTCAGTATGGTCAGGGGTGTAAAAAGTACCCAGAAATTATACTTAAGTGAAAGTATGGGTACCGTCTCAAAATCGTACTCAAGTAAAAGTCAGAGTATCTGGATAAAAACACACTTGAGTAAAAGTTAAAAAGTTTCTACTTTTAAAATGTACTTAAGTACTAAAAAGTAAAAGTACAAACCTTTTTTCTGACTGTCTATTCTTCTGATAGCAGGTGTTTAATCAAAGATCCCTGCCTTCTAGTCTTGCACCAGGACCAATCAGCATGGGTATGGGCGGGTTCATTTTCCATTGATGGGTATTTGATTGGCTGTTTTTAAATAAAGTGCGGCTGCAGGATTAATAACGTTAACGTTAGTTCGGCCAGAGAAACAAATATACTAATTAAAATTGTTGGACTTGCGAGATTTGTACTTTGTAGGTCTGCATTTTAAATGTAAGGAGTAAAAAGTATGTCTTTTTTCTCTGAAATGTAATTGAGTAAATGTTATGGTTTGAAACCGACCCCAATAGCACAACACAAGACAGGTATGAGAGTAAGCCAAAACAGGGCAATATTTATTCTATAACAAAAAGCGGCACAGTCCCTTTAAGGGAGAACACAAAAAACACTAGAGTCCATGAAATATGAAAACTGCGGCACTGTGCCTTTAACAGGCGAACAGGCTAAGGGACTAGGGGCACTGGAGAGGGGGACAGGGACAGAGGCCTGGAGAGGCGGGCTGGAGACAGGGACAGAGGTCCCCTGATCAGTCCCCTGATCCCACCTGGTCGGGGACTGACCCTTAGATTAATTTGTCTAGTTTAGTTAGGATGTCTATTTTCTCATGTCTGCTTTTCTTCAGACATGGGAGAACCTTTTTAACCTCTGTCTCTCTCAACCGGTCCCATGGAGCAGCTTCATACCGTCTTCTGTCTGGCCTGCGGTGCTGAGCCTTCTGGGTGGCTTCTCCTGCCCCCATGGGGAATACGGCCCTGAGCTATTGTCTTGTACCTCATCCTGTATCCTTACGCCTGCAGTAGTTCTATCTATTACTCAATTTCACAATTGTCTTATATACTATGATTCTACTGTCACCATGTATGCATATGCTCACTACATATTTATTGCTCCTTCTCCTCCCACTACAAACATGGGAACTCTTTAACCCCTGTCCAAACCCCCCCCCATCTTTCTGAGTGTTTGTCTCGTAGTGCTGACCAAGGTGGTGGATGTCTCGGGGTCTTGGCCAAGATTGCAGTGACTGTTGCACTATTCACATATATGCTTACCACTTGTATCTATTGCTATGTCCGCCCATCACAATCACGTGAGCTGTCTAACGCCTGTCCCGTCTCCCTGTCTCCCTGTGAGTGGCTTTGTGTACTTTTGACAATAAATAAAGTAAGAATTTGTTCTTACTTGCTTGCCTGGGTAAATAAAGGTTAAATAAATTAAATTAAAAATAAATAAATAAATAAATTGAAAACCGGTAGGCCGATAATATCGGACATCTCTACTAATAATACTTGAGTAAAGTACAAATCCCCCAAAACAGTACTTAAGTATTGTAACGAAATACAATTACTCAAGTACTTTACACCCCTGAGTATGGTGTGAAGGTGAACGCCCCACCAGGGAAGCCGTTACCCAGAACACACACAGCTACGCATTCATACTGTAAATAAATACAGGCACAAACTGTGAGCGGCACGCACATGCACTCTGCCTTGTCCCCAGGGTCTCCGTCTGGTACCAGACGGACACCCATCATCTGTATCGAGAGGGGCTTCTGGGAGGAGGAGCGGTCACCTCAGCAGCGGTCCTCTTGACCGGTGCAAAGCGTGTGGAGAGGCGAGAGACCCGCAGAGGAGCGCTTCCCAGCGCTTGTTTGGACGGGGCTGGGTGTGAGCGAAGGACCGCAGAGGGTTTAAACATACACTGCACTCCAGGGGGTTTAGAACTCAGCAGGCACCTCGACGGGACAGCCGGGTGATTTATGAGCTGGGGCTGAGCCTGCGCAACCTACTGGGGCGAGGCGCGCCGCAGCGTGATTGAAAGTCACATCCGAGCCAATGCAGAGAGCGCTCACTCATAGGCCGCTGCGCGCACCAAGAGATGCCGGTGTTGTGTTTTGATATTTCGGGGTCTCTATCATCGAAGATGACAAAATAGCATTTTACAAAGTAATTTGAGCACACAGGATAACAAGGTGTAAGTTTCTTCAAGTGTTCAGATTTGGCCTCTACTAGTTTCTATCTCTCTCTTCTCTCTCTCTCTCTCTCTCTCTCTCTCTCTCTCTCTCTCTCTCTCTCTCTCTCTCTCTCTCTCTCTCTCTCTCTCTCTCTCTCTCTCTCTCTCTCTCTCTCACACTCTATCATTCCTTCCTTTCCCTCTCTCTTTATCCTATCTCGATTCCCACCCTCATCCCCTAGCTCAGGTTGACAAACATTTGACCATAGATGTTATGGGGGGGGGGGGGGCTAGCAGCAGATGATGATGATAGTGTATCAGCAGGTGAGCTAGCTAGCAGCAGATGATGATGATAGTGTATCAGCGGGGAGCTAGCTAGCTAGCAGATGATGATGATAGTGTCTCAGCGGTGAGCTAGCTAGCAGCAGATGATGATAGTGTATCAGGGTTTCAGCAGCCAATGTGCAACATTGACCAAAAACCTACTGCAGTTGAAGTGTGGGGTTACAGCCTTGCGGTAGTGTTGACAGGAAATAGTGTTGTATAGGCAGGGCCGCCTCAGGGGGTGTGCGAGCAGTGCGGTCGCACAGGGCCTCGCGGGAAGGGGGGCCTCGCAAAAAAAAAACGAAGAAAGAGGTCGGTCATTATCAGTCGGTCGGTCACCAACCAAGGAACGTTGACGAAAGGCCTCTCGCTAGCGGGACAAATGGCCGGAGCCTTTCATGGTATAGCCATGTCGGCTAGTAGCTAGCTTAGCTAAATGCTAACTAGCGTTAGCTAACCTAGCGAGGCGAGGCGAGTGGATGTCTTTTCAAAAGAAGGAGAAGAGAACTTGTGAGCAGATAAATCTGTTAGGCAGCAATACGCCGAAATTACACCGTGGGGCCAAGAAAGTCTCCTTCTACGTTGATACTGCGTTATGGTGAGTCAACTTATGATTATATACCCGCCGTGGACCTGAGTCACCTGACCCTATCTCTCTTTCTCTCTCTGGAGCCAAACTGGTCGACTAGCTAATACTACTAGTAGCTAACTGTGTGAGCTAACTGTTAGCCAGTTAGCTGTTTAGCGTCAGCTGGGAACGTTCGTTTGATGCTATCAGTTAGCCTTGAGAATAGCAGGCCCTTTGACAGAAGATGTAGTCGGGCCTGCACCATGACAAGGCTCTGGCCATAGCTTCTTTTTGTCCCGCCAGCGAGAGGCCTTTCGTCAACGTGGAGACCTTGCGGCCTTTCGCCCTGCGTTCATCGTGCAGGTAACTTGGATTAATGAAAATGTCATGATGACATTACCCCACTCTTCCTTCCTTCCCCTCCCGAATGTTTTGTTAATAACGATGTTTTTTTCCAGGCAAAACATATGCTACTTCACAACATTTGGAGATACGACATGTGCTGTGTGTGAATGGTCGTTTGTGTAGCTTGGGTAGCGTTGGGCCGTTGGCCAAAGCTGTGTGTCACGTGGCCTGGTGTCACAGTACCTGGCTAGCCTATTTAGCTGATGTCGGCCATTGGCTCCTTGCTGCTTTGGTTTCTCTGTTGACCCTCTTCTTGTTGGATTTAAGTGTTGATCTTTGTCCTTTTGAATCTCTCATACATGCTATAGTCTCTCTCTAACACACACACACACATGACAAACACACATGTTCTCTCTCTCTCTCTCTCTCTCTCTTTCTAACACACACAGTCTGCCTATGGCGGCCTTTCTCGATGGCTAGGCTGTGCTCAAGGATCTTCAGTCACAGTGCTCAGGTATTCTGCCACTGTGTACTCTCTGTTTAGGGCCAAATAGCATTTCAATTTCTTTCCAATGTGTCTCTCTCTCTCTCTCTCTCTGTACACTGTATATTGACTGTAGAACGGGAGCTCTCTCTCGCTCTCTCTTTTGCTATATGTTGACTGTATTATGCCCCGCCTCGGGCAGCGCTATTATTTAAGAATATGTTGACTGTATAAAAAAAAAAATATATATATATATATATATATATATATATATATATATAATTTTATTTAATTTTTTACCTTGGGGGGGGGGGGGGGGGGGGGGGGGCTCGCGTTAAATCTCGCACAGGGCCTCGCATTTCTCCCAGGCGGCCCTGTGTATAGGGAGGTGTAGTGGTTACATCATTTTAGTTTTTCTGTGTTCCACCCTCTGTCCAACGCAATGCATTTCCCCATTGCCCATTTCTAAATTGTCTCGTTTAAAACAAATTAAGCATGGACATTTGCATGGTGTACCTTTCTGTGCGTATTCATCCACAATCTATAGCTAGTTAGTTTAGGTTCGTTTTAACGTTAGATAATGTACAAAATAAACGTATTCCGCTGCTATAGACGTCGCTCTTTTATTTTGAAAACCCCCAGAAAGGAAGTCATTATATTAGCTTTAGTATTAGCTCCGAGCGTACAGTAGTTAGTAGTATATTATCAATACCCGCCATTGGATTACTGTTTTCTAAATTGGGGAGGCTTTTAATCGTCAAGGTAAGAGGATTTTAAGTCATGGTATCCATAAACTTCAATCGGTTCGGATCCTTTGAATGAATGAGAATGTAAACAAACATGGCTTCCACGTAGAAATCACTGACTGCGCGCAGAGAGGAGTCGTTCGGCAAAAAATAGTTCAGAGTATATCTGATTAGAAAACGTAATTGTCGAATTCAATTATTTTTTATTTCTCCACGTGGTAAATACACAGGTCACAACATGTTTACAGGAACGTTTTGGAGTTGTATTTGGAGTGTATTTGGTGACTGTAGGGCACTGTAGGGAACGTCAGGCTGTAAAACCCCCCCACTTCCAGTGATGAAGCTAAGCTACGCTAACGGAGCGACTGTTCCCTAAGCTAAATGCACGCACAGAGACAAAAAAGGTATGTATCTTCTTGTCTAACTCCAGGGAAGATGTTAAATAAGCTAATTTCCCAAAATGTTGGAGTTTTCCTTTAACAATTGGTACAATGGGAAAATAACTGACCCTGAATCTGTGGCTATTATCTGTTTCACCCAACACTATAGTTTATAGCCAACCACCAATATTTGTATTTATAATTTAAATTGTATAACGTACGTATGCATATTAAATCACTGTAAATACTAATGTAAATCATTGTTTCGTTGTATATATTGTGTATAGTTTATAACGTTATATATATATTTTTTTACGTAACGTTAGTAGCTAGCTAACTTAGCTTGCTAGCCAGCATGATGCGTGCAGTGCTTTGCCCCAGAGTGTAACCACAGTCTGAGAAGAGGACCTGCACATTTTACTCGTTCCCGAAACTCCTCTACATGCCCCGATTTAAAATGGTTCACGACAGTAGACATTGCTAACGTCTAGTACGTTAAGCTAGGTAATGTTAGCGTTAGCTAGGCTAAGCTAGCTAGCTTGGTATCAGCTGGCCGTGGCGTGGATTAGGCGACAGCACTTTTACAACAAATTAAAAACCTTAGAACTACCTTTATTTCAACCAAAAATGCTTAAACAATAATGTTAGTGATAGAAGGGAACTCATTTTGTGCAAAAATTGAAGCTTTTCAATTTCCATGCGGCAGAATTGTTACAATAGCCGATAATCCATTTTCCCAATGATGAACAACCAGTGACGTCAGACTGCACCTCCCTATAGCAACAGTGGTATTACAGTGATTCATGTGCGGCAATATCCCACTAGAAGTGGTATCACGTTGATATCATTAGATTATGTGTCAAAACGTTGTGAACATACTTATACAGTATTACTTCCATCAGAAATAAGGTAGAACAGTCATGTCATACTTAATGGACAACATTAATATAATTTGGTCAATAGGTGGCAGTATAGGACTTGTGTTCAGTAACTTCGCCTTCTAGGGAACCGTACCCTGCTACCTACGGGCGCACGAGGCGAGCTGATTCTCACAATTGAGAGGATTCAGAACCAGTAACATCATGTCCGCGCCTCCTTTTGTCCATGACTAACTACAACCTGTTTCATAGTGGGCAATACATTACAAAACACACATAAAGGTTAACAATGATACATGCAATGTCGAGAGCCCAATGAGGTGATGTTTGAGTCAAGTTTTAAGACGACGAGTAAAGTGGTTTAGAAGTTGACCGTCAATTGATGATGCCGTGTCTCGTGGCACATTAAATAGAGTGTTGAAATACAATTCCCCATTAATCATTAAAGTGTTGGAGCTAAGTATCTCCAAGGGGATTATAAAGGTTATGTTTCGGAAATGAGTTGAAATGCTGTTTGGTAAATGAATATTGACATATTTGGTATAAGTGTTAAAAGGTGGTTTAGAGCAGGGGTTCCCAAACTTTTCAGGCCGGGGCCCAGAAAATAAGGCGTCAGAGAGCCGCGGCCCAATGCACATCGTCTGGCTTTTTTTTTTTTTTTTTTTGTCAGGCGATTGATTTTTTAAGCCAAATATCACTTCAATCCTATTAAGTTAGTTCAAGTTAGTTATTCATTTATATGTGCTATTTATGAGAGGGCTAACTTGTTGCAAAATAATAATGATAATAATAATAGCCTCATTAAAATACTATTGTTGCTTCGGTTGTTTTCAGCGTTTTATGTGCATAATCTGTTATTTAGTTTGAAATGTTCGTTGAAATACGTCGATTTTTCGTTTTTGTTTATTTATTAAGTTAATATAAAACCATATAGTCACATTTTAGAATACAATAGAATAGAATTTTAGAATACAACTAGAAACACTGTCCTGGCCTGCTTCTAAGTTCAGTGGCCTGACAAAAAAAATTTAAATAAAAAAATAAAAAATAAAAAAATAAAAGATAATTTTTTTTTTTTTTTTTTAAATCATCTCGCGGCCCACCCGTGGCTGCTCGCGGCCCACCTTTGGGTCGCGACCCCGACTTTGGGAACCACTGGTTTAGAGGACTAGAATTAGCCCACGCTAGCTAGAAGTTAGCTAGGCACTGGAGCTGTCTCTCTCTCTCTCTCTCTCTCTCTCTCTGTGTTCACCGCCATATTTAATCAATCCCTGGCGGAGTCGGTGGTCCCTGCCTGCTTCAAGATGTCTACCATCATCCCTGTACCGAAGAAACCCTCCCCAACATGTCCAAATGACTACAGACCGGTGGCACTCACCTCTGTGGTCATGAAATGTTTTGAGAGGCTGGTCAAGGATCACATTTGTGCCTCCCTCCCCAGTGATATGGACCCTATGCAATTTGCATACAGGCCAAACAGGTCCACTGACGACGCGGTCTCCCAGGTACTGCACAGCACCCTCTCCCACCTTGACCGTCAGAAGGGGGGCTATGTGAGACTGTTGTTCATTGACTACAGCTCAGCGTTCAACACCATAGTCCCCACCAGACTGGTGGACAAGCTGATCGAGCTGGGTCTGAGCTCCGCCCTGAGCGCCTGGGTACTGGACTTTCTGAGTGAAAGACCCCAGGCGGTCAGGGTGGGGGGTCAGACCTCCAACACCATCACCCTGAGCATCGGGTCCCCCCAGGGCTGTGTTCTAAGCCCCCTGCTGTACTCACTCTACACACATGACTGTGTGGCTAAGTTCAGCTCCAACTCCATAGTGAAGTTCGCAGACGACACAGTGGTGGTGGGGCTGATCTCGGACAACGACGAGAAGGCCTACCGGGAGGAGGTTGAGGTACTGGAACGCTGGTGCCAGGACAACAGCCTGCTCCTGAACATTGGTAAAACCAAGGAGCTGATCGTGGATTATAGGAGAGGACAGCAGGAGACGCACACACCACTGATGATTAACGGGGCTACCGTGGACAGGGTGAGCAGCTTTAAGTACCTGGGGGTCCACATCTCAGAGGACCTGACATGGTCAACACACATAGACACAGTAGTAAAGAAGGCGAAACAGCGCCTCTACCACCTGAGACAGTTAAGGAAGTTCAGAGTATCGGGGAAGATACTCCAGTCCTTCTACTCAGGAGCTGTAGAGAGCATCCTGACCGGAAACATCACTGCCTGGTATGGAAACAGCACGGCACAGGACAAGAAGGCCCTACAGTGAGTGGTGCGCTCAGTCGAGCGTACCACGGGTATTGCACTACCCCCCCTGCAGGTTCTATACAACAAGAGGTGCAAATCCAGAGCCTGCAGGATAATGAAAGACCCTCACCACCCCAATAACAGCCTGTTTCAGCTGCTGAGGTCAGGCAGATGCCTGCGAACCCCAGCTACTAGGACAGAGCGGCTTAGGCTCAGCTTCTTCCCCCAGGCCATCAGAGCCATGAACAATGAACATTGAGTGCTCAGAACATTGAACTATCCACACACAAGCACACATGAACACACACACGACACGCACGCTGTGCACGCTCACACACAAGCAGCCACTTAACACTTTAACATGAGCGGGCACACACTCATGTCGCACACACGCACACTTATGACCAAAGGAAAGGACACTTTAAATTAGAATAACAGGAACAGTGTATTGCACTACCAAAGCTAACTAGCATGTCCCATATGCTCTGTAAATAACTATGTACAGATACCGAGATGTCACTCCATGTTACCTGTTACCTGTTACTGCACAATGTTGTTTTTTCATTTTTTGATTCTATTATATGTTGTACCACTGTATTGCACATCGTTGCGGGCAAGACCACCCGCATTTCATTGTATACCTGTATGCCGTGACAATTAAAACTCTTGACTTGACTTGACTCTCTCTCTCTCTCTCTCTCTCTCTCTCTCTCTCTCTCTCTCTCTCTCTCTCTCTCTCTCTCTCTCTCTCTCGCCCTCTCTCTCTCTCTCTCTTGCTCTCTCTCTCTCGCTCTCTCTTTCTATCCCGCTCTCCGTTAAATGTATAAATCTATTCCTTTGGGGTTTCACCATGGTCACGGTTTAGCAATTCCTAGTAAGGCTGAGATCGGCCATATACGTATAAAATGCACTTTCGATGCACATTGATTAAAGGTTCAAATGAACTTGAGTTGGAACATAAATATGAGTGCCACAGAGGTGGTGAGGTTATTCCTGTGCACTATAGAATAGTGGATATGACTGATGATAAACGAATGATGATAAAGGTAATAGCTATTGATGATGTAAGGAATTGTTTGACAGACAATTAGAATGACAGTGTTTTATTAAAAGAAGACAGATACGATGTTCTCTTCCAATATGCCTAGACTGAGGTTAACAGGAGAATGCTCCCTTTTCACGTGCTTATATTTAAGACACCAAATATGCATAAAGACATAATTAATTACAATGTACAGTATATCTTCTTCTTCTTTTTCTTTCGGCTTTTCCCGTCAGGGGTCGCCACAGCGGATCATCCGTTTCCATCTGTTTCTGTCATCTGCGTCGTCCTCCGTCACTCCCGCTGCCCGCATGTCCTCCTTCACTGTGTCCATAAACCTCCTCTTGGGCCTTCCCCTCCTCCTCTTTCCTGGCAGCTCCATCTCCAGCATCCTCCTCCCGATGTACCACACCTCCCTCCTCCTCACATGTCCAAACCAACTCAGTCTTGCCTCTCTCGCTTTCTGCCCGAACTGCTGAACATGGGCCGTTCCTCTGATGTAGACATTTTCGATTTCGTCCAACCTTGTTACTCCCAGAGAGAACCTTAACATCTTCATCTCTGCCACCTCCAGCTCCGCCACCTGCTTGTTGGTAAGTGCCACTGTTTCAAGTTCAAGTTTCTTTAATAGTTGTCATACAGAAGTACAGAATACTTTTATACAAAATGCTTCTTACTGTTACGCTCCAGAGACTGTGCTAGACAAGATAAGTATGAAATAACATAGTATAGCATGTAAATTAGAAGTAAAAAAATGAGGTCACAGTGTTCAGTATAGACATATGTACAATGTTCGATGCAGAATAGACGTAACTGAGTTACCATATAATATACAACATACAATATACTATGCAGTGTACTAATATACAATACTATATACAGTAGTGCAAAGCAGAAATGGGATAAGGTACAATTTAGGTACAATTTACAGTAAGGTGTACGAGTTGTAGTGCAAATCCTTTATCAATAAATATAAAGTGTGTTTAGGTGATCTAAAGTGTGGAGAGTGGGTGCTGCATTGTGTTGTTTGTTTAAAGTGAGTGTGTGCGTGTGGGTGGATGTGTGTGCTGTGTGCATTTGGTGGTTGTTGTATAGTGTTTATTGTTCGTTGAGCAGCCTGATGGCCTGGGGATAGAAGCTTCTTCTGAGTCTTTCTGTGCTCGCCTTGAGACTCCGGTATCGCTTGCCTGACCGCAGCAGTTCAAAGAGGCAGTTGTTCGGGTGGCTGGAGTCCTTAATGATTCTCTTAGCCTTACCCCTGCACCGCTTGTTGTAAATGTTCTGGAGGGTGGGGAGCCCCCCTCCAATTGTGCGTTCGGCTGAACCTGTCACTCTTTGTAGTCTGCTTCGGTCTTGTGCAGTGCTATTCCCAAACCAGGAGGTGATGTTGCCAGTCAGGATGCTCTCTATTGTACATGAGTAGAAGTTCTTAAGGATCTTCTGACTGACTTGGAACTTCCTTAGGCGCCTGAGGAAGTAGAGGCGTTGTCGTGCCTTCTTCACAACACTGTCAATGTGTGTGGTCCATGTCAAGTCCTCGGATATGTGGGCTCCGAGGTACTTAAAGCTGTTCACTCTCTCAACCGGTGCCCCGTCGATGCTGAGGGGGCTGTAGTCCTTGACCCCCGACCTCCTGAAGTCCACAATCATCTCCTTTTTTTTTGCTGACGTTCAGGGAGAGGCTGTTTTCCTTGCACCATCCCGCCAGGACCCTGACCTCTTCCAGGTAGGCCCTCTCGTCGTTTGCAGAGATCCGTGCCACTGTTTCTAGACCATACAGCATAGCTGGTCTCACTACCGTGCTGTAGACCTTTCCCTTTACTCTTGCTGGTACCCTTCTATCGCAGATCACCCCTGTCATCCTTCTCCACCCGGCCTGCACTCTCTTCTTCACCTCCCTACCACAGTCCCCATTACTTTGGACTGTTGACCCCAAGTACTTAAACTCGTCCACTTTTGGTACCTCTACTCCTTGCATCATCACCACCCCTCCGTCTTCCTTCCCGTTCACACACATATACTCGGTCTTGCTTCTGCTCACCCTCATCCCCCTTCTCTCCAGTGCATGCCTCCACTTCTCCAGGTTCTCTTCCACAATGTACAGTATATAATGCTGGATAACTACATTTGAAAAGAAAATGCTATTGAAGTGAACCAGGGTATCCTAAAAGGGTAGAATGTGTACTGTAATGATGAATATGCCTTTGAATTGATGACAAGAATGGAACTATAATGGAATGTATTAAAAGTAATGTAAAATAATTGAACTAATTGATGGAATAATGTTAAGATGATTGATTGAAGATTATTATGACTAACTGAATGATGTTGTAATAAACACAATTGAGAGGATTCACAACCAGTAACATGTCCGTGCCTCCTTTTGTCCATGACTAACTACAACCTGTTTCATAGGTTGAACATATATCTGCTATCAGGTGCCATATCCTGCTACTATTACTACTATTACTACTATTGCTACTATTACTACTACTGCTTCTATTACTGCTATTACTACTATTACTACTACTGCTACTATTACTACTACTGCTACTATTACTACTATTACTACTACTGCTACTATTACTACTACTGATTTGATTTGATATTTTTTATTTTCGTGTCTTACATACAGATGTATGCCCAGCCCATATGGGCTTACAAGACACATAACAATAAGTATATAATAATATACTTTACCAATTACTTAACAAATGACATAGACCAAGATGGCCATAAAAAAAATACAAGAAAATACAATAAAACGTAATATAACACAAGCTGTACTCAATGTAAATAAACAGAAAAACAAGGTGAATTCAAATACAATTATATAGGATACAGTGTGTTTTGTCTCAGGTGCCATGCCTTCTCCAAAAATCCTGCAAAACCGTACTGTACTGTACTACTACTGCTACTATTACTACTATTACTACTATTGCTACTATTACTACTATTACTACAACTGCTACTATTACTGCTATTATACTGCTATTACTACTATTACTACTACTGCTACTATTACTACTACTGCTACTATTACTACTATTACTACTATTACTACTACTGCTACTATTACTACTATTACTACTACTGCTACTATTACTACTATTACTACTACTGCTACTATTATTACTACTATTACTAATACTGCTACTATTACTACTATTACTACTACTGCTACTATTACTACTATTACTACTAGTACTACTATTACTACTACTATTACTACTATTACTACTATACTACTATTACTACTATTACTACTACTATTACTACTACTGCTACTATTACTACTATTACTACTGCTACTATTACTATTACTACTACTACTGCTACTATTACTACTACTACTGCTACTATTACTACTATTACTACGATTACTACTATTACTACTATTATTACTACTATACTATTATTACTACTATTACTACTATTACTACTACTGCTACTATTACTACTGCTACTATTACTACTATTACTACTACTACTGCTACTATTACTATTACTACTACTACTACTACTGCTACTATTATTACTACTATTACTACTACTATTACTACTACTACTACTACTACTACTGCTACTATTACTACTACTATTACTACTATTACTACTACTACTACTACTACTACTACTATTACAACTATTACTACTATTACTACTATTACTACTACTACTATTACTGCTACTATTACTGCTACTACTACTACTACTACTACTACTACTACTACTACTACTACTACTACTACTACTACTACTACTACTACTACTACTACTACTACTACCACTACTATTACTACTATTACTACTATTACTACTACTACTACGACTATTACTACTACCACTACTACTACTACTACTACTACTACTACTACTACTACTACTACTGCTACTGCTACTACTACTACTACTACTACTACTACTACTACTACTACTACTACTACTACTACTACTACTACTACTACTACTACTACTACTACTACTACTGCCGCTGCTGTTGCTACTGCTGCCACAGTGTACTTGACATCTCTTGTGTTTCTGCATGGCTTCCTCCTCCCTGTGTGTTTGATAGTCACATCATCTGCTTCCTCCTCTCTCTGTGGGTTTGATAGTAATTTTGCTTTAAATAACGTCAAGGACTCTGCCCTGCTGGAAGAGATCTGTCTTGAAATGTGTTTCTTATTTCATGCTATTATCATATCATTGGACATGTCCACATGCACTTTTGTTTTGAAGACTGCGGATTCAAGGAGTAAATGAGCCACAGAGCCGGTAATTTGAGCTCTAATCTGCCTTAAGCCCCGGCGGAGACTCCACTGTTTGGTGGAAATATTTGGGAGGCCAGACACACACCAGTTTGCCATTCGGAGAGGGAAAATGAAGAAGATGGAGATAAAAATTACAGAATAATCCTGGAGTTCCTGTTTGCCTTGGCTTTGTCTGTTGCTATGTGTCTGTCTGACAGATCAGGAGAGAGTGAGTGTGAGTGTGAGTGTGAGAGAGAGAGAGAGAGAGAGAGAGAGAGAGAGAGAGAGAGAGAGAGAGAGAGAGAGAGAGAGAGAGAGAGAGAGAGAGAGAGAGAGAGAGAGAGAGAGAGAGAGAGAGAGAGAGAGAGAGAGAGAGAGAGAGAGAGAGAGAGAGAGAGAGAGAGAGAGAGCGGAGAGATGCTGATGTTGAAAGGAAGTAACTTTTAGTAACTTTTCAGCCAGGAGTAAAAACCCTTCTGTGTCTCAACATGTGGGGCTTTAATTGTGTAGTATTTTGAAAGGGTTGGTGGAAGGACACTGTTATGCAGGGGAGATCTAACTCTTTGGGCAGAACTAATGATTACTGGTAGTTGTCTGGGAAATACTGTAGGCCTACTAGGTACCCAATTAACCGCTGGAATCATAGATAAAATGGGTAGTTCTGTGTCGTTGGAAAGTGGCACCAAGATTCAAGAGGTTTATTTGTCACATACATACCAGGGCATACAGTGAAATGCGGGTGGCCATGCCCGCTTTGATTGTGCAATAATACAATAGTAAATAAAATAAGTAGACCAATGGAGGGATGACATGATGAAACCTCCGTAGCCATAGTTATCGGGAAATAGACCACAATGGTAGTCTACTACTACTGCACATACTGGTTGTAACAACTAACTAAAAGCCAGAACACAGATGCAGACACAAACAGGAAGAGACGATGTGGAATCAGAGAAAACCCAAACAACGGGTGTATTTAATTAGAAAAGAAGAATGCGGTAACCAGGTCTCTAGGCAGTCCAGGGAGTGAACGAGTCGCAGGGTAGTCAGACAAGCGGAGGGTCGTAGCCTGGAGCGGGTTCTCAAGCGGTCCAGGGAGTGAGCGAGTTGCAGGGTAGTCAGACGAGCTCACGGGGGGGGGGGTCGTTGCCAGGAGCGGGTTCTCGGACAGTCAGGCGATACACACGACTCTGGAACAGGGTGTGAAGCCAGGGAACGAACTACGAGCAAAGGAGGACAAGAAACGTTAGGTAAAAATATGACACGAGACCAAGCGAGAGTATACGGACTGACTGGTAATTAGGAACTACGATCTGGCAGCCTCATGACATCTGAGCCAGGTCTAAATAGGAACGGTAATCAGCCGGTAGATGTCAATCAGCTGCTCCTCCGGTCTTCACACACCTGCACCCCATCCTGTACTTAGAGCGAGAGAGAGAGGGAGAGTAGCTAGGTCGGGATAGAGTGGGAGAACCAAGGAGTATAGAGGGTGGGAAGCCTGGAGGTGCATGACACTGGTAGAGGTGGTGTACCCTTAACAATCTGTTCTAAAAGGTTCCAGCTAGCAAAGATAAATGGTGGTGGAATTCCAGAGTAGATTCCAGAGCAGACTGATGACAATGAAGAAGTCACCTGGACGACGGTTGTTCTGGGACGCCAGTATTTACAGTATTTACCATAGAACCCAATTCAACTAAATACATGTTGGGAGGTGCTGCCCACTGGATAACCTCCATGACCCCCGACCCACCTAAATAGATTGTCTTTTAATATACTTGTGCTATTCAAGTTGGTCATGAGCAGTAAAACTCCTGTTTTTATACATAAACAGATTGTTTTTTTAGTAATGCTGTGCATGAGCATTACACTAGAGGTTCCAGTAGTGGGCAACTTGATTTGCCAGGTCCAAAAACCAACGCTTTAAGGAGATCTTTTATTTTTAGAGCATTAACTCTTTGGAATAACCTGCCTCAAAACCTCTGCTGCATTTACAGTAGATTCACTTTTTTAAATAATCTTAAATTGTATTTAACACTGTAAAGTTTTTTGTTTTGTTTTTTTGTTTTCTGTTTCTGTGCTTGCATGTAATTTTAGCCATCTTAATTGTTAGTTTCATTATGCATTGTGTGTTGAGTACTGACTTTTAATCATTTTGTTTTGCAATAATAATTGTTATCAAAAATCAAAACCACCTGCATACATGCTATGCTGTTCACCATAGTTTATGGCACAGGGGAGTTCCACCAGAGGCTGCGTATTGGTGAATGTCAGTGAACCATTTGTAAAAAATACTAAAAATCGGAATGACTGAAGGAACGGGATTATAGAAATGAAGAAGAAATCTTCACGATGAAAGTAATGCGCCGGTCTAGAGTTACAGCACACTAAATCATTTTCATGCTGAGAAATGGCTCCCACTTCATCATCATATTGGCGTAGTCCAGCCTCAAGCTCAGGCAAGAGCTTACAGTCGCATCATAATGGGCTTATCGGTGACAGGATTTTCTTAGAGAGGACTTGGAGGGGTGGTGAGAAAAATGCCTCCCCAGTCCTGGAGCTCAGAATGAGCTGCTAATGTGTCCTTCAGCACAGCAGACCTGGATCCTCTTAGATCAACTCAAATGGA
>NC_140167.1:91178025-91183025 GCF_963971535.1 Notolepis coatsorum
AAGAAGCCTTCAGTCGACTCCTTCAGACATTTTAAGCACCCCCCACAGCCCAAATGATAAAAAAAAATTATAAAATAGAATAAATTGTATAAGTATTATTATTATTTATATTGTTTTGCATTCAGGGGGGTCGTTGACTATCGGAACATTTTGGCCAATCAAAGTCGACTATACAAATCCTTAGTCGGGGACAGGCCTAATAGCTAGCCACAATTCCAGTGTGTTATTCAACAAAGGTAGTCTGTGAAAACTGTGCAAAGTGTTGCTCGACATTTAGTTGGTATAATTTGGATATGTGCAAACACAAACCATTGTTTTATATATTTTAGATAACGCAACGCTTCCTGATTCCACCGTACCCTTCCTGCAACAATTCACGCCTTTCAGGATTTCAAAGCATGACGTCTGTTTGACTGTAGTAAAATAAATAGAAGAGTCTTCAGACAAATTATAACAGTCTGAGTCTGTCAGTGGCAAAAATAAAAGCTCTTTTAGTGGACGTACTTTGACGCACACGTTTGCCCTGTGTGATCAGGGCCGTTTCTAGCTCTTTGGGGGCCCTATGCAAAATGTTGTTTGGGGGTCCCTATTTTGTTAAACTATGGTGGGGGGATTCCAAACCCTTTAAGGTGGGCATGCATTTAACATTTAAATGCATCAATCTGGTGTACTAGATCCGTGAAAAAAACCTATATCTTTTTTTCTCACTAATTCAAATCAAACATCTCAAGTTGACCCCAGCAACGACAGAAAATGATAATAAATAGAAAACACTGGGGCTCCCCTACCTCAAGAAACTCCTGAAAACATACAGGATTTACCGAATCTGCATTATAACATCTCCAAAATGCACATAAATGAGCCAGATTTTCTGCATTTTCCTTACATTTCTGACTTACAATATTGAACTTTAAATGGAACTATTTAAGATAAAGTTAAAGTTAAGTAAAGTTTGAAAATGCATTTTGCAAAAGCATTTTTGTTGGTAAGCTACTTATGTATTTTATTTTTTTATATAGAAACGCCCACTTGCGGTCATATTGCAGTAGCCTATCGGTAAAATGTTTTAAGCTGATGATTTACATCCCTACAGGATATATATATATACAGTGTATTGAGTGAATAAATTATAATATATATATATATATCTCTTTTTTAATGGCATTTTAGGGGGCCCCCTGGTGGCTTCGGGGGCCCTATGCAACCGCATAGTCCACATATGGCACCAAACGGGCCTGCGTGTGATTACTACATTGCAGCTGCCGGCTGAAACGATCTCCCTCAATACTGGACCAATTCGAATAACTGTCCCCTGTTATTCATTTAGACTCCAAATGATGGAAAAACACGGTCCAGATTTAACGTCCCCTTTAATGTCCTTATTTCCCCACCTTAACCCTTTGTCATTCAAAAAGAAAAAGTAAGTTCCAGCTTGTCTATCAAACACAGGAAAGGAGGAAACAGGGAAGCCTTGTAAAGTGCTCCTCATTTTACTCGGGGAAAGCGACATGTTCTCTTCGGCTGTGGCGAGTGACCGACGGCGGAGCAGCGTGGCTTGCTGCTGGACTCACGCTGAGCACTAAAGCTCTTGTAACTCAGTTATTTATTAAGCTCAGCCACACTGACCAGGGGAACCATGGATACTGGTGTTTTTTTGTGGTGGAAAAGTGTCACACTGTGATTATTGTGGTTGGCTACATAGTTGTGTTTCCGCGGGGCTCACCTATTAATCACAGGCGTGTCAGACAGTGAGTGACGTAATGAGGTAGCCTCGTAGTAACAGAGGGCTAGGCGGCTATACACTTTCCTTGCCGTAAGCTAGTGTATCCTTACCCCCACTTTCTCATATCTGTCGCAAACGTGTCCCACTCCTATTCAGAGGTAGTTACGATGTTCCTGAATTATATTATAATCACAGTAGGGGAATATACATGTCCCTTTATGAGGTCAGAATCCACCGCAGTGGATTACAAATGAGTGTAACGGCCTCCGGCATTAGTACGGTATCGTCAAGAGAGATCGTGACAAATGGCCGCGTTGACTCCGATAAGATGATAAAAAGGCATGTCGCTTGAGAACGCGGCGCCGTAGCGTGGCCGCTGGGTTCAGGGGGTTTGTTTACATTGGTCTTCCATGTCTGTTGTGTCTGGGACATCGGCCCTCAGGTCACATGACCGGACGTCCAACTCATCAACACGTGTCTTTCATCTCCTCCCTTCACCTGAACGCTCTTGCTCTGAGACGTATCCATGTCTCCCAGCTGAATGGGGGGAGGGAGGGGGGGGGGGGGGGGGGGGTGTGTGAGTGCTCCAAGTTTTGTTTTATTTATTGTCACATATAAAGTACGTGTACATTACAGTGAAATGATTCCGTATGAGCCTCCTGAGATTCTGCTTCATACAGTAAAAAGACCAAACAGGAAACACTACAAATATACAAAACTAATGTACAAAATGCAAAAATCCCCAATTTCTTTTTGAATATATATACTTCTTAATTCAGATCCACTCGTCTGTTTTTTTCATCACCTCAGCAACCGCTCCTCCTTTCATAGGTGCAGAACTCGTGCCCATCTGTATGAATTCCACTGTACATGGATATGTCTAACCTCAGTATAATGATCTTACAGTAATCAGATCTGTCCACGTTTTATTACACCTCGCAGGGCTGTGATTTCACATTGTCAGAACTGATTTGTAGCCGGAGTTGTCTGCAGCTGCGGGCTCTATGGCTATGTGCACATGTGTGCGTGTGTGTGTGTGTGTGTGTGTGCGCGTGCGTGCGTGTGTGTGTGTGTGCGTGTGTGTGCATGCGCACAATTGGACTGATTAATGGGGCAGTCCGTGCACGAGACCTATTTGACGGTTATGGGTTCCAATGCCGATGGAGCTGGTGTGAACCTCTGGGTTTACAGGGCGTGTGACCCACAGTGGGCCTGTGTCTGTCTGGATAGGTGCCCCCTGCAGCCCCCCCCCCCCCCCCCCCCCCCATCCCCCCCCTCGAGGGCAGCCCGGTGGACACAGTCATTTTGGAAGGGGAGGGGGGGGGGTGTTTGGTTTCAATGTCATGCTGGGGTAAGTCTCCCAACTGCACTCCTCACCCCCTGCCCTACTCACCCCCTACCCTACTCACCCCCCCCCCCCCCCGCCCCCACTCCCACGTGTCCCCAGCTCAATATCCATTATGCCCCAATGCACTCCTTGCTGCTCTCTTTAGCCCCCCCCCCCCCCCTCCCCCATGCAGCCGCTCCCCAGCTCCCCATCTCATGTCCCAGTGAGCTCCCAGGCACTTCATACCCCGTTTCACCCGAGTTACGCCCCCCTTCACCTGAGTTACGCCCCCCCCCCCCCCCCCCCCCCCACTCTCCACAGACGCTCCTTTATTCACCGTCTCTTTTACAAGAATCCCCCGCTCACATTTCATATGCTCGTTTTTATTACGTGCCAAAGAGCTCTTCCCCCCGTTCAATCTGTCATACGATAACATATGATAACATGGGATGACATGGGATAACATATGATCACATACGATAACATATGATAACATGGGATAACATACGATAACATGGGATTGACATGGGATAACATATGATAACATACGATAAACATGTGATAACATTATGATAAGTTTAAGTTTACTGTACGTTTATTTGGATCCCCATTAGCCACAGCAGGTGCTGGGGGCTATTCTTCCTGGGGTCCATAACACGTAAAATACAGTTACAGACGTATACACTCACAGCATTCACATGTCATACAGACAATTAAAACAACAATAAAAACCCTAATCAAATTCATAATACAATACAACAATATATACGCGTTATGAATTCATAATACAATACAATAATACCTACTCATAATTAATTCATAATACAATACAGCATAATATACTATTTAGCTTTGCCTTTTACATACATTATCTATGTTCATATCAGCCAATTATACAATATTTTAATAATATATCCCTATCAGACACATGCCTTTTCATCTATATATACCTATCTCTTTATCAGACACATACATTTTTTTCATTTACGTACACACTATCTATTAATTAGGGAATGTCAATTTCTTCGGTTGAAAATGTTGTTTTACCACGATTTCTAAACGACATTTACTATTCTCCTGTTTAACATGTCTGAGAAGAGAGTTCCATTCCTGCATACCACGGAACATGACAGTTCGCTTCATTGCATTCGACCTCACTTTTGGAAGTGTAAAACCTCGTGCAGAAGCATGTCTGGTGGAATGGTTGTGTCTGTCAAGACTTATAGATAAATTGTTATATAAAATTGAGGGGATCTTTGTAACAAGAATATTCCTAGTGAATACAAGGAGTGAGCAGAGTAATTTATGTTTGACAAGTAACCAAGTTAAACAACTGTGCATCGCTGCGACATTAGTTCTGTACTCACAGCGACGCGCTATACGTGCTGCTTTGTTTTGTACCATTTGCAATTTTTTCAGTTTATTCGTCGTTACATTCGACCATACTGCAGGACAATAGTCAAGATTTGACAAAACCAGAGCTTGAATGACCTGTTTTATAGAATTTCGTGGTAACAAATGAGCACATCTTTTAACAACAGAAATCCCTCTTCCCATTTTCACTACTATATTGTTTATATGGTGTGACCATGACAATTTACTGTCTAATGTTACTCCTAGGAGTTTAGTCTCCTGGCCTTGATTAATTACCACATCACTTATCAAACGTTTCAAGACTGGGTTCGTTCTTAGAATATGGTTTGAACAGAAAATTATGCTTGATATGATTAGAACTAGTTTGTTATTCTTTATCCATTTCATCACTGATTGCAACTCTGCCTTTAGGACCATATTTAATTCATTGGCTGTGGAGGCTGATGTGTAAATCGTTGAATCATCCGCATACATAGAAATATAGGACTTATTTAGGACAAGAGGCATGTCATTTGTAAATATGGTGTAGAGCAAAGGCCCAAGGCAACTTCCTTGGGGTACTCCACACCTTACCGT
>NC_140167.1:91188025-91227064 GCF_963971535.1 Notolepis coatsorum
ATACACAGTGATTGATTGCCAATAACTCGATAAACAACATGATTTGGACGTATATACCATTATACAAGCTGGAGATGGACCGGGTAAATCTACATCCCATAATGATAAGATTTCTACTCTACGATGATCGCCCAACGGCGCGCGGAGACTGGGGTGAGTTTTAGCGTGTAACGTTACCGCCTTCGATACTAACTGCTATTATCAACATTTGACCCACATTAGATGATTGGTATAACGCTGCCCACGGAATTATAAACGCCCCCTAGCCCATCCGGTCAACATCAGATGACGTGTAGTAACTTCTAGAAGTACGTCTAGTTGGAATTTTTTATATCGCGCTGATTGCCATAAAACTGTATTGCATCATCAATATAATGCATTTGGGGCTATAGATCACGTTCTGGAGAAAGCTGCAGAAAGAGATGAAAACATACTTATACATTAGACCATACTTTACTATGAATATGTGAATGAAAAAGTTTAACGTTGCTACACAATGAACAATACATATAGGACTTTGAATGGGCCCTAATAATGGCAATGTAGCAATAGAATTTAAAAAGTTATAGCCATGCAAAGAAGGGGTACTTCTCCATAGACAAATAGAGCCGGCAACCTATGGTATATCATGAATTTAACCCAAGGCAACCAAAGTGTAGTGCTGAATATTATTATAATAATAATAATAATTACTTGCATTTATATAGCGCTTTTCTAGACACTCAAAGCGCTTTACAATGTAGGGTGGAAATTGCCTCCATCACCACCACTGGTAGCACCCAACCTTGGGCTACACAGGCTCAATGGCTGCCATACACTGGCACCCGAGCACCCGGCACACATCACACTACACAATGGCTGAACGGCTCAGGAGACAGGGATTGATATCAGCCAATTAAGGGGAAGGGATGATTAGGTGGCCTTGATGTCAGAGACCTGATTTTCAGCGAGTTCGGGTTCCTGAGAAGCGATTTACAAATATAATGAATTATTATTATTATTATTATTATTATTATTATTGGGAATTTGGCCAGGAACGTCGGGGAGCCCCTACTCTTTACGATAGGCGTCCTGGGCTCTTTATTCAGTCAGGACCTCAGTTTAGTGTCTCATCCGAAGGACGGTACTCTTATAGATAAAGATGGTGAAATTACAGCTGGTGATGTTATATTGAATAGCCATAGCTATCTAGCGCTAGCCTCCAGGCTGTTGATGTTATGTATTCAATAGCCAAGTTAGCTATCTAGCACTAGCCTTCAGGCTAGTCGTTGCCAACTAAAAACACACTTCTTCAATCAATATCTGAAATGAAGGGGGGGGGGGGGAACAAGAAAAGAAAATGAACCTTCTTACTGTCTTCTACTATCGTGCACTCTTTCACTAAATAATCTTCCTTGCCTATATTACTACCTACTATACTAATATGTCTCTACTACTATGCACTCAACACTGTAGCACCGGTTTCAACACCGCAGACTCAGATGATAATTATGTATATGTAATCTCATGAAACCTTCGTTAAATATTGTAAAATATTGGTTAAAAGTGGTTAAAAAAATGCCAAACAGTCGGAACATTCTGGCACTCGTAATCGCTGAACCCCGCCTATTTGGTACGGCCAGGGGTGTAAAGTACTTGAGTAATTGTACTTTGTTACAATACTTAAGTACTGTTTTTTAAGGGATTTGTACTTTACTCGAGTATTATTAGGTTTGTATACTTGTACTTTTACTCAATTACACTGCAGAGAAAAAAAACATACTTTTTACTCCTTACATTTAAAATGCAGACCTACAAAGTACAAAGTACAAATCTTGCAGGTCCAACAATTTTATTTGTTTCTCTGGCCGAACATTAACGTTATTAACTTATTAATCCTGCGGCAGTACTTTATTTAAAAACAGCCAATCAAATCCCCATCAAAGGAAAATTAACCCGCCCATACCCATGCTGATTGGTCCTTGTGTGAGTGTATACTTGGTTTCATTCCAGCCTTGCCTAAAACAGCTGATGATTTCACTAATTGGCTCACCTCTTCAACTAACTCACCTGGTGCAATGTGTAGTTAAAATTAGAACTGGGCCCACAATGGAATGAGTTTGGGACCCCTGGTCTATCCCTTGCAATAAAAAAAGTTTTAACTTTAACTTTTTAGCACTTAAGTACATTTAAAAGTAGAAGCTTTTTGACTTTTATTCAAGTGTGTTTTTAGCCAGATACTCTGACTTTTACTTGAGTACGATTTTGAGACGGTACCCATACTTTCACTAATTTCTGGATACTTTTTACATCCCAATGGTACCCCCAGCAGATCAAAACGAACTCTCCAAAGGATTTAGCAAAATACTACTTAATCCAAGTGTGAAGTGCACATCCGACCAAGGCAAAGTGCTGGGTATATGTAGACTTGAATAAAAAACCCAAAAAAAACTCACTCGAATCCAGCTCCCTAGTCAGACATAAGGCAAAAATGTGTGGTCGCCATGCTGGAAATAAAGCATGGGCGTTACAATAAATGCCAGCGTGCAGGTATGTTCTTCCACGTGTAGCCAGAGCAGGGTGTGTGGTCTGAGGGCAGGCGCTGACCGAACAGACGAAACACCCTGGATGCCAGGTGCCGCTGGCCGCCGTCAGGTAGTTCTCGCTCACTGGCTCCCCACAGCCGGAGCACTTTGGTGCAAAGAGGCGGTAGAAGTCTCCGTTACAATACGGCTTCCCGTCCTTCTCCAGGAAGCCTGGGAGAGGAAAACCAACACGGCCGTGACGGAGGCACACGTGAGGAGGGAAACAGATACACACACAGACGCACGCACACACACACAGACGTTATTATTTGAATTCACTGATTCAATTATATATACAGTATCTCAGAGGTTTCACACACACACACACACACACACACACACACACACACACACACACACACACACACACACACACACACACACACACACACACACACACACACACACACACACACACACACACACACACACACACACACACACACACACACACACACACACACACACACACACACACACACACACACACACACACACACACACACACACACACACACACACACACACACACACACACACACACACACACACACACACACACACACACACACACACACACGTAATTTCAGCCTGAAGCGTCTCACCTTCAGGTCCAAACCGGTCCCCACAGTGGGCACAGAAGAAGTGCTCTGGATGCCAGGTCTGGTCCATGGCTGTCAGGATGTTCTGAGAGTGGAGTCAAAGGTCACACATAGTTACATACTTACATACATCCCCCCCCCCCCCCCCCCCCAAAATGATTTGGAGTAACAAATTGGACAATATACTGGGTGTTATCATCATACACTGAATGTATGAAATGAATGAATGGGTGGATGGATGGATGGATGGATGGATGGATGGATGGATGGATGGATGGATGGATGGATGGATGGATGGATGCATGTCTTCTTCTCCACCTGCAGAATGGGTCCGTTGCAGTAGCCACAGCGGGGAGAGAACAGCTGCTGGTAGTCTCTCTCACAGTAAGGCCTCCCGTCTCTCTCGAAGAAGCCCCCGCTGCCCAGCTCCGTCTGACACGCCTCACACACAAAGTGTTCCGGGTGCCACACCGCACCGAGGGCCGTGATCATCTGGACGTCCGGGCGTTTCACAAAGATAAAGACATTTGGATAAAAGCCGTTATATAAATGCACCGTTTACCATTTTACGTAAAGAATCTCACTGGAACATTCTTTTCCAAAGCGCTTTACAACCACATTCAAAACGTGGGCGTTTGTGGGTCGTTGTAAACAGGGACTCCTACAGTTTGGTCGGGGCGCCTGCACAGCGAGGGAAGGATCTAGGAGAGGTAGTGTGACCTTCCACACGTTACACTCTCCCAGTGAGAGTCCGCGCTGCCAGGTGAAAAGAAGCGGTGGGCTGGGTACACATGTGTCGGAGGAAGCATGTGATAGTCTCCGCCCTCCCGGACCGATGGTAGGGGGTAGAGTGCGCAACGACCAGGAAGGGGATTGGGAATTGGCATACCGACTAACATTGGGATGGGAGAAAAACGGAAAAAGGAGGGGGAAAAAGATAATATAATTTTTTTATTTTTTTAATTACTACGATCTGGGCAGGATCTGCAGCGTACCGCGTGGCGAGCAGGGAGCAGAACACCGATCACATGCAGGCAGCTTTCAGGTACACAGTATAAAATGATGATATTCTTGGACTTTCTAAGCATGTCCTTTATGCAGAATCAAAGAGCTAAATGGGAAAGAATGAATGTATTTGTTTATTTATTTATTTGTTTATTACCTTTCCCACAATGTACTTGGCACAAGAAGCGCAGTGGCCCTTAGCTACAGTACGGACGCCGATCTTCTCCAGGTCGGAGGTCAGCCCGCCTAGAAGGTCATCTATAGCGTCTGTTTTTCTGTTCAAAGATGGCGTCTTAACGTCTGAACCCGTCACGGTGGTGGTGGTGGTGTTGCTCTGCTTGTTCTCTTGGTTTTCTCTCTCTTTCTTCTTCTTCACTGACTGCTTTTGAGTAAGTGGCGGTGGGTTTGAAGACGGTTCCGGAGTCTGAAAGATAATGAAAGTGGCAAACATTAGTATTCATTATATTTATTGGGATTTGTAATAGACACATTTTACATGAATATTCTATAACTGTAACTGGCATTAATCAATTCAATTTGTACCGCACTTTATATTTGTGAAAATCTCAAAGTGCTACAGGAGATAAAGATAAAAAGTTAAATGAATAAAACAATAAAAATTCATAAAACAACCAATGAAATGGAAGAACATAAAAATAAAATAAAATAATAATAAAATGAATAGAAGTAAAAATAAAAGTTGTGTTGAGTACATTAGGTTTGCCAACACTGCCCTCTGCTGTCATCTAGTTTATTCCACCAAGGCACGTGTAATCCATTTACACAAACAGATTAACACCAGCATACAATGCAATCATTTCACAGGGTTGGTTGCTAAGCCTTTTTATGGCAACCCTTTTCTTTTTTTTGTTTTTTGATCCACTTTTTCTCCCATTTTCTATATTTTCTCCCATCCCAATTTCGTATCATCCAATTCAACCCTCCCCTGTCACGAACGCTGTTTCTTGCCTCCCACAAGCCGGCTGCAGTGAGGACTAAGTCATACATAGCACAAGTCCCCTCCGGTACTTGAGGTAACAGCAGTCGCATCTTTTCACCTGCGCAGCTCGATCTATCAGTGTCGAGGAGTAACGCGTGGGAGGCTCACGCTGCCCCCGACACTTCCTGATTCTACTGCGCAGGCGCACCAACCGACTTGTAGGAGTCGCTTGTTCACAACGTTCGATCCCCACCCTTCAGTTTTTTCCCTCCCCGTAATACGGCCAATGTGTATTACTGCGGACGACCAGCCAAACTGAAAAACAATGTGGAGAGCTGGATTCGAACACGCGAATCCTAGCGTCTCCACACTGGTGGCGAGTGCCTTAGACCACTACACCACCTAGCCGCCATGGCAACCCTTTTCAATATCTGGGTTCCCCTACTGGCAGACTGGACTCACCCCTGGTCCCAGGCCCAGCAGCTCCTGCATGAGCGAGTCCAACTCTGTGGTGGGGGAGGTGGGAAAGACCTCCACAGGAGAAGGCAGCTTGCTGACGATAGATCCAGGAACACCATGCAAGAGGAGGGTAGTGAGTGATGAGGGAAGTTATTGGGCTGTTTATTTCCTGTTTGCCATTTGAGGTTGGTCAACATGGTCTTGTTATGTTCATATACAGTATAGGCCTAATGATAAATGACCCACACACCAACTCCCAGATGCATGGTGAACTACAGTAGAATGGGTGCTCATTGGAGCACATTATGTCCTCATCCTATAGTTGGTAGTAAATATTTCCCCCCAATGAAAGAAGGACATGGCATGTTTTTACGTTTTACGTCGTCTCTTGTGACCTTTTCAGGATGTGTGTGAGTCACAAGTGCTTTCATGCAGTTTGTGGTTTTCATTGAGATTGATGTGTCTTTAGCACACAAGTTGCTTCCAATAGAAGACACAAGCGGTTACGATAGGTACTCCACAATTCAAAACTGACGGCACAACCAGAAGCCTGCAAATCATGCAAAACGAGTGACTGAAATAGTAGCTGTTTATGACGCACAATTAACCTCTTAAGCCCTAGCCATATTTTCAGAAAATTTGCAGAAAAGTACATACCCAAGTAAATGGAAGATTGCTCCACTTATACAAGGTCCATTTGCATGTTCCTGATATCTAGGGACATCTATGGACCTCAGGGATTGTATTCCCAGTGTCAGAAATATTGTGTCTGTTACTATATGCTTGAGTAAATTGTAATGAACCAAAGGAGAATATAAATTATTCAGATTATTTTCTTTTTTTCATCTTTGACAGTGAATAACACCATGCTACCATTGACCAGATGTGACAAATTGCCACTGAGCTCATTCAGTACCTTTTTTTTTCTCAAGTTTTCGCATTATAAACAAGGCCAGATTAAGAATTCAGAGGCCTCTGGGCCAGACTCTTGTGGAGGCCCCCACACACACATACACGTGCATGCACGCACAGTGGCGTTTTTAAATGTAAAACATTGGTGGGGCAGCCACTAACCAAGGCTACATACCAGGCAAACTACAGTAATCAAAATGACAATGAATGTTGTTAGCAAATTTCGCACCACATATCAGCAATAGGCTACAGGTAAGCCTGCATTGTTAGTCGTGAAAGCAAATTAATCTGTCCACGCTGAATTAAACCCTCTATTTTCCCCAGACTTTCCTTTTTTTGGATTTATCCATGGTTAGCTTACTGGGGGGTCGGAAACTCAAGATTAGCCACTTGCAGACGGCAGGGAGAGGCACGGGGTGTGACGTACTGTAGTTGATGAAATATTTTTGTTGACAAAATATTTTTGTTGATGAAATATTTTTTCATTTCAGTGTCACAGTATGCCATCGATCTCCAAAAAAATAAAATAAAAATAAAAAAATTTGGATGCCCCTCGTCACTAGAGGCTCACGGGTCGTTAATCCGGCCCTGATTATAAACATAGGTCCAAAAGGACCAACAGAAAGAAAAATGTCTTCCATATCTTCAAAAAAGGTTAAGAAAGGTTGCCAAATAGTATGGAATCTTCTCGTACATCCTCTGACAGTATACCTGATCTTTTCCAGTCTAATATACTGTATGATACATTACTTCTCTGATCCAGTGAATATCAGTCTCCTGGCCAGGAGAGAGCAGAAGGCCAACATTCTAATTTCCCACCATCTAAGAGGGGTAATGCAATAAATGGAGATGGCTCCACTGCCTTTCCAAGTATCCTAGATAAGGTCTCGAAGATGGTTTCTCAGAAGGTATAAAGCTTTGGACATGTCCAGAACATGTGAAGCAGAGTGGCTGGAGCCTGTCTGAATCGATCACACGTAGGATCTATGTCGGCATATATCTTAGAGAGTCTGTCTTTAGACCAGTGCAGACGGTGTATAATCTTAAACTGGATAACAGCATGCTTAAGACGAATGGAAGAGGAGAAATACCCCTGTATTCTTTTGTCCCAAGTGTGTTCTGTAATTGGTTCTTCTAAGTCCGTTTCCATTTTATCCTTAAGGAGGTCTATAGGTGTCAAATTGCTCATATTAAGTAGTTGTAAATTATAGTTATAGCCCGTTTCTGGACCGATTTACAGTTGAAAATGTTGTCTAACAGAGAGGCGGGAGGGTACGATGGGTAGCAATCTGAGTTTGAGGCTACAAAGTTCCGGAGCTGCAAATACTTAATTTTAAACTTAATAAAAGTGTGACCTGGGAATATTATTTCTGCACTAACTGCTCAAAGGAGGCCAAACTGTAATAAAAAGATCAGACAGTGAGATCACACCTCTTCTAGCCCAGGTATCAAAATCCCTATCCATCATTGAGGGAATAAACATGTGATTACTTGCAATTGGTCACAGCCCGCGATAGACCTTTAAGGGAGAAGGATCTTCTAAATTGGTTCCAGACTTTAATTCAACCGGGTTAGACGTAAAGCTAGAAATAGGCTGTGTGAATGGAAGTTTAGCACACAATAAGGCTGCTAGATAAGTGGACTCAACAGACTCCCCCTCCAGAACTGTCCACTTGGGGACAGTAACATCATTCCTCACCCAGTATAGCAATGACCTTGTTTGCTGCCCAATAATAATACATAAAGTTTGGGAGCGCCATCCCTCCCATTGTACGAGGTCTTTGAAGTATATCTCTTTTAATCCGGGGTGGTTTTTTGTTCCAAATAAAAGATGTTATTGTAATGTTGTAATATACCCTGGTGTTATTGTAATGTTGTGATATACCCTGGTGTTATTGTAATGTTGTGATACCCTGGTGTTATTGTAATGTTGTAATATACCCTGGTGTTATTGTAATGTTATGATATACCCTGGTGTTATTGTAATATTATGATATACCCTGGTGTTATTGTAATGTTATGATATACCCTGGTGTTATTGTAATATTGTGATGTGATATACCCTGGTGTTATTGTAATGTTGTGATGTGATATACCCTGGTGTTATTGTAATGTTGTGATGTGATATACCCTGGTGTTATTGTAATGTTGTGATGTGATATACCCTGGTGTTATTGTAATATTGTGATGTGATATACCCTGGTGTTATTGTAATGTTGTGATGTGATATACCCTGGTGTTATTGTAATATTATTATGTGATATACCCTGGTGTTATTGTAATGTTATGATATACCCTGGTGTTATTGTAATGTTGTGATGTGATATACCCTGGTGTTATTGTAATATTGTGATGTGATATACCCTGGTGTTATTGTAATGTTATGATATACCCTGGTGTTATTGTAATATTGTGATGTGATATACCCTGGTGTTATTGTAATGTTATGATATACCCTGGTGTTATTGTAATGTTGTGATGTGATATACCCTGGTGTTATTGTAATATTGTGATGTGATATACCCTGGTGTTATTGTAATATTATGATGTGATATACCCTGGTGTTATTGTAATGTTATGATATACCCTGGTGTTATTGTAATGTTGTGATGTGATATACCCTGGTGTTATTGTAATGTTGTGATGTGATATACCCTGGTGTTATTGTAATGTTATGATATACCCTGGTGTTATTGTAATGTTATGATATACCCTGGTGTTATTGTAATGTTGTGATGTGATATACCCTGGTGTTATTGTAATGTTATGATGTGATATACCCTGGTGTTATTGTAATGTTGTGATACCCTGTGTTATTGTAATGTTATGATATACCCTGGTGTTATTGTAATATTGTGATGTGATATACCCTGATGTTATTGTAATGTTGTGATACCCTGATGTTATTGGTTTCTGAACAGTGTTTACAGTTTATATGTTTGTCAAAGAGTGCACAGGAGCCTCACCTGTAAACATCAGCTGCTGTCTTAGCATCAAGTTCTGCAGAACCTTTATTTGGATCCTGTGTGAAAAGACACATAACAAATAAAAAAAAAGTTTGTCAAACCACAATGCAATTTTAGATTTGGCTGTCCTGAGACAAACTTTAGGGCTACAATGCATCATCAGACCTGGGCCCCGTTCCCCGTACCTGGATAACTGAGTTAGCCGGATAACTTTCGGTGAAGTCTGACTTAAGCCGGACTTTCCGGTTCCCCGTACCTGGATTGTCCAAATCACCATGACAACAGATCCAAAAGTTTGAGCCTGGTCGAAAGCAGGGTTTAAGTTCAAGTTAGCTGGATGAACTATCGCCACGCCCCCGCAAAGAAGTGACAGCCCGTTTCCTGAAATTATTCCCACAGTCTACGATCTGCATTATACCATTCTGAATTACGTTTTTGTGCTCCATTCTTCCAGAGGGGGCTTTTGAAATGTAAAATAGACCCAAAATGCTGATACTAAATTCACTTTGTCCTAAATAATGCACGTTATATATACCGTGGCGCTCGCTCGGTGCGATGTACACATTATGTGGTTATTTTAATTGTAACTGGGATTAAGATGTCTGATGAGATGCGCTGTTTGACGGATTTGAGAAATTGAATGAGCCGTTGACGTCACATTAATGAATGAGGATAAAGAGATGAAACTTCATTCAAAACAAAGAATATTCTAAACACGGGTCTCTCGTTCATTAATGTATAAACAATGAATTTATCCCATCTGGCACAGTGGCCCAGCGGTAGTGCTCAATCCTGGCAACCCAGCGACCGGTGTTCGAAACCCCGTGTTTCCAATATAATTTTTTGGAATATAATATTAATGATTATACGCCAAAGTAGCCTAATTTTAAGTTGAAATATTATAAATCTACATGCATTGAGGATGTCATTCTTTATATAGCTCTCAACGTGCACCAAATTGAATTATTCCTACATCGCAAAAAGAAGGGGAAGACTAGGTTTCGAACCCCGGTCGTCTGCGTGAAAGTCAAAAGAAGAACCCGTTACACCACTGTGGAGATAAGTAAAAGATCGACCATACATCAATCAATGGGAAGAGAGCCGTATCGTTATCCTGTATAACAGTTTAACTAATTATTTTCGCTAGCAAGATCTCATTTGATTATTCAATCCAGCAGGCAAGTTTAAAGAAATATAATCTGATTGATTGAGGTAATGAGGGACTTAAAATTAGCCTATAGATAACGCATTTAACTTGTCGGCGAGGCGATTGAGCCGTACTGCAATATGTTAATAAAGTTTTAAATCAATTAATCAATCAATGCCGCTAGAGAATCAGGATCTCTGCCATCGATACGTGCTGGCTTTTCAACTGGAGCGGCCGCGCGCACTTATCCTGGGTCTCAAGTCTGGCTTGAGTTAACGAGACTGAATCCACCTTCGAGGAACAGGAAAATCCCGGCTTCAAACATCGGGTTAACTGAATCTGGATAATGACATCTTGATCGACTTAGTTGAACCAGGTACGGGGAATAGGGCCCTGGACAACTGAGGGTGGATACCTGAACCAACCAACCAATCAGTAGGTTGAATTTATGGACAATCATGAACAACAACAACAACAACAACAACAACAACAACAACAACAACAACAACAACAACAACAACAACAACAACAACAACACCATACTCAGCTCTCTATAGGGAGGTGTAGTCTGACGTTACTTTAGTTTCCCGCGTGGTCCACCCATATAGGGATTTATCATTGGGAAAATGTATTATCGGCTATTGTAATAATTCTGCCTCATGAACATTGGCAAGCTTTCCATTTTTGCACAAAATGAGTTCCCTTCTATCACTAACATTATTGTTTAAGCATTTTTGGTTGAAATAAAGGTTTTTAATTTGTCGTAAAAAATAACTACACTCACCAGTAGAACGCCTGTCGTTCAGTGCTGTCACCTAATACAGCCAGGAGTCTACGCTGTGATGACGTCAGTCAGCAGCGCCAACGTGAAGTGTAGTTTCTCAGTGAACGAAAACATAAATGTTGTTATTTTGCTACTTTTATGATTAATTGCTGGATGAATACACACAGAAAGATACACCATGCCAATGTTCATGTTTTATTTGTTTTAAACGAGACAATTTAGAAATGGGTCCATTGGAAATACATGGCAATTTCAAGGAGGGTGGACCGTGTGGGAAACAGCAATGACATAACCACTACACCTCCCTATAGACCAGGAAGTGACCACTACACCTCCCGCGTTATTTTTTTTCGTAGCCGCATTTTGCGGAGACGCTCTCTGATTGGCCACTGACATGTTTGCCCAATCGCGTGACGAGCTGTGTCTTTGCCCATTTCCTGGTCTAACAGCCTGCAAACTACCTAACGCCTAGTTTATCACTGGTTAAGCTTAGGCGACTCTTTCGAAGTTGGTTAAGGTTAGAGTTTGGAATCAGGGCTGGTGTTCTATCGCCATGCTCTAAGACAAACTCTAACCTTAACCAACTTCGAAAGAGTGCCTAAGCTTAACCGGTGTAGAAACAGGCATCACATGATTGGGCACACATGTCACATGAAGTGGCCAATCAGAGAGCGTCTCCGCAAAATGCGGCTACGAAAAAAAGATAACACACACCTCCCTATAGACCAGGAAGTAACCACTACACCTCCCTATAGACCAGGAAGTAACCACTACACCTCCCTATAGACCAGGAAGTAACCAGTAACCACTACGCGTCTATACTTTCCGTAGCCGCATTTCTGGCAGACGCTCTCTGATTGGCCACTGTTGCCCAATCGCGTGACGAGCTGTGTCTTTGCCCATTTCCGCGTCGAACAGCCTGCAAACTACCTGGCGTTCTATCGCCATGCTCTAAGACAAACTCTAACCTTAACCAACTTCGAAAGAGTGCCTAAGCTTAACCAGTGTAGAAACAGGCATCGGCCAATCAGAGAGCGTCTTGCCAGAAATGCGGCTACGGAAAGTATAGACGCAACCACTACCATAGATATATATAGAACACTAGATAGCTTAAGGCGGAGTCACCAGCGTCACTGAACCGCCGCCATCTTGCTCGAGTCAGCCTTGAGTGAGTGTGAGTGAGCTGCACAGACAAAAATACTCATAACTCGCTGAAATATTGACGGATTTACAAACGTTTGGTTTATTAAGCATTATTAACGTGGCTATGATTCAAGCGGTTTGTAAAAAAAACATCTTTAAAAAAAAACATTTTTATAAGTATGCAGTATCATAACTACATCTTTGATGTTTATAGCAAACCAACCCGTTTGTAAATCCGTCAATATTTCAGCAAGTTATGAGTATTTTTGTCTGTGCAGATCACTCACCCTCACTCAAGGCTGACTCGAGCAAGATGGCGTCCCTACGACGACGTCGCTCTCCATTGGCCGGCAGCGCGGGTAAGCTATCTAGTGTTCTATATATATCTATGACCACTACACCTCCCTATAGACCAGGAAGTAACCACTACGACTCCCTATAGACCAGGAAGTAACCAGTAACCACTACACCTCCCTATAGATCAGGAAGTAACCACTACAACTCCCTATAGACCAGGAAGTAACCACTACACCTCCCTATAAGATAAGATAAGATATTCCTTCATTGATCCCCTTCGGGAAATTCAGGCATAATAGCAGCATGGGGGATGGGGGGGGGGGGTACAGGTAGTAAAAACAACACAAGCAGTGTAAACAAATAAGTCAATATAATTTACTATCTAACTAACTGAAATATACAGTATTCACAGTATCATATAAGGTGCAGTATGCGTAAGGTAGTGTTATAATTTACTATCTAACTAACTGAAATATACAGTATTCACGGTATCACAGTATTCACATAAGGTGCAGTATGCATAAGGTAGTGTTAGTCCTTTTTGGGTTCCTATTAGTTCTAGTTGGAGGTCTGGCAGCAGTCCCTGCCCACTGTTGTGGAGCCTGATGGCCGCTGGTATGAAGGACTGTCCGAGGCAGTTAGTTGAGTGTCGGGGAGGTATGAGTCTGTGGCTGAACGTGCTTCTCATCCTGACTAGCTCGTCGTAGAGGGGGTGGGAGGGATTCTCCAGGATAGCAGCCAGCTTCCTTATCATCCCCCTCTCTGCCATCACCTCTAGTCTGACCAGCTCGACTCCCACCACGGAGCTAGCCTTCCTCACCAGCTTGTTGAGTTTGTTGGTGTCCCTCGAGTTGGTGTAGCCCCCCCAGCATGCCACAGCAAAGAAGAGGACGCTGGCCACTACAGACTGGTAAAATGACTGCAGCAGTCTATTGCAAACATTGAAGGACCTGATCTCCTCAGGAAGAACAGCCTGATCTGTCCCTTCCTATAGAGGGCCTCTGTGTTATCCGACCAGTCCAGTTTATTGTTCAGGTGTACCCCAAAGAACTTATATGACTGCACCACCTCCACCTCCTCCCCTCGGATGGTGATGGGAATCGGGGGGGGGGCTCTTCTTGCCCCTCTGGAAGTCCACCACAAGCTCCTTGGTCTTACTGGTGTTGAGTTGGAGGTGGTTGCTGTCGCTCCACCCCACAAAGCTCTCCACCAGGGCTCTATACTCCTCCTCATCATCGTCGGTGATGTAGCTTACGATGGAGGAGTCGTCAGAGAACTTCTGCAGGTGGCATCCGCTTGAGTTGTGGCAGAAGTCTGAGGTATAGAGGGTGAAGAGGAAGGGTGACAGCACAGTTCCTTGGGGGGCACCAGTGTTGCTCACCAGTACGTCAGACTGACTGTCCTTTAGTCTGACGTACTGCGGTCTCTCAGTGAGGTAGTCCTTGATCCAGGCCACCAAGCCGTGCTCCAGCTGCATTGCAGAGAGCTTCTCCGCTAGCAGTGACGGCTGGATGGTGTTGAAGGCGCTGGAGAAATCAAAGAACATAATCCTCACTGAGCTGCACGGCTTCTACTGGTGCTTGTAAGCTCTGTGGAGCATATCCTCCACCCCGATGTTTGCCTGGTATGCAAACTGCAGGTCGAGGGAGTCACACACCAGGGGCTTGAGGTGTTGCAGGACCAGTCTCTCAAACGTCTTCATGACGTGTGACGTGAGAGCAACTGGCCTGTAGTCGTTGAGGGTGCTGGGTCGTCCCTTCTTGGGCACCGGGACAATGCAGGAGGTCTTCCAGAGCTGGGGCACCCTCTCCAGCCTCAGGGAGAGGTTGAAGAGATGTTGGAGCGGTGCTGCCAGCTGCCCCGCACATGCTTGGGGTTGGTGTTGTCCGGTCCTCTGGCCTTATTCACACTAATCTTGGAGAGCTGCCTCCTGACATGGCTGTTAGTGATGGTCAGGGTTGGGGCTGATGTCTCCGTAGGTAGTGTGCTGTTGGCTGGCTATTCATTCAATCTTTATTTATACTCGATAATACACTGAGTAATTAAACTCATTTACAGTGCCGTCGAGATGTTACATACACAAGTGTCACAGTGTGCTCATAAATATAAAGACATCAGACAATCAGAATAATTAAGAGCACATTTAAAATACATAAAAAAAAAAAAAAAAATCTTTTTAAAAGAATAAAATAGCTAAAAATTAAAACAGAGGTAATAATTTAAAAACAATTACATATTGTGGTGACCTGATTGGTCATTAAGGTTCTAAACCGACCCATAGACACTAGAGTGTCTATAGTTTCAGTGTTTCCTGCAGGGTATTCCATGATGTAGGGGCAAAAAAGCCAAAAGCAGATCTACCAAGTTCAGTACAAACTCTAGGCACTCTAAGTGTAAGCCAAAAACTGGATCGTGTACGACAGGGTCCAGTGGTCAATTCCAATAAAGAACTAATATAATTTGGACAATCTCTAATTATGGCTTTATAAATAAAAAGATTGCAATGCAACTTACGTCTCTCTGCCAGAGAGGCCCACCCGACCTTATTATATAGGATACAATGGTGAGTACCATAACTATCACCGGTGATACATCTAATGGCTATAGACCAGGAAGTAACCACTACACCTCCCTATAGACCAGGAAGTAACCACTACACCTCCCTATAGACCAGGAAGTAACCACTACACCTCCCTCCCTATAGGTGTTACATCACTACTCACCGTCTGCTCAGGAACTGATCCAGGACCTGCAGGATTCAAGGCCAACTCCTCCAACAGCTGATCTGATAAAATAATATGTACACACACACTTGTTGTTTACGTGAACACACACACACACACGCACGCACGCACGCAAATGACCGAGTGAAAGGGGTTCTGCTGTGATGGTGTGTTATAACTAAGGCTGTCAAAGTTATCGTGTTATTAACGAGTTAACGCTAAATTATTTTAATGGCACAATTTTTTTTACGCAAGATTAACAGGCTCTTGTTTTTTTTTGTACATTATGATTCCGTTTTTTTTACCTTTATTTACCCAGGGTAGGTTTGATACTCTCATTGATACTATGTTTGTTTCTGACTCAAAGTGTGTGTGTGTGTGAGAGAGAGAGAGAGAGAGAGAGAGAGAGAGAGAGAGAGAGAGAGAGAGAGAGAGAGAGAGAGAGAGAGAGAGAGAGAGAGAGAGAGAGAGAGAGAGAGAGAGAGAGAGAGAGAGAGAGAGAGAGAGAGAGAGAGAGAGAGAGAGAGAGAGAGAGAGAGAGAGAGAGAGAGAGAGAGAGAGAGAGAGAGAGAGAGAGAGAGAGAGAGAGAGAGAGGAGAGAGAGAGAGCGAGAGAGAGCTGGGAGAGTGCGTGTGTGTCAGAGAGAGAGGGAGGAGGCGGGGGTGTGAGTCCTCAGCCCTTGTGTGGGTAAATGTAACAAGTTTTAAGTTATTTTGTGCATCACTCTGTTTGTTTTGAATTTTATTTAAATTTGCAATGCATAAGGTCATCCTTTTGTGTTAAATGGCTGCTTAAACAAAGAGATGGGGATGAATAGTTCAAGTGTAAAGTTCAACACACTACTGTGTTAGTAATCATTACTATGTAATGTTACAGTTAGTAAATTGGTATGCCCATCTGTTCTTTTTTTGTTGGGCTTTTATAAAAGAATTTCATGATTTCAGCATTTTGTTTTAACAATGCAGTTTGCACATCTTAGTTACTTGAAGATTCTGGACAGTATTTCTCATTGTGGCAATAAATAAACATGAATTTGTTTGCATAAAGCAAGCATTTGTCTACTCTCATGTACAGTTGATAAGAGTATTAAAACTTGAAAAATATCCGTTTAAGGTAGATTTAGAACAGATACAAAAATATGCGATTCATTTGCAATTAATCACGATTAACTATGGACAATCATGCGATTAATCAGATTAAATATTGTAATAGATGAACAGCCTTAGTTATAACACACACTGCAAGGTGCATTACTGTCTCAGTCTGTGGTCCGCTGCTACGACACGCTGCGCAGGCTCCTCAGGAAGTGAGGACAGCCGTGTGTAGCAGAAGTGAAATCTTTCAGGGCGTTTCAAGGCTTCGTCTCAAACATTACTTTGAAATTCAACTCCCTTCCTCACATAATGCTGTAATTATACACATACACTGCTAAGCTGTTGATATAAAGAATGTTAAGGCTTCAAAGAGGACGTTGATAACTCTGCATTTAGAACTAAGACCAGAGCTTTGAAAACCCCATTCAGTCGAGATTCTCTGTCTTTACCAAGTACTTATATTTTTCACGCTATGATGAAACTTGAAACCAAAAGCGTCGTACTAATGAGGTTGTCAGTTTGTTGGTGTGTTGGAACCATCAATCAAATAACGCCAACAACGGTTTACTACTGTAACACACAGCCAAGTAATGTGTAATAAATTGCTTGGAATTTTCTGTGTGACTTTAAAATCAACAACCCACAAAAAAAAGTCTAATGTAGTTAAATAACATTTATTTTAATATAGTTTATATACCATGACCAAGTCTTCTTTCACTCTAGCTAGATGAGGCTACTTATTATTCAAGATCGTCTGCCTGTGGGTGAATCACTGAATTGTCATGCATTTTCATGATTATAACTTAGATATCATAATCTGCCCACTGATTAACTCTATGTTTACTGTCTCTCTATACAGCAGGGTAAAACATGAAAGAGACCTAGTACACTTACCCAGCTCATCCATGCTCTCTCTGTCTCCGAGTGTGAGCCAGCCTACATGAGTATCTCTGTGTGTGTGTGTGTGTGTGTGTGTGTGTGTGTGTGTGTGTGTGTGTGTGTGTGTGTGTGCGTGGTTTGTAACCACCACACTCTCTCTCTCTCTATGTCAAAACTGTCGCTTCCTGTGAAGAATGAAGAACTCACACACTCAGACATACGCTGGAATGGGCAGACATAACGCTGAGACAGGCGCATGTCATGTGATTTTTATTTTTTTATGTTCTTCCATTTCATTGGTTGTTTTATTCATTTGAATTGTTTTTATTCGTTTAACTTTTTATCTTTATCTCCTGTAGCACTTGAGATTTTCACAAATATAAAGTGCGGTACAAATTGAATTTATTATTATTATTATTTACATCGCCTCACTCTCCATTCTCAGAGGTGAATCCAATTGTCCCGTCAGACATGATGTCGGCAACCACGAGATTCAGACACTACTGTCCACGAGATTCAGACACTACTGTCCATGAGATTCAGACACTACTGTCCACGAGATTCAGACACTACTGTCCACGAGATTCAGACACTACTGTCCACGAGATTCAGACACTACTGTCCACGAGATTCAGACACTACTGTCCACGCAGGTTATTTCCGACATCCCTCCGCAGGAAATGATGAAGGGGGTCTATTCCCTTTAGGAAAGTGACTGAGATGGAGGTCCAGGAAAAGCTTAAAAAACTTGACACCTCAAGGGCTACTGGATTAGACAACATCCCTGGTAAATTCTTGCAGGATGCTGCAGAAATCATTGCCCCATATGTAGCTCACATTACCAACCTAGCCATTGACACAGGAACATTTCCAAGCGAAATGAAATCGGCAAGAGTTATTCCTCTCCACAAAAAGGGAAACAAATTGGAACCGGGTAACTACAGACCCATTTCCATCCTGGGCGTTCTATCAAAAACCATTGAGAGGCTAGTATATGAGCAAATAGACGGGTATTTCTCCACTAATAACATCATGTACAAATACCAATCTGGTTTCAGGAGGTCCCACTCCACAGACACCTGCCTGCTGTTCCTCACAGATTACATCAGGAAAGAGGTAGACGAGGGAAAGTTCTGTGGAATGGTAATGTTAGACCTCCAGAAGGCATTTGATTCAGTGGATCACAACATCTTGTTAATGAAGCTTACGGCCCTAGGCTTTAATGAGGCAGCTCAGAAATTAATTGGTTCCTACCTAACAGGGAGACAACAGGTGGTAGATATAAACGGAGTACTCTCCAGTCCTCGGACAGTAGAGTGCGGGGTCCCACAAGGGAGTGTTTTGGGTCCGCTCCTCTTTCTACTGTATATAAATGACCTGAAAGCAGCTTGCTCATGTGACCTTTTTTTATACGCAGACGACTCCGCCCTACTAGTGTCTCACAAAGACAAAAAAGTGGTTGAGCAGACATTGAGTGCAGAACTAGAGAAGGTTAGCGACTGGCTAGGCCACAACAAGCTGTCCCTCCACGTGGGGAAGACTGAGTAAATTTTATTCGGGTCAAAGGTCAGGCTCAGAAAATCGCCAGGTTTTAACATTAGAATAGGAGATACTGTTCTCACAGACAAAACATCTGTGAAATATCTCGGTTGCGTCCTGGAAAACAGCTTATCAGGGGAAAGCATGGCTCACCAAGCACTTACAAAGATAAATAACAGGACTAGATACCTAGCCAGAATCTCTCATTTTTTAGATCAGTCAGCGATGAAGATTCTTGCTGGAGCTCTCATACAGTGTCACTATGACTATGCGTGTGGCTCCTGGTACAACAGTGCCCCCAAAAGTCAGAAAATAAAACTACAGACATCACAAAACAAGCTAATCAGGGTAATACTAAGGCTACCTGCTCGAACCCACCTTGACCCATCTCACTTTGAGGTCATGAGATGGCTTAAGGTGGAAGACAGAGTAAACCAGATAGGGATGTGCCTAGTTCACAGAATAGTGCATGGGGTAGTGCCAGTGTACTTTAACAATTACTTCAACCGAATCAGAGACACCCATGCTTACCAAACAAGGCGCAGCTCAACTGACTTTGTGCCAGTCAGATTCAGGAGCTGTATGGGGAAGGAGTCATTTTTATATTCAGCAGCTGTCTTTTGGAATAGTCTGCCCAGTGAACTGAAAACCATAGACAGTGCCGTTAGATTCAAGTCCAGCCTGAAGACATGGCTCAAAAGGGACTATACCTAGACACTTAGCTTAAGGCACCCTTGCATGTTGTATGAGTCTGTATGTATATAAATGTTAAATGGTATGTGATGTGTTGTGATGTCACGTTTTGTATGATGCATGTGTTAAGCATCACATTCCCCCACCCCCCTACAAGGACCACAATGGAAATAAGCTCTGAGCTTTTTTGTGTTTCATCCTTGGCAGTATATCCCGACTGTGCTCTTCTGTCACATGTTTATTTTTTATATTGTCAAATAAAGTCATTCATTCATTCACCCAGTACTTCCTGGTTCCCGAGAAAACTGGCGCCATCAGACCTATTCTAGATCTCTCTTCACCCAATTAGCCAATTGCAGTGAGGATGCTCAGAATCAATACCCTACTTCGCTCGGTCAAACAGGGGGACTGCTTCATGGCTACAGACTTTAAAGATGTCCACTTCCACATCACCATCTTTCCACCCAACAGGAAATTCCTCTGCTTTTCCTTCCAAGGTCTGATTCTCCGCCAACATAAGATAAGATTTGTTTATTAAGGACAATGCAAATTAATGAACATCATTTACATGTGTATGCATAACATCACAGCATGATAAGGACGTAAATATGCCGGGAATAGCACAGGGCTAATTTCCACCCGTAGTCCTAACATAAAACAAACACAAAACGGACCATACAACGTTCATTCATAAAAACTGACATCACTGACATGACCACACTAACATGACATTCAGTCAGTACAACATCACTAACATCCCTAATGAGTGCATATTTGGCTGTCTAACAGCCATTTCCTGAGTTGGCCCTTAAAGGTGGACAGGGTGGGACATTCCCTTAAGGGGACCGGAAGGCTGTTCCATGTTCCACTTCCCTTTATCGATAGACAATTTTTGCTGAAGGCGGTCTTTCTAAAATGGACCTCACAATCCCCTCTGGTGTTTGACCTAGTGGCTAATCCAGTGTTCCTTTTCTCGTGGATAAACTCCTTGAGAGGGGGAGGGGCTAATCTGTGCAGGCATTTAAATACAAAGCAGGAACTTTTATAACGTCTGAGGTTTTCAAAATTTAAAATTTGATGCTTATCCAGGATTTTACAGTGGTGGTATGAGTACTGTTTCCTGTCATATACCTTCAATGCTCTGTTGTAGAGTTGTTCTATGGGTTTCATGGCTGTGGCCCCAGTAAATGACCAGTTTAGAAGGCAATATTCAATGTGAGAGAAGACCATACAGTGTAGGTATGTCTTTGCGGCTTCAAGTGTTAGGGAGGGCCGTATTTGTTTGAAGTTGGAAATGTTGAAGTTGATGGTGTTCCTCACTTTCTTTATGTGTTTCTTAAACATGCAGGCCTCCGTTTTCATTGTTATGCAGATGACACTCAGCTCTACCTCTCCACCAGGCACGTGCACACATAGGGGTGAAGGGGTGCCCGGGCACCTGCCTTTTTCATTTTTCATTAGAAAGTGCCCTTTTTATGCCCCTTTTTTATTTTATTTTTACTGTTGCGCATATAGATAGACTGCCCTGCCCTTCCAAATGAAAGATGTCATGATAGAATCTAAATATTAGGTAAAGAAAGAGAGATAAATGCCCCTACCCCTCTCCTGGAAGGACCTATTATTTACACGCGCTGCCAGACACCTGTATACTTTCCGTAGCCGCATTTCTGGCAGACGCTCTCTGATTGGCCGACGTCAGTTTCTACACTGGTTAAGCCTAGCCACTCTTCGAAGTAGGTTCAGGTTAGAGTTTGTCTTAGAGCGTGACGGCAAGTTCTTTCGACGGTTAAGCTTAGGCACTCTTTCAAAGTTGGTTATGGTTAGAGTTTGTCTTAGAGCATGGCGATAGAACGCCAGGTAGTTTGCAGGCTGTTCGACGCGGAAATGGGCAAAGACAGTAGACACAGCTCATCAGTACTTGTGTTGTGCTAACTGCTAACAATAAGCTATTTGGCTGGATGCAGTCTGGACAGTGGATATACATCAAGACAACAGTCTGTGACTGTGGGACAGTGGACATAATACTTCATCAAGCCCTCCTGACCTGGACCACGTTTCAACTAAACAAGTGAGTTAATGCGGTCTCTCTCTCTCTCTCTGTCTCTCTCTGTCTGTCTGTCTGTCTGTCTCTCTCTCTCTCTCTCTCTCTCTCGCTCTCTCTCTCTCTCTCTCTTGCTCTCTCAACACAGCGTGTTAATTTCGGCATGCCGCCCGCAGCTGTTGGTCTGGAGCGCATATTGTGTTATTAAAGGGACACTATGTAGTTTTGGTGACATCTATCGGTGAAACTGAATGTACCATAGACTTGTATTAACCCCAAAAATCGGGCTTGCGCGCTATGCGCGCTCACATTGCATTTAATAATTGGTGCCCTTTTCTCCTTTTGGGCACCTGCCTTTCTAAAGTCCTGTGCACGTCCCTGCTCTCCACCAAGACTATCACTCCAGCCACTCTCACCACCTGCCTCACAGACATCAAAACATGGATGCAAAATAACTTTCTCAAACTAAACTGCAATAAATCAGTAATCATCATTATCGGTCCAAAATCCCTCACCAGCCACACCCAGGAGTTCACCCTAAATATTGATGGTACCATTGTCACCCCCTCCACTCACATCCGTAACCTTGGCATCATCCTGGACTCCACCCTTTCTTTCCTCCCCCATGTGAACCACATAACCAAAGCGGCCTTCTACCACCTCCGGAACATTGCTCGTCTCCGCCCCTCCCTATCATTCTCCGCTGCTGAAACACTGGTTCATGCATTCATATCATCAAGACTAGATTACTGTAACAGCATCCTCTACGGCTCACCAAAGACTATCCTCAATAAACTCCAATATGTCAAAAACTCTGCTGCCCGCATGCTCACCTCCACCCGTCGCACTGATCACATCACCCCTGTCCTCCACGACCTCCACTGGCTTCCAATCAAATACAGGATACATTTTAAAATACTACTCATCACATTTAAAGCCCTCAACAACCTTGCCGCTCCCTACCTGTCCGACCTCCTCCACCGTCACACGCCCACCCGTCGCCTTAGGTCTGCTGATGCCAACCTCCTAACACCTCCCACGACCAAGCTCCGGACCTGGGGCGACAGGGCCTTTGCTGCTGCTGCCCCCTCCCTCTGGAATGCCCTCCCCAGCCAACACCCTGACATCTTTTAAATCAGCCCTCAAAACCCACCTTTTCAATCTTGCTTTTGACCTCTAATTCTGTCGGTTTTATTTTATTTTGTCATGTATTATTTTTTTCTGTTTTTTGTTTTGCCATAGTTTTGTCTCTCCTACCCATGTAAAGCGTCTCTGAGCACCTGGAAAAGCGCTATATAAAATAGATGTATTATTATTATTATTATTATTAATAATAATAATAATAATAATAATAATAATAATAATAATAATAATAATAATAATAATAATAATACTACATCTACAGTAGGTTAAATGCAGTACATTCTAGACATGTTTTGATGGCTTTGGGTTTTGTTGAGTGTTGGGTGATGAGATATATTTCAATGTATTTTCTAAAAAACTATGAAAACTGTTGTGTATTGACAGCGCTTTTTGGATACTCTCCACCTATGTTATCACTTTCAAAGCACAAAGCACACATTGTGACATTTACCACTCTACTGGCCAGGCGGCTGATTCTGTTTAAATGGAAGTCCGCTGCTCCCCCCACTCACCTTCACTGGATTAGAGACATACTATACTTTATCAAACTAGAAAAGATAAGATGTACTCTGAGAGGTTCTTCATCTATGTTCAAGAAAACATGGGGTTCATTCCTTGTGCTTGTGGATGATGTACAGTTCCATACTATTCCAGAATAGCAATTCTCAAGCTGCTTGCTGGTATTAATCTGTGTGAACGTTAATTCAAACGTGATTTATTTGATATACCGTATATACATTGGAGAATTCTCATATTTGGGTACTTGAACAAGTGCTATATATTTGATATACTATTATTATATATGTATATATATATACTTTTGAGACCACTGTCATGCGACCAGGTCAGTGTTTGTTTGTTTGTCTTATTATTTACTTTTGAATCTTTTTTTTTTTATTTTAATTTTATTTATTTTTCTTCTGTTGTTATCTGTTCTATGTGGACAATGACAATACAATAATGCATATATGCAGAAATATACTTCGATTTGTATGTCCTCAAAAAGTATAATAAACTAAAAAGTGAAGAGGAAAAAAAATAAAACTGTTTGTTTGGGGGGGGGGGGGGGGGGGCTTACATTGTTTTACATTTATGAATGTAACATTTTCCAATCCAATCCAACTTTATTTGTATAGCATATTTAAAAACAACATTGTTGACCAAAGTGCTTCACAGTAAAAAGTAAACCATAATATAGTAAAAACAAATAAAAACACATAAACACAATACAAAGTACACAGAACTACAAACAAAGTTACAGCAGCAGACAATTTTTTTTTTTTTTTTTTTTAAGCTAGGGAGAACAAATGTGTTTTAAGATGGGATCTAAAGGTCCCATGTTTTGCTATTCCTTTCACTATGTTGGGCAATGTTACACAATTCCTGTGAGGTTTAAAAAAAAATGCATTGTTTTGTATTTCTAATCAAGTACTCTAAAGCAGCATTTTTCCACTTCAAGATGTCAAGCTGTTTTGGGCTGGGCTCCGCTCCGCCCATACTCGCAGAGCGCTTTGAGTGACAGTCACCCACAGTCTGCACTGGCAGACAGAGCGAGACATAGAGAGATAGACAGGGAGACTAATACATTTCGCCGCTGGGGGGCATAATCCCACGGGAAAATGCATTGGTAACTTGTTTCAAATGAGAATATTTTCCCTGTGAATATTATTGCACGGATCGGAATACGCGTGGGAGTGTGCGTGTGCCGGTGTGCGCTATGATATTATGCAACAGGTTGACGTGACGCGAGTGCCGACAGAGAACGAGCACTGTAAATGCTCCGTATCCCTCTCTCTCTATCTCTATCTCTCTCTCACCCTCTCTCTCGCTCGTTCTCTGCTCTCTCGGTTGGCACCCGCGCCACGTCAACCCGTTTGAGGAAGTGTCAGTATTTCCACTCGCTCTGTTGTTGAGCGAATTGTTGATTGTGGGCAGTGACTACAAGCAGTGCCTTATTCACGTCAGCAAAACAGTCAAATCAGAATGGCTTAGTTCAGTGAGGGAGGATCTTGTGAACTCGAGACTGGACTGATGAGCCAAAATGAGAATTAGAGACACAGACCCCATTGATACAACCCCACATTGCTAGAAAACAATGCTAAACACTAGAAAAGGCAATTTATAAGACATGGGACCTTTAAACACTGGGAGCGTTGGGGCCAGCCTAATGTTGGGGCCAGCAACTCATTCCACAGTTTGGGGGCTGCAACCGGAAATGCACGGTCCCCTCTGTTTTTTAGCCTGGATTTAGGGACAACAAGGAGGGACTGGTCAGCAGACCTCAGAGTCCGTGATGGGGTGTAGGGGTGCAGGATCTCGGTGAGGTAGGGTGGAGCCAGACCATTCATTGCTTTATAAGCAAACAGCAGGATCTTAAAATGTACCCTAAACTACACAGGCAGCCAATGAAGGGAGGCGAGGACAGGAGTGATGTGCTCCCGTTTGCGTGTCCCTGTCAACCCGAGCAGCAGCGTTTTTGGACCAGCTGAAGACGCGACAGCGAGGCCTGGCCAACGCCAACGTAGAGCGCATTACAGTAGTCCAGCCGTGTTGTCACAAAGGCATGCATCACCCTCTCAAAGTCTTTAAAGGAGAGAATAGGCTTGACCTTGGATAGTTGCTTCAGCTGGAAGAAGCTGGACCTAACCACAGAGTTCATTTGTTTGTCCAATTTAAAATCATTGTCAATTTTCACAAAAATCTAAGGAAATGAATAAAGGGAAGATGATTAAACAGAAGGTTCTGTAGATACAGTACTATACTATATATTTTGCAAATATATTTTGTGTTGTTAATTTTGATGTCAACGTAAGAGTTAATTTGCAAAAACCTGTATCTCCGTTTTTAGAAACATTTTGACTGTGCAGTCAAGGTAATATAAATCAAACTGCAGTTGCGTTGTTTTGATCAAGTAAAGATAACACAACAAAATAGTAATACACAAGTAACTTACAAAATCAAACTTTATTGAACATTTTATGAATCTCTAATGTAATGTATAGCCAGGGGTGTAAAAAGTACCCAGAAATTATACTTAAGTGAAAGTACCGTCTCAAAATGTTATTCAAGTAAAAGTCAGAGTATCTGGCTAAAAACACACTTGAGTAAAAGTAAACAAGTTTCTACTTGTAAATGTACTTACGTACTAAAAAGTAAAAGTAAAAACTTTTTTTTATTCCGGGGCAATGCAATGTTCCGTTTCGTCCTCTTCATCACTCGTACTATCGTTTGTGGCCATCTTCTGTAGCTTGTCATTCTCTCTGTCTATTCTTCTGATAGCAGGTGTTTAATCAAAGATCCCTGCTTTCTAGTCTTGGACAAGGACCAATCAGCATGGGTATGGGCGGGTTCATTTTCCATTGATGTGGATTTGATTGGCTGTTTTTAAATAAAGCGCGGGCGCAGAATTAATAACATTAACGTTAGTTCGGCCAGAGAAACAAATATACTAATTCAAATAGTTGGACCTGCGAGATTTGTACTTTGTAGGTCTGCATTTTAAATGTAAGGAGCAAAAAGCATGTTTTTTTTCTCTGAAATGTAATTGAGTAAAAGTACAAGTATACAAACCTAATAATACTCGAGTAAAATACAAATCGAAGTACAATTACTCAAGTACTTTACACCCGTGTATAGCCCTAAATGCGTGTCAGCAGTCACGTCTGTATGGTGTAGTGGTTAACACTGTCAGGTGGCGTAGCGGAGATTGTGCTCGTCACCAATGCAAGAGGCTGCGGTCTCGACTCCCGGAGAGTTCAAGTTCAAGTTCTTTAATAGTTGTCATACAGAAGTACAGAATACTTTCATACAAAATGCTTCTTACTGTTACGCTCCAGAGACTGTGCTAGACAAGATAGTATCAAATAACATAATAACATAATATAGCATGAATTTAGAAGAAGAAAATGAGGTCACAGTGTTCGGTATAGACATATGTACAATGTTCTGAGTTACCATATAATATACAATACACAATACTATGCAGTGTACTAATGTACAGTACTATCTAGTGCAAAGCAGAAATGGGATGAGGTACAATTTTAGGTACAATTTACAGTAAGGTGTACGAGTTGTAGTGCAATCCTTCATTTACATTTACATTTAGTCATTTAGCTGACGCTTTTATCCAAAGCGACTTACAAGTTCTGTACGACAAGCCATCAGGAAGGGCACAACTCTATCAGCTGAGCAACAATGTTCATCAAAGTGTTGAGTGCTACAGTGTAGGTTAGTTTATTAGGACAAGTGCATGACAGTACGGTTAGTTAGGGTTAGATTTTTTTTTTTTTTTTTTTTTTTTAATTCAGATAATGGTTGAAGAAGTGCGTCTTTAGTCGACGGCGAAAGATTGGACGTGATTCGGCTGTCCTAACTGGGGTGGGTAGTTCATTCCACCATTGTGGGGCAAGGACTGAGAATAGGCGACTTCTCTTTGATGACCCTCCCGGAGCTTGGATAGGAGTAGGTCTGAGGCGGCCAGAAGATGCAGAGCGTAGGGGTCTTGAGGGTGTGTAGTTAGAGACCATTGACCGGAGGTAGGCGGGAGCGGTTCCCTTTGCCGCACGGTATGCTAGGTCGAGGGCCTTGAAGCGGATTCGTGCAGCAATGGGGAGCCAGTGCAGGTCCCTAAGAAGTGGGGTGACATGGGCCGACTTCGGTAGGTTTGAGATCAGGCGGGCCGCTGCGTTCTGAATGAGTTGAAGAGGCTTAGTGGCAGTGGCCGGGAGGCCAGCGAGCAGTGCATTGCAGTAGTCGAGGCGGGAGATGACTGTTGATTGGACGAGGAGTTGGGTGGCTTCTTTTGTCAGGAAGGGGCGTATCCTTCTGACGTTGCTCAGGAGGAATCGGCAGGTTCTGGTCGTCGCTGCGATGTGAGCAGAGAAGTTCAACTGGTCGTCGAGGACAACACCAAGGTTCTTGGCGGTCGGGGACGCAGTCACAGCTGCATTCTCGACTGTGATTGAAAGGTCGGTTAGGGGGGAGGATTTGGCCGGCAGGTGGAGCAATTCTGTTTTGCTTAGGTTCAGTTTGAGGTGGTTGGACGTCATCCAGGCTGAGATGTCGGACAGACAGGCCGAGATCCGCACAGAGACGTGGATATCTGAGGGAGGGAAGGAGAGGAAGAGTTGAGTATCGTCGGCATAACAATGGTAGGAGAAGCCATGAGACGTGATAATGTTACCCAGTGATTTAGTGTAGAGGGAGAAGAGAAGGGGTCCTAAAACCGAGCCCTGGGGGACACCCGTCCGCAGGGGGCGGGTGGCCGACAGGGTCCCTCTCCATGACACTTGGTAGGAGCGGTCATTGAGGTATGATGACAGCCATGTCAGCGCAGAGCCAGCCACTCCCATTCCTGCGAGGGCCGCAAGGAGGATCTGGTGGTTGACTGTGTCGAAGGCTGCAGATAGATCTAGGAGAATCAGGACAGAGGAGAGGCCTTTCGCTTTTGCTAAGTGAAGTGCCTCTGTGACCGCAATGAGGGCTGTCTCTGTGGAGTGACCAGTCCTGAAGCCTGACTGATTAGGGTCTAGGAGGTCATTCTGTAAGAGATAAGTAGTAAGTTGGTTGGATACAGCACGTTCAAGTGTTTTAGAAAGGAAGGAGAGAAGAGAGACAGGACGGTAGTTGCCTATGACAGTAGGGTTCAGGGTTGGTTTTTTTATGAGCGGCGTGACTCTGGCTTGTTTTAGGGAGGTGGGGACCACCCCCGAGTTGAGTGAGGAGTTGATGGTTGCAGTTAGGAATGGGAGGATGTCTGGTGCTATGGTCTGGAGGAGTGGGGAGGGTAGCTGGTCCAGCTGGCAAGTAGTCGGACGGTTTGACGTTACCAGTGTCAGGGTCTCTGCTTCTGTAATGGGAGAGAAAGATGACAGAGTGAAGGATGAGGTTCTCGATTCAGCATTTGGAATGGGTGGGGGTTGGGAGAAGGAGCTGCGGATGTTCTCCACTTTTTCCTCAAAGAAGATCGCAAAGTCTTCGGCAGAGAAAGATGAGGGAGGGGGGGGTGGGGGGGGAGTGAGGAGGGAGGACATGGTAGCATGCAGTTTGCGAAGATTCTTGGCAGAGGCCTCGATCCTATGGTGGAAGAAAGAAGCTTTGGCATTAGTGATGGTTTTGGAGAATGTTAACAAGAGGTTGTGATATGTGTCGATGTCAGCAGTGAGGCGTGACTTTCTATACTTCCTTTCAGCTGCTCTCAGGACCTGTCTTTGTTCTCTCACTGGATCTGTCAGCCATGGACTGGGTGGGGAACGGCGGGCAGGTTTCTCAACGAGGGGACAGAGCTTGTCGAAGGAGGTTGCCAGGGCTGAAAGGAGGGTGGAGGTTGCCATCTCTGTGGAGAGAGCAGAGAAGGTGTCACTCAAAGGTAGAGCGGATAAAGTGTGGGGAGTGGGTGCTACAGTGTGTTTGTTTAAAGTGGGTGTGTGCTATAAGTGTGTGGAGTGGGTGCTACAGTGTGTTTGTTTAAAGTGAGTGTGTGCGTGTGGATGTGTGTGCTATGTGCGTTTGGTGGTTGTTGTTGTGTAGTGTTCATTCATTGTTCGTTTAGCAGCCTGATGGCCTGGGGATAGAAGCTTCTTCTGAGTCTTTCTGTGCTCGCCTTGAGACTCCTGTATCGCTTGCCTGACGGCAGCAGTTCAAAGAGGCAGTTGTTCGGGTGACTGGAGTCTTTAATGATTCTCTTAGCCTTGCCCTTGCAACGCTTGTAGTAAATGTTCTGGAGGGTGGGGAGCCCCCCTCCAATTGTGCGTTCGGCTGAACGTGTCACTCTTTGTAGTCTGCTTTGGTCTTGTGCAGTGCTATTCCCAAACCAGGAGGTGATGTTGCCGGTCAAGATGCTCTCTATTGTACATGAGTAGAAGTTCTTAAGGATCTTCTGGCTGACTTGGAACTTCCTTAGGCGCCTGAGGAAGTAGAGGCGTTGTCGTGCCTTCTTCACAACACTGTTAATGTGTGTGGTCCATGTCAAGTCCTCGGATATGTAGGCTCCGAGGTACTTAAAGCTGTTGACTCTCTCAACCGGTGCCCCATCGATGCTGAGGGGGCTGTAGTCCTTGACCCCCGACCTCCTGAAGTCCACAATCATCTCCTTTGTTTTGCTGACGTTCAGGGAGAGGCTGTTTTCCTGGCACCATCCCGCCAGGACCTTGACCTCTTCCAGGTAGGCCCTCTCGTCGTTGGCAGAGATCAGGCCCACCACCACTGTGTCGTCAGCAAATTTGACGATTGTATTGCTACTCCGCTGAGCCACACAGTCGTGTGTGTACAGGGAGTAGAGGAGGGGACTCAGAACACAGCCCTGGGGGGCCCCTATGTTGAGGGTGATGGATGAGGAGGTGCAGTTGCCTGCTCTCACCACCTGGGGTCTGCCAGTCAGGAAGTCCAAGACCCACTGGCAGAGGTCATAGCCCAAGCCCAGGTCCCTGAGCTTGGCTATGAGTATGGAGGGGACTATGGTATTGAATGCCGAGCTGTAGTCGATGAATAGCATTCTCACATAGTTCCCCTGCCTCTTGTCCAGGTGTGATGCTGCTGTGTGCAGCACATGGGATATGGCGTCCTCCGTGGACCTGTTGGGGCGGTATGCAAATTGCAGGGGGTCCATGTTGATGGGGAGGGAGGAGCAGATGTAGCCCTTTACTAGCTTCTCGAAGCACTTCATGGCTATGGAGGTGAGAGCTACAGGGCGGTAGTCGTTGAGGCAAGCAGGCTTGGATTTTTTGGGTACAGGGATAATAGTGGACTTCTTCAGGCAGGTGGGGATGACAGCCTGTTCTAAGGACAGGTTAAATATGTCAGTGAATACTGGGGCCAGTTGGTCGGCACAGACTTTTAGGACGCGGCCGGGGATGCCGTCTGGACCTGCTGCCTTCCTGATATTCACTTTTTTTAAAGGTCCGCCTCACCTCATGCTCTGTTACCCTGAACACTGCGCCTCCATCAGCAGCCGACCCCCCCCCCCCCCATTGCCGAGGCTTGTGAGCTGGTGTTGTTATTACCAGCATCAAACCTCGCATAGAAGGTATTGAGGTCATTTGCTAAGGAGATGTCACTGTTCAGTTTGAGGGAGGCGCCTTTGTAGTCCGTCATCGTTTTGAGCCCCTGCCACATAGCTCTAGAGTCAGCTTGTTCAAACTGGAGTTCAATTTTATCCCTGTAGCGTCGTTTGGCCTCTGACACAGTCCTCCTTACGTTGTATCGCGCCACCTTGTGGTCATTCATGTTGCCTGCCTCTAGGCCGTCGTTGTATGCTTTGGTGCGCTCTCTCAGAGCTTCACGGACGGATTTGTCTACCCAGGGTTTTTGATTTGGGTAAACTTTCATTTTGGTAGTGGGGATTGTTTCTTTCACCCTAGTACAAACATAGTCCAGCACTGTCTCCGTGTAGGCATTAATGTTATCTGTGTCGCGGAACACATTCCAGTCTGTGTTGTGAAACACTGACCGGATCGTATCCTCTGACGTCACATCCCATTTCTGCACCTCTCGCGAGACTACGGGAGTACTTTTAATTCTCTGTCTGTACTTCGGTGTAAGAAAAATTGATGCGTGATCCGACTTACCGAAGCCACTATCAGAATGAGCCTTGTAGCCACCTTTAAATTGCGTGTAACAGTGATCTAGGATGTTACCGCCTCTGGTGTTGCAAGTCACATGCTGATAGAAGTCGGGCAATACCTTTCTCAGATTGGCGCTAATCTCCCAGAACTAAAATGGCGGCGTTAACATTTGCCTCTTGGATTCTATTTACCTCGTCGTGTAGTCTGGAGAGCGCAACCTTGTTGCTGGCTTCAGCTTGCGGTGGAATATACACTCCGACCAGGACGATCGCCGTTAACTCCCTCGGGAGGAAGAAAGGACGACACTTGATGGTTATATATTCCAGTTCTGGGGAGCAGTGGTTGGATAGTTCCTTCACGTTAGTTGGGTCACTCCAATTTTTGTTCAACATGAAGGCAATACCTCCTCCACGTTGTTTACCGGATTCTGCTGTTCTATCCTTGCGGTGAATGAAGAAATGATCGGCCGGTTGGATGGCGTGGTCTGGGACTTCTGGCGCCAGCCACGTCTCGATGAAGCAGAGAACGTTACAGTCCCTAACGTCTCTCTGGAATTGAATCCTTGCTCGGATGTCGTCTAGTTTATTGTCTATTGATTGTACATTGGCTAGCAATATACTGGGTAGTGGTGTCCTGTGCCGCCTGGTTCTCAGCCTGTTACGGACTCCAGCTCTCTTTCCTCGCCGTCTGGGTCCTTTGTCCCTGGGGGCGAGATCCGGTCCTGATGTCCTCAAGATCTCAACGGGCCATTGTTGCGGTTCAGAGAGCTGATCCAGAGAGTAATCCAGTCGGTAAGTTTACCGTAATCCAATGTCTATAAGTGACTGACGGTCATACACATTAAATGCACCTACTGTTGGTACAGACAAAACTCTTAAAACTATAAATATTAACAAAAGTATGCACAGTCTCGACGGAGCGCACAGACAGGCGGCCGGACGTAGCCAAGCATTGCCTTGGCTCGGGCTGATCGCTATACTAACTCGATTGGCTGAGTTAGGGGGAGGGGAGCCGTGGGTGGGTCCTGGGCATTGTGGACAGCGACCCATACAGTTCGGTCGGGGCGCCTGCTCAGCGAGGGTAGGATCTGGAGAGAGGTAGTGTGACCTTCCACACGTTACACTCTCCCAGTGAGAATCTGAGCTGCCAGGCTGGCTGCCGGCTGGCTGCACATGCGTCGGAGGAAAGCATGTGACAGTCTCCGGCCTCTCTGACCAACAGTAGGGGGAAGTACGCAACAACCAGGAAGGGGGTTGGGTATTGGCAATCAGAAAAAGAAGGAGGTGGAAAAAGATAAAAAAATAAATAAAAAAAAAAACTGTCGTCTCACAGCAAGAAGGTCCAGGGTTCGATTCCCGCTTGGGGACCAGGTTTCCATGATGCCAGGTACCCAGGTGGGGTATCTCCCAGGCCTTTCTGTGTGGAGGTTGCATGTTCTCCCCGTGCTCGCAAGGGTTTCCCCCCCGATAAGATAAACCCAATGGAAAAACATGCACAACAACAGATCGCTAACGCTGTGGCGTCCTTGACGAAGACGGGCAGGAGCACTTGGATAGGTCCCCGGGCACGGCCCTCGCCGACACCTGTCTGCTCCCGGCTGCCCTTGGGGGGAAGGACGACGGGATGAGTTAAGCGCAGAGATGAATCACATCGGCGATCCTACAAAGATAATGCATGCGTGTGTGTTCCGGTGTGTGTGTGTGCTAACCGTGTGCTAACATTGAGGATAATTGCATGCCAATTAAAGACCTCGGAACAGGTCCTGCATTATTATAATATTATTATTACTTACAAATATACATATACAGTATATTATCTGAATGTGTCCTTGATTCACATTGTCAGTTCGATAGATAGCAGGTACGGGGGAATAATTAATTTGTTGCAGCGTCATCTGCAGAGAAAGGTTGGCTATGCAGTGCCCAGTAAGAGTAAGAAACACCTGGAAACAAAACATACCTTCCTCAAACATGAAGACCTGACCATCTTCAGAAGATCAAGTGAGCAAAACCAGCGACAGCAAGACCGTATGATGGACGGTGTGATCAGGTGTGCAGCCTCTGACGGAGGAGGACATTATTTTGTGACCAAACTGAAGCTCGAATCCCCAACATTCAAATCACTCACTGCATTATCCACCAAGAGGCTCTAGGTGCGAAAGCTATGCCTCCTGAATTGACATTGACAGATCAGGCCGTACAGATACAACTGTATTAAAAAAGCGCGGCCTCTAGAATCGCATTTTCTCCATTTCTATGCATGTGCAGAAATGGGAGCCGATCAGAAGTATTCTTCTACATACCGAAGTGCCCCGACTGTCTCAGGGAAATGACCTCATGGTCGTTATGAGCTCAGAGAGGAGCTTTTGGAGTTTTCACGGGAACACAGTGTCGTGTGCCACACAAAGATACGCGCTTTGCCAACGAGAGGTGGTGCGCCAAGCTGGCTTACCTTGGAGACACGTTTGGCCATCTCGACGAGTTGAACACAAAGATGCAGGAATGAAAACATTCTTACCACCACCAATATGATTCATGGGTTCGTTCGTTGCAAAGCTGAGTCTTTGGCAAGAAGCTAGCAAGAAGGAGTCCATGGAAATGTTTACCCTGCCATTAGCTGTGCAAGTCTGTAAACCTGAAGGAGAGGTTTGACAGCTACTTCCCCAGCATGACAAGATGCCGATGACCATGACTTTCCATGCAGAAGCTCACAGAGAGAGAGCTTCGACTGGGCCGCACATTGAAACTGCAGGTTTGGAGAAGTCTCCCTGGATGCATTCAAGATATCTGCAGCACTCGAGTAAACCCCTATTGCTCGGTTTGCAATTGCACAGCTTCTCCCTTCTCCCACCACCTACTGCACCTGTGTGAGTTGGCATTATCCACTCTTGCCTATATGTGAAACATTGATTGATTGATTGATTGAAAACTTTATTAACAGATTGCAGAATGGGTACAATACAGCTCAATACACACAATTGTTAAGGGGATGCAGACCAGAGAAAGACTTTCGTCTTGTTTACATCAGGGTCCCCCATTTTCAATTCATCATATATGATATACACGACATACAGATAGACAGTACTGCTACATCTATACATTTATGACATACCAGATTTACAAATACAGTACTGTTTGTGATACAAAAAGAGAGTATATACATTTGACGTAGAAACTGTACATTGGAGGTGGTTGCGTGTGTGGGGGGTTGGGTAGACAGGGTGGGGGAAACTGTACAACTGTACAAGCAAAACTGTACATTGGAATATCGACAAAACCTTACTTGGTCCCAAGAAGAGGGTCTTGTGTATTATTGGGTTAGGACATTTACTGTACATTTACAGGGGCAGTTTCGAATTGCAGTCTCCCGTAGGTGCTCTTTGAGATGGTTTTGAAAGTGGGTAGTGATTCACATTCCTTTACAGCTTTGGGTAGGGCATTCCACATTGATGTGGCATAATTGCAAAACGTGTTTAGTCCCTTGTTTGAGCCGAATCTGGGTTTAACATGATTTGTGGAGCTCCCTCTGGTGTTGTGGTCGTGGTATTCACTGACCTTTGGGAAGTATTTTGACATGTACATGGGTACCTTAGTCGTGTAGTGTATCTTGTATGAAGGATGAAAAGAATCTGTGCACATCGCCAGACACAGGTGTCCCACGAACCCTGGTAGGTCATTATTATCATTTACAATAACAGTGTTGTGAAGGATCAGATTAAACCGAATATATATATTTATTTATGGATATATATTTAATAGTATTTGTATATCGTTTGATATCCCTTGTATATTCCTTGTACATATACACTGAATATCCCTTTGGTCTACTAACAGCCCATAATAGTTTCATTCTCTCATTGGACAAGAACTTGGCGCCAGCAGCCAAGCCCCTTGGTTCAAGTTCAATCGTGCCGACGAACATGTCGTTACTAGCCCCGGTTCCGCGTAGGAATACGTCTGCCGAAATACGAATGGTACTATTTGTTCACAGCGCATATATATATATATATGGCGCAAGTAAAGTAGAACTTCCCTTAGCCCTTAGTTCTTTACCCTCCAACCTAGTGGCAAGACGTTAAGCCTCACCCACGATACACGTGTGGTGCAGTATGGTCAACTTGGCCTCAGAATGGCATTGAGACATCGTGTGGATTAATAGTTGAATTGTCATAGTTTGGCACTATACCGTCGAGTGGGACGTATTTCTATTAAGTTAATAATAGTCTATTATGTATGGTGCATCGTTCGGTTAGAGTTATAAAGTGAGCAGTACCCCCATCGTTTTCCTCGCGTTATCTAGAGTCTTAACCAGGCTGGGCAGACCACGTGTGGTGCTTTCATCCGAGGAGTTCTGGGCAAGGACGAGTGGACCTGCACATTGGATTACCTTACCCGGACGACGGCGAGCCCTACACGGCTTGGATTATCTACTTGCTTTGGGTGCTTTGATTATGCCATGGATAACAGCCAACACTGGTAAGTGTTGGAACTACCCCCGAGAGGAGTCCAGGTGAGACGGCGCTCTAACCCGAGTGAGGTCGCCTCACGTCTCTTCGTTGTGGACCGGCAGCTACCGTCTACAAGAGGGCCCAACTGTATTCATCTGTGGACCAAGGTTCTGTGGGCACCGTGTTCAGCACTCTGAATTCTCCCAAGAAATCGTTGGCCAGATGGGATATCGCCAGCGGCTCTCCTAACCCCCCCCCCCCCCCCCCCCTACTGACTTACAACCAGCGGGACCCCCTTTAGTGTATCCAGCTATAATCATTAAGTACCATCGCTATAGTTCCCTAAAGAACCAGGTTGTATACTTGCTTCCTGCGTAACCAGAGATTGGACATTCAATGTTGATTTGCCTACGAATACTCATTTGCCTTACAAGTGCATTCAAATCATAAATGTCATTACGTGAACGTTGTATATACCCTTTGCTATATATTAAAGATTTGACGGATACATTTGTGTGGACTTGGTTTCATCAGGTGGGAAAGTGTTCATCATATCTATATCATGTACTGTGTGGCCAGTAGTTAAAGTACATAAAGCGGTAGTGGTTTAATGATACCATACTTATCAATACAGTCAGGGAATTGTACCCCTCAGTTACAAACAGCGTTTCTAATACCAATACATTATTTTGATAAAAACCCTCAGTTGCACTAACTAAAGTATTTCTAATAGTAAATCAAATTGATATTTGAAGACTTCATTTGCAAAAACAGATACTATAGCATTCTTAAAATGAATTTAAATGAAAATGGATACAAATTATTTTAGGATAATACAAATGTATAAAATTAATATATAAGAAAAATATAATGATAGTATGTAATAAAACGATTTGCTATGTTGACTGGCCATGTGGATAAGGGATGACTGGGGTGGAGGTGAACAGAGATGATAATCTCAACAGAGGGAGGCTGTGTTGTGTTTACTGAACAAGTAACACTGTAAAAACTGAGCGTCATCTGGTCATTTTTAAACGATCAGCTAATTTTATTCAACCAAAACTGTGTAAAAATGCAATTCATAAATGGTTCAAATTAATTGAATTCAGCTCAATTTGATTTCAAACGGCACATTTTTATTATGAGTGTTGTTGATGGACTGTTGCTGAAGACAAATAGAATTGTAATTCCACAAGAACTGAGAAGGGACATACTACAGAGGATCCATGAAGGTCATCTCGGTGCAGAGAAATGCAAGATAAGAGCGAGAATCGCAGTCTTCTGGCCTGGGATCAACAAAGACATTGAGAGACTGATGTGAAACATGCCAGAGACATAGGGACAAGCAAATCAAAGAGCCCATGATGGTAGCTGATGTCCCAACAGCACCATGGCATAAAGTAGGAATGGATTTGTTTCATCTCAAGGGTAAAGACTATGTAGTGGTCATTGACTATCACTCAAACTTCCCTGAAATGGCATTGCTATCAAATACATCATCAACCTGTGACAAAATCGCTCTTCGCCAGACACGGCATACCAAACACAGTGGTGAGTGACAACGGGCCATGCTTCAAGAGCAGAGAGTGGCAGGAATCTGCAAAACGGTACGGCTTCAAGCATGTGACATCTAGTCCTCTGTATGCACAGTCAAATGGAAAAGGAGTCCACATACTCAAGCAGCTCCTGAAGAAAGCTGCTGACAGTGACTCAGATCCCTACCTTGCTCTTCTCAGCTACAGAGCATCACCTCTCGCTTGCGGACTGTCACCTGCTGAGCTGCTGATGAATCGAGCTACTCAAAGAAAAATAAACATCCAAAGCTGGAACAAAGGCTACAACAACAGAAGATGAAACAGAAGTCATTCTATGACGGAACAGCGAAGCAGCTTCCACCACTATCAAGCAAAGAGCAAAGATACAGTTAGGATTGAAGATCCTGATGGATGGAAGACAAAAGTCACTGTTCTTCAAGAAGTAGCTCCACGGTCTTTCACTGTGAGAACAGAGGACGGTCATATCTTCAGACATAACCATCACAGTCTTCTGAAAAGACTGTTCGAGAGCTCAGTGAAGCCCACACTGAGTCTGAGTCCATCTCTCCACCTCCTACAGACTGTAACCCTAACAATACAAACACTCCAGGTGAACTTGTCTTAAGAAGAAGTGCAAGAGAAATCAGAAAGCCTGAAAGACTGAATTTGTAAAAAAAAAAAAAAAGGAATATAATGGTCAGTGTTCTCTATTGAACAGCATACAGTAACATAGCATGTGTGGATGTTTTGAATGGACACCAAAGATTCAATTTCACACTATTCCACAATACTGTACCCATAGTAGTCATTCTATACCATATCTCTCTGAGTGACTTCTCTCTCTCTCTGGAACAAAGGCTTGATTTTGATTTTATTTTATTTTATTGATGGATTAAAAACACACAACAAGGATCCAAAGGATAACATGAGAAAGAGTAAAACCCTTATTTCCGTCATGGTCCCAGGGCTGTTAGGCCACAACAAAAAACACGACAATAACACAACACTCATACATTTAAAACATTATAAGACTAACCTATCGCTAAAATTGTATACCCCACAATAACTAAAAACTGATTGGAAACCCATTCAAACTATAGGGGGCTATTCTTCTATTCTGTCCATGAGCCACTTCCTGACGCTTCTCTTGAAGCTGTGGAGGCTAAAGCTCTGCTTGATGGGGATAGGCAGCTTGTTCCAATCCTGGGCTCCAGAGAAAGTAAGGGAGCATTGGCCCAGTTTCGATCGGAAAGAAGCAGGCTTCAGGTTTGCTATGCTTGCTCTAGTTCTGTGGTTGTGGGATTCGTTGACCGGGGTGAAGTAGTTTTGGAGGTATCTAGGGGACCTTTGGTTTATAATATTGTGCACTATGTTCAGTCTGAGCTGGGTAACTCTGGCCTCTATAGGAAGCCAGTTTAGCTCCTGGAAGTGACTCCTCCCTATGTGGGTGCGAGGGCCAAGACCCATTACCACCCTTACTAGCTTATTTTGGGAAACCTGAAGCTTCTTTTTTATGTTCACTGTCAGGCCCTCGAAACCACGATACGCTACCATAGTCAAAGTGG
>NC_140167.1:91227264-91302777 GCF_963971535.1 Notolepis coatsorum
ATCAGCTAAAATATATATTGTGTTGTATTTGCTTCATTATATATTACATTACAGCATATATATATATATATATAATACATACTCATACCTGTACAGCCTGGGACTGCTCTGTGCACAGCAGCAGTGCTTTCTTGTCTGCTGTTTCTTGTCACTTTCTGCTGGGGCTGTAAGTGTCCAGGTCCTCTAGCGGCCTGAGAGTAGTCTGCAACTGAGGAATCTTCAAATAATAATAATTATAATACATTTAGATTAGGGATGCTCGATATTGGCTTTTTTACCGATACCGATATTCCGATATTGTCCAACTCTTAATTTCCGATACCGATATATGCAGGGTTTCCCACCCCAAAAAACGGAATAATTTCAGGTAACTAATCATTTCACTGGATATATATATAACAAATATTGTTATTGTTTTTTTTCTTTTTTTAAACCGATACCGATATTTTCCGATATCACATTTTACTGCCGATATCGGCCGATAATATCGGTCGGCCGATAATATCGGACATCCCTAATTTAGATGAATCCCAAACTATTCTAAAGCATAATCATATAGTATGATGCAGTTTGTTGTAAGATTCCGTGTTACATTCTCTGAATATTGGTTGCTAATGCTATAGTTTGGCTGGTTACGTTATGCTGTAGTTGTTTGATACATGTGCCCTTTTAAACATTTGAGCACCTGCCCCTCTAAAGGTCTCAAAGAGCACCTTCGGGAGGCTGCAATTCGAAACTGGCCCCCGTAAATGTCCAAACACCCTCCCACCCCCTCCTAATTTGTACAGTTCCCCCCATCGTGTATATATATATATTTACTCTTAGGATCTCTGTTTAACAGTACTGTATATTTGCATATCTTGTATGTCACAAATGTAACAGTACTGTATATCTGTATGTCATGTATTGTACTGTATGTCATAAATGTCATGATTAGATTAGTTGATAGATTAGATTTTTATATCTGTATGTATGTTGTGTATGTCATAAATGTCATTATGAATTGAAAATTGAAAAGTCTTTCTCTGGTCTGCATCCCCTTAACAATTGTGTGTATTGGTTCGAGCCCAGCTCTCGGCGTTGCTACCAGCTTGGCTGGTCGTTCATACTAACACAATTGGCAGTGTTAGGGGTGGGGGAAAAAGCTGGTGGGTGGGGATCGGACGTTGTGGACAGCGACTCCTACAGGTCGGTTGGTGCGCCTGTACAGCAGAATCAGGAAGCAACGGGGGCAGCGTGAGCCTCCCATGCGGTACTCCTCGCCACTGAGAGATCGCGCTGTACAGGTGAAAAGATGCAATGGCTGCCTCCTCGTGTACCGGAGGGGACACGTGATGCAAGGCATCGTCCACATTGCAGCCGACCAGTGGGAGGCATGGTCTAGCAACGTTCAAAACAGGGGAGGGGAGAAATGAAGGGAGATTGGCGAGGCGAAATTGGGATGGGAGAAAAATAGAAAAATTATGAGAAAAAGTAGAAAATATTTTTTTGTGTGTATTGAGCTGTACTGTACCCATTCTGCAATCTGTTAATTAAAATGTTCAATCAATCAATTCAATCAATCAATCTGCACGGCCCTGATATGTCTATATTCCTGTATAAAAGTCACGGTTATACATGGAGGCATTCTGCCCTCTAGTGGTAAATGTGCAATACACATCTGGAGGGTCATGGTGTCAACATTGAACAGAAGAGCTGTGTTCAGCCATATAGTTATGATGAGGACGGATAGAGTGGGACCTTTCAGCTCGCTATAGGTTTTCATTTGGATTTAAGATGTCCCACCACGGCCTAAAGGTCTACTCACATGGAGCAACATTAAACGTTATGCTTTAATCTCTCTTGCAGCAGGGAGCACCCCTAAGAGTAGAACCACCTCACCAAGAATAACTATTACCATTGGCATTTATTCTGCATTATAATAAATGGTTAAACTAATGATGTGGGTGATTCGGTCTGACACTACTTTGGTACGGTCTGGTTCCCACCATCTGTGATGTCAGAAAGACACCGCTGCATGTTAATGTTGATAGAAGATGAGCTGCACACAGTGGCACCTGCACCTGCAGCCCAGGCTCAAAACGGCTCGAGATCTTGAGGTAGAAAAATGCAGTTTTTGAGGACTTGATTAGAAATACAAAACAATGAATAAAAAAAATATATATATTACAGAGGTGTTCCATAGACTCACAGGAATTGTGTAAACGTGCCCAAATAGTGAAAGGAATAGTAACATAGTTCCCCTTTAAACTAATTGATTATCGTTACTCAAGTCTCAGACCTGAAATCCTTCCAGAATGGCTTCTACTTCCCTCCCTAATGACACATTCAGTAAAGAAGACCTATCCATCAGTTTACCTTTTTTAATTTAAAAACTATCAAGCTCAATGACAATAACACTATGTAACAAACCATCAAATAGACTCACAGCACACACATCCACACTCACTTTAAATAAACAACTCACTGTAGCACCCACTTTACAAACTTTAACACACTTTATATTTATTGGCAAAGAGATTGCACTAAAACTCATACCTCATTGCACTTTACCACCACAAGGTGGCACCACAAGCTAAGTTGTACCTCATCTGCATCCATTTCTGCATTGTACTGTATATTGTATTGTAATTGTACTCAGTTACCTTCTCTACATTGTATATTGTTTATATGTATATTGAACATTTTTGTTTTGTTTACACTTGTTTACGTACTTGACATTCTATTTTATACTTATATATTTTATCTAGCACTCTCAGGAGCAAAACAGAAAGAAGCATTTCATACAAAAGTATTCTGTATTTCTGTATGACAACTAATAAAGAAACTTGAAACTTGAGTGAATAATATTTGTTCTATATACTTTGTTAACATGTATATGCGTTAGTATCTGCACATTTAAACAAGGTTTCTGAAACACAAGTTAGTGGTGGTGACTAGTGGTCTCCACTCCCAGAGCAGACAATATTGATGGTGACTCTTGTGAACGGCAATACATTTGATTCCTAAAGATTGAAAATGTTCTGCCAAAGTGCTGTATTGTTTTAAATCAAGAAGTTTATTCCATTCAAGTTCAAGTTTCTTTATTATTTGACATGCAAAAATACAGAATACTTCACATGGAATGCATTTTTCTGTTATGCTCCTATGAGGATCATAGGACGCTTGGATCATACACATACAGCTCATTACAGTAATTTTCCACAATTATTACATTTTAGATAGTAATAATGGTACAGACTACAGAGCATAAAAACACCTACATGCGCTTTGATGATGCATGTAGGTCTAGCCTTGAGACAAACATATGTGTATTCACTAGGGATGCCCCGATCACGTTTTTTGCCACCGATACCGATCACCGATCGTTTTTGGTTTTATAAAAAAAAATTATATATATATATTTTTATAAAATATATATACTATATAATTATACTTGTAGTTGTATTGTCTGCGAGACATCGCCACCACGCAACAAGTCAAAATGCTCGCTATCTGCAAACAGCTCAACTGTCTGTGTGTATACTCTGCTTTGGTCAAATCACATTCAGCGTGGGGCCTGAGAGTGCTGGGGCTGACGTTCTGCAGATGGATACTATTGAGTCAGAGCGATAGTTCAACAGAGTCTGAAACGTGTTATGAAGCATGATAGCTAATTAGCCAATGTTCAGCTGCAAAAACGAATAATGTCAATTATGTTATAAGACATTGATATCAGGAGCTATCTGTAGCTACTGCTAGCCGGCTAGATGACGTTAGACAATGCATCATGTATTAAAATAAAGTGAACCATTTAGTTTACTGGGTCATTTCGTTAAAACTAACGTGAGCTACCTAGCTAACGGAGGTCTCATGCTGGCGCATCCCTATCATTCTTAAACTGAAATGCGCATTTGTTGATATCAGGAGCTATCAGTAGCGAGCCAGTTAGACAATGCATCATGTATTAAACTAAAGTGAATAGTTGACTGTGTAGTTTTGTTTAAACAGTAACGTTAGCTTGGTGGCTAACGTTAGCTCACGAGCGATAGCTAGTTAGCCAACGCTAGCCAGCCCAGCACTTGCGAAAACGAATACCAAACTGATATCAGACGTTGATATCAGGAGCTATCAGTAGCTAGATAACATTAGACAACGCCTCATGTATTAAACAAAAGTGAATAGACTGGGCCATTTTATTTAATGCTTGTTATGTTGAAAGAGGAGCTCTGCGGTGCTCATGCAGTCAAGTCTTGCCGAAGGGTTTGTTGACATGAGATGGGTCTGGGAGGGGGAGGAGGAGGAGGAGGGGCAATACGTGCAGCAGCAGAGTGTGGCTGTGAGAGAAGAGCGAGTGAGAACTCCGCAGAGAATTGGATCGTGTTTTCCGTGTCATCGATCGGTTTTCACAATCGGCGAAAATAAAGCATTATCGGAATTCACCGATCTCATATTTATACTGAATATCGGCCGATACCGATCGCTGGCCGATCGATCGGGGCATCCCTAGTATTCACCCCCGCAAACAGACTGGCAGCCGACCTAGGCGGTGCCATATCACAACAATCACATAATACAATATTTTCTATAGCAGTTGTGTCCTGCATGTCTTTCCATCTAAGTGGAACTACAAGATTAGTACCTACGACTGCACAACGACGAGAATAAAATGAATACAAATTTATATTTACTGTTTAATGTCTATTCACTATGAACAGAATGTGAAAAATTAAGAGATATCTTGAATGCATGAACATGTTACTTCAGAGTTACTGAGAGGATTATGTGCTCCAATATATTCCACTCAGCACCATCTATATATGCACACATCATTATAAAAACATCACATAAACATAACACTGCCTTCATGGCACAATCTTGATGTAACTAAGAGATTCTCTGAAAATAAAAGAAAATTTTCATGCATGGATTACTAGATTTCAACCACAATACAATATGTTCCCTTTCCTGGTTGTTAACCAAGGTGAAAATAGTGGAGCTAAAGCCTGGTCTGGTTCAACAAAGGAAATAAATTATGAAATAACAGACTGGCGGCTGGTGGTGCAGAGTTGATTGAGTAGGACACCATGACTCAACAAGGCCTTCTGGTAGCAGGTGGTCATAAGAAGATTTGAAAATGTGTGTTTTAATAGAGGCCTGGCACTGAATGTTTGTAGTTCTTTGTCTTCCAACATGTCTGCCCGTAACATAGCAACAATTGTTTTGAACATGGCAATGGAAGGGACAACGGTTGCTATGTGCAAAACAATGGTTGCTATGTGTAGATATTTGAGAAATATATCAATAGGAAAGCCAGTGGAACAGTAATATGCTTTTCCAATGTTTCACATCTCAACCTTGGTGCTCAAGCAAAAATAAAGGGCACATCAAAAGCTCTATCAATAAATATTCTGTAGCACTTTATAATAACACCCTGTTATAATACATTTATAAGGTATTTGTAGATAATGAACTAATCATGAACAAACCATTTATATACATTCATAAATGATTATTAAACTATATTTCTATAACATTTACAGATTAGTTCTACATAACTAATTATCAACATTGTTTGTACTTGATTTGTTCATCATTAAATAATGTTGTTTAATGTGTAGTAACACATTTGTAGATGCTTTGAAAAATGGATATGAAAAAACGACTATAGTGTATCTCCATTTATTTTTCATGTTCAACAAATGATTTGTTAAGACATTCATAAAACATCTATAAATCATTTGCAGATGGTATCATGGGGGCCAATCTAAAGTGAAGCCTATTCATCATTAACAAGTGTCTAATACAGTTAATTATTTGTTAACTTTTTCATTTGTTCCTAATGTGTGCTCAGTGATGATGACACGACACAAATAATTATTACTCTTGTGTGTTGTGTCGTCATCACATACATACCGAGCACTGAGCACACATTAGGAACAAATGTAACGTTAGCGGCCACCACATCTACACGAACGTCTACACAACATATAAGAGTTGTTTGTAGGTCGGAAATGATGGAATAGATTTACCAACAAAAAAAAGGTGTTTAACCTGCTCATACCTTATTAAAAGCGTGCGGCAGGAGCAGCACGGATAACTTGTGCTTCCATTCAAACAGACAGCAACACACGTGACGTCAAGTCTCGCTCGTGTGAGACTTCCTCTCTAGATACTCTTCAATACCTGGCCAGGGTACTCCTGGGTCCTAGTGCCCCCCGATGTTACACTATATGTCATGCACATGTATTTTATATGTTAATAAAATTGCATTTATCTTTAGTCCTAATTCTGTCACTGTTTGATGTCACAAAGAAGGGTGTATCCGAAAGCTGCCTACAACATTTGTAACATGTGATGAAAAAGTAAACAAATAAACAAATAATTAACTGTATTAGACACTTGTTAATGATGAATAGGCTTCACTTTAGATTGGCCCCCACGATAGCATCTGCAAATGATTTATAGATGTTTTATGAATGTCTTAACAAATCATTTGTTGAACATGAAAAATAAATGGAGATAACTATAGTAGTTTTTTCATATCCATTTTTCAAAGCATCTACAAATGTGTTACTACACATTAAACAACATTATTTAATGATGAACAAATCAAGTACAAACAATGTTGATAATGAGTTATAAATAATGTAGAACTAATCTGTAAATGTTATACAAATAGTTATAAATGATTTAATAATCATTTATGAATGTATATAAATGGTTTGTTCATGATTAGTTCATTATCTACAAATACCTTATAAATGTATTATAACAGGGTGTTATTATAAAGTGCTACCACATATTCATATCAACATCATCATGGCAGGTGAAAAAATAGCCGAAAGAACAGCGAATCAAGTTCCTCTCGTTTCTCTCCCAATCACTCACACAAATACGCATGCACACACACAAACACACACATAAAGCAAATTGGGAAAAGAATCATGCCTGTCCCCACAAAAACACATTGAAGCCCCTTTCAGACCCGCACTGGACTCCTGACAATCTGCCCATTAATCGGATGTATGTGCGAACGCAGAGTTTACCCTCCCAGCACCCAAGTAATAAAACCGCGTAATGCCAAACTGAGCCCATGTCGGAACACAAGCAGATCAATGTTGGCAGAATTTACACAGCGAGCGAGTGGACGTATTGATTAACTAACCATGTTCCAACACAACAATGTTGCAGATAGTTAAATGAAAGTTTATGGCTTTAGTCTCATCAAGATTTGAGTGAGTTTGCAAGAAGTGCCCAATATGTTCGAAACAGTGTGGAGGCGAGCGCCAAGGAGACTGCAGCAAAGTCGTACGTTTATATTAAATGTGTGCTTCTCAGTGTTTTAGCCTGTATGAAACTATTATTAAGTGGTCATATTTTGTGAAATACTTCAGCTCTTACTCAATAATGCTTTGGAACAGGAGATCTTTTAAATATCAAAGCAAGATGATATGCTGACCAGTTTGCTCCGATGTCTGACTGAGGATGAGAAACGCTGTTTGCTCGTCATCCAAAAACATTTATATGAATTAAGTTTATGAGTAATAAACATTTTGGATTGATTGTAAACAATTTATATAGTTTCACAATGTAAAATCATTTTTTTTGCACTGTTGGTCGCTTATTTCACACTATTGAATACCATTGACCCCAATTAATTTTCACCTTTATTTGAACTAGAAAAACAGTTCTGTTGCAAAGCTTACAAATCAAAGAATAGATTGGAGGGACGCAATCTTTCAAACATTTTAAATACATTGTTGCATCTATATTTAGCACGTATTTGATAGAATTTCAATAGAAAAAACAAAACAAAAAATTCAACACAATTACCACCAGCCAGATAAGGGCCCTATGCGTGTCTGTTTACAGGCAGCCATGTTGGAAGAGAGGCAACTATTGTTTGAAGAGAGGACTAGAGAGCAAGGCTCCATTTAAACCATGAAACTGGTGTTCTGATGCAGATCACATTAGTTGGATTGCTGTCCAGGATGAATGTGTTGTCAATAGGGATGTCCGATATTATCGGCCGATATTGGCATTAAAATGTGATATCGGAAAATATCGGTATTAAATTTTTTATTTATTTTTTACATTTCTATAACCTTTATTTACCCAGGCAAGCAAGTAAGAACAAATTCTGATTTTATTTATTGTCAAAAGTATGCATACTGTTGTGTTAATTCCACAACAAGAGATATGTAATGTTAATTACCTGAAATTATTCCGTTTTTGGGGGAGGGGGGGGAACCCTGCATATATCGGTATCGGTTGATATCGGTATCGGAAATTAAGAGTTGGACAATATCGGTATATCGGTAAAAAAGCCAATATCGAGCATCCCTAGTTGTCAAGTATGTTAAGTTTAGGCAGATTTCTACACAATCCTAGGGTTTGAAAACCTGAATGAATATAATGGTATATCTCTCCTGTATGAATGTGCTCTTTAAGTGGTCATATCTACTGAAGCTCTTCTCACACTGGTCACAGTTATAGGGCTACTCTCCTGTATGAATGCTGTAACTGAGGGGGTACAATTCCCTGACTGTATTGAGAGTATGATATTATTAAACCACTACTTAGTTATGTACTTTAATTACTGGCCATACAGTACATGAATATATCTGGTGAACACCCACACAAGAATACGGCAATGATACATAAAGTTCTAGTTAGAGGGATTTATTATTATTAGAGCAGCAACGGTAGGTTACAGATTGAGAATTATACTTGGGCTTGTAAGGCGAAGAACACTTAAAGTAAGTCAAGAGCGTAAGTCCATGAGAATAGTAAGATGGGTATAACTGACGCCACCTGTAACATAGCAATTACATAAGGCACACTAGTAGTCAGCTGGAGACACTGGGGGGTTCCCTCCGGTTGTAAGCCGGCAGGGTAGAGGAATGTTCGGGTGCAAAGTCTGGGTCAACGAGGAATAAAGAAGCTCCAGCTACGGGAGGCGGTACATGTACTTCCTTGATCGGCAGACAAAGCAGCAGCTATAATCCAGTATGCTCGACAGCATGGATGAAAGCTAGCCAGCCTCTGGTCCTAGAGGCGGGCTCGAGGGTGCTCCTCACAGGGGTAGATCACACACGACAGTGGGGTAGACTGTTCTCTGCTCCAGCAGCCACGGTACCAAAGCAATATAATCCAGCCAGAAAAGGCTCTGCATTCGCCGGTGTAGGTTCTCCGGTGTACTATCCATCACATTAAACTAGGTTGAACTTGACGTTACTTCACCAAACTATGACACTTTACCATCCTATTCGCACATGTTCTAAGTGCTCTATTTAGACACAAGGTTGCTCACTTCACTTGGTCGTTGACTCGTGGTGAAGGCTTTACTAGTAATGAACGAATTGCTGCTGCTTCCACCTGCGCCGTATTTATACGTAAGGTGAATTATCTAGTGCCAACCTCAGTTCTGTCTCGTATTACTGCGCAAACCTGGACATGTTGAGACATGCCTTGGCGTTGCCTTTGAACTTGCCATTGGGGGTATGGTCGCTGGCGCCTAGGGGTCGCTGTCCAATAGGAGAACGAATATTATGGTCTGGTTTGTACCCAGGTAAAGGGATATTCCGTGTATATATACAAAGAATATACAAGGGATATCAAACGATATACAAATATTATACAAGGGATCTCAAGCAATAAATATATATATTCGGTTTAATCTGACCCTTTGTAACAAATGCGCTGATGTGTCTTTAAGCCTCCATACTGACTGAAGCTCTTCTCACACTGGTCACAATTATAAGGCTTCTCTCCTGTATGAATGCGCTGGTGTCTCTTTAAGTTTCCAGACTGACTGAAGCTCTTCTCACACTGGTCACAGTAGTAACACTTCTCTCCTGTATGAATGCGCTGATGTGTCTTTAAGTGTCCAGACTGACTGAAGCTGTTCTCACACTGGTCACAGTTATAGGGCTTCTCTCCTGTATGAATGCGCTGGTGTGTCGTTAAGTCTCCAGACTGACTGAAGCTCTTCTCACACTGGTCACAGTTATAAGGCTTCTCTCCTGTATGAAAGCGCTGGTGTGTCTTTAAGCCATTAGAGGTACTGAAGCATGTTCCACATTGGTCACAGTAGTAAGGCTTCTCTCCTGTATGAATGCGCTGATGTTTCTTTAAGTTTCCAGAGGTACTGAAGCTCTTCTCACACTGGTCACAGTTATAGGGCTTCTCTCCTGTATGAATGCGCTGGTGTTCCTTTAAGCCTCCGGACTGACTGAATCTCTTCTCACATTGGTCACAGTAGTAAGGCTTCTCTGCTGTATGAATGCGCAGGTGTTTCTTTAATTCTCCAGATTGACGGAAGCGTGTTCCACATTGGTCACAGTTATAGGGCTTCTCTCCTGTATGAATGCGCTGGTGTATTAGAAAATGTGACTTATTGATGAAGCTATTTCCACACAGGTCACAGCAGTGAGGCCTTGACTCGTTCATATCTCTGCTTGTTGTTGGGGAGCAATGCAGCAATTGTACCTGGAGAAGAGAGAAGTACACCAATGAAGAGTTCAGATCTTGTGTGTTTTTCATTTGTTCAGTTTGTATTTCTCAAGTTCTAAAATAAAATTGTATCCTCCAAATTTTGTTGTTGATGTGATTTAAAAGTAAATCTGCTCCAAGGGCGGTTATTGAAAACTGGCCAACATTAACTCTTTCAGTGCCACTCACGAGATTTCTCGGTTTTTTTATAGGTGGTTGCGTGCCACTCACGAGATTTCTCGGAATTATTATAATTTTTTTTTTTGCGATCTGAAAAATTATTGCATCACCGAGCCTACCCGAGTATAGCCGAGCTGCGCCGGTGATCACTGTGGAAAAAAGCGCCCCCTGTCGTCTCCCAGATGACATAAGTGATTTTGGAATGGACTCAATGAAAATGAATGGAGAAAAAAAATCCGGTACTCCACATTTTCCAGTTCACTGATCCAGCCGGGGTTACCACAGTTCATTCTGGAGCCTCAGATCCCCGCGGATCATAGAGATCTACTGTGTCGCGTTGGATCCATACACGTATCGATTTTTTCGAATGGTGATCAGGAATTGGAATATACCAGTTGGATACCATCTGATGTCAGGTAAGGACTCTATGTTATCAGTGGTAGGATAATCGGAGTAAGTTTGATGAAGTTATAAGCTGTTTTGTGAAATGTCTTCTTTCGGTTTCACTGTAAAACTCCGTGAGGAAATCAACGGAGCGATTATCAGTGCGCGGCCGTAATGTGCTTGCGTGCACGTATAATATTGATCATCTAGCGTTTATTTGAAAACGATTCATAAAAAGGCCGACGAATATCAACGTTGTGGAATATTCCACTAAGACGATTTTCATAGAATGCTCCAGAATGAGCTGTTTTTTATATCAAAACGGGGGCTTTTCTAACTGCTCTGAAATGGAAACGACGCGATAAAAAAACAATCTGTCTTCACAGCACTGACTGGAAAATAGTCTTTGATAATGCGATGGGCAGATTAGACACATAGCCATAATTTAAAACATAGATTAGGCGATATTAACGTTAACATTGGCGCCGATGGTGGCATTCAAGCGGTAAAACGGAAAACCAGGCGTGGCACTGAAAGAGTTAATAAAATATTGAGATAAAACCCAACCGGCCTGCAATATGACATTGTGGTTGTATCTGTCCTTGTAACAATATCAATGTTGTTCCTAGTTTGTGTTGTTCTGGGGAGTAATTAACACATTGGACATAAGTCGGGTTAACTCGCCATCGCTTGAGCGCCAAACCCGAGAGAAGTCGGGTTTTGGTCGTTATTTCTTTTATTCGCTATTTCCATTCATAATCCATCCATCCAGCCTGATGTTATCATTGGGAATGGATCTGAGATCGCAAACGTCCAATACCGCCGCCTAACGCATTGCGGCCAGTATTGCACATCCTTGGATTCTCTCTGGCTTGGGCTGTACGTTGATCTAACAAGTCCGGTCCGTGTTTTCCTGCCCGGGCAGTAGCAACGGTTATAACACATGGTTTGGGGAGACTCGAGCACCGCCGGTTCATGTACTTCGGTGGATTATCTTGGCAACACGATCGAGATGAATACTTGGAATGGCGATCAGATAATTGGAATATTCTTTTTGCAGTAGATCCTAGTCAAGGTAAGTGCTATATGTTATAAATCTTGCGTTGATCCGAGCATGCCTTCTTTGTGATCCATGTGTGTCCTGTAACGTTACTCCACAACGTCTGCCGTTGGTGACGATCGAAGCATAGAAACCCCCCCCCACCCTTTCATGCATGCATGATGAAACATAATACGATACTCTAGCGTTGATTTCAGATTGATTGTTGATCCAAGTGAGAAATGGCACGCTTTATAGTGAATGCAGTAAAACGCTGTTTAGCAGTGTTTCCTGGGATTACACAGAAGGACTCTAAAACTATACTCATATTCACCACGGTATAAAACGGGAATGTATTGATGAAACATATTTCTGTTTTTGCATCTTGACCGAAAGAAACTCAATGACAATCGACTATATTATTAGATCCATAGCTATAATATTTAATATAGTTTTAGCACTGCAAACACCGGCATGTACCCCCATTCATTACACCGCTGGCACACACGGCCATACGCCCACAGCGACCTCTGGCGCCCAATGTGTTAACACTTTGATTGCCTAAGGCTAAATTCATGATATACCATAGGTTGCCAGCTCTATTTGTCTATGGAGAAGATCCCCTTCTTTGCAGGGCTATAACTTTTTAAATTCTATTGCTAAATTGCCATTATTAGGGCCCATTCAATGTCCTATATGTATTGTTCAGGGTGAAGCAACGTTAAACATTTTCATTCACATATTCATACTAAAGTATGGTCTAATGTATAAGTATGTTTTCATCTCTTTCTGCAGCTTTCTCCAGAACGTGATCTATAGCCCCAAATGCATTATATTGATGATGAAATACAGTTTGATGGCAATCGGCGCGATATAAAAAATTCCAACTAGACATGGTTCTAGAAGTTACTACACGTCATCTGATGTTGACCGGATGGGTGAGGGGGCGTTTATAATTCCGTGGGCAACATTATACCATTCATCTAGTGTGGGTCATATGTTCATCAGATCAGTTAGTATAGGAGACATTGAAAAATAACGCTGAATCTTACCGTATCTTCCTCGCGCCGTTGGGCGATGAACGTGGAACAGACATTTTCCTATTATGGGATGTAGAAATATCGGGTCCATTTCCAGCTTGTATAATAGTATATACGTCCAAATCATGTTGTTTATTGAGTTATTGGCAACGTATCGCTATGTATTGTGACGAGCTTGAGTGCCGGAACCTATACCGAGTGCCCGGAAGTAATATGGGTGAATAGCACATCGTCCAAGTAACTTCCTCTTTGGCGATTGCGCCGATCGGCCACCAGATGGCGCTCTTGAACCGCTAGAGGGTTCAGTGGGGCTTTTTGGTGGGTCTCAGGCCAGCGGATGGGAAATATGAATCCGATCACAGATTTTTGAAATATTGATATCAAAGACGAGTTACGGCGTCCTCGGCAACTTGAGCATGGCGGGGAAGGACGCCTAAACACGTTTTCGGCACTTAAAGTGTTAAGAGTACACAGACCACTAGTACAACTCAGTCTGAAATGATATATTCAATGGAATGGATATTATATTAGCAATATCAATTACATGTTAATTACTCCATGTATTCTTTAGCCAAAGAGTAGCCTATTGATCCTTTGTTTGTAATATGTTTACCAGATCAAGATCATGAATTACGATCACTTTTTGCCTGTTTCTTTCAACAGTCTTAGGTAGGGGTGCACCGATGTATCGGTCGGGTATCGGTATCGGCCGATAAGTGCCTTGTTGACTGCAATCGGCCTATCGGCCGATAAGCTCGAATGTGCCGATGGCAGTAGCCGATAAATTCAGTCGCGTCCTGCCAACGGCGCCGCCCCCAGTCCCCCACACAAACAAGCTACTGCATCAAAGTTACTACTAAATATTCAACATTCTCTTTTGAGACTCCGCTTCAGACTCTTATCATTTGGCACTAAAAGCTAAACATTGTCACCGATATGGCTGTCCGCAACATGTCATTAATTGTGTACGCGAGGTGGTCGCTCAGTGACGACGCTAACATGAGCTAGGTTAGCTAGCATGAGCTACCGGGAGATAGAAGACTAACGTTACTGGTGAAAATGTGATTTACGTTGGAATACTCCTTTGCCAACTTGCAGTACTTTGCTTGCAGGTCTGCAGCCATTATTGCTGGATTATGAATAGCCCCAACTTTAGCCAACGTAACGTTATGGCTAAACCTTTAACGTTAGTAAACGCTAGCTTTCGGTTAGCTGTTCAATGCTATTAATAACACAACCAAGCGAACCCATCACAGCTCCCCGTCAACACCCCTCTCTCGGGAAGATGGCATTTAAGAAAGTATCTGCTGTTAAAATGACACAAACATTTGTTTTGTGGCATTAACGTTATATAGTTAGTGTTACACGTTCAATAACATCAGCATATTATTTACCCGAAGATAGCAAGCAAGGCATTACTCCGTTCATAGCTCAAAGTTCCATTCCGTTGCTCATTCCGTACCCAACTACCCATTCTGCAATCTGTTAATAAAGTTTTCAACCAGACAAATGTATAGAAAGGCTTTGTTTTATTATAACATTTGTTGCAGTAAAATCATTGTCTCGTTTGGTCATCCTGTGGAGCGATGGTCGGCGGGCAGCTAACGTATTAGCTACGTTAAGTTTGTTGTGCTCTCGCCCGGAAGTAGAAAATGAATAAACGCTTGCCGATTGGTGGTAAGAACAGCAGGAGGTGGGTGCTAGCAGTGTGGCCGAATCGACCAATCAAAATGGTTCTATTGCATTGGTTGAAAGCTCTGGTTGAGAGAATAGTATCCATCTGCAGGCCGCCAGACGATACTGGGAGAGGGATAGTGATACATGGCATGGTGGAATTAATACCATAAACATATTTCTTGATGTTTCCTTTTTTTAAGTAAGTAAAGAGGCCTACAAATACAAACACACATACAAAATATACAGTAGTTTAATTAGAAAATAATAATAAAAAAGGAAATATTTAAAAACAAATTACAAATACATATTTTTTGTCACAAGTATCGGTATCGGTATCGGCTGATTGTGTTAGTTGAACAATCGGTATCGGTGGCCAATTTTCATATCGGTGCATCCCTAGTCTTAGGGTGCTTTCACATATAGTTTTGGTGGACTCGATGCGGTTCTGGTGGTGAAGTTGCAACATTGTTGCATTTTTCATTTGGTTCGTCTGCATTCACATTGCAATTTGTCAAGTGCACCAAACTTTCTGAACAATGTCACACGGTCGAAAAGGGCGCTCGTCTATTGGACACAATGGAGAGTGGAAATCCCTCCCCTTCAGGAAGTGTAATCCGCGCAAACACAAACAGCGCAAGAAGCGTGATAGTAGCAGAGACGTGGCATTGATCCATCGTTCGATTATAACCCATTACCGCCATCCTCTCGCTAAACAACTTGTACACCTCGTTGTTTTTGTGAGTGCCCACAAGCAGCTGTTTTATTTGATCTTCTGCCCATATGTGTACAGTGTGCTTGTTTTGCAGTGAATGCCGCGCGCCACGGTAATAATAATAATAAGCCGCAGTGTTTTTTCTTCCTTCTACCCAAGATGTACAGTTTATCAGGAGACATGTTTAGGCTAGTGTGCTTGTTTTGCAGTGAATGCCGCGTGCCGCGGTAATAATAATAATAAGCTGCAGTGTTTTTTTCTTCCTTCTATCCAAGATGCACAGTTTATCAGGTGACTTCCTATATTTGGTCCGCGTTTGGTCCGATGAAGCGAACCGAGACCTATGTTTTTTGGCGGACCAGAGTTCGGGTGTTTGGTCCGCACTAGAGTTCGACTGCGCATTCACACAAACCCAAATCGAATTCTGGTCCGATAGTCCGGACCAAACAGCTCTGGTGTGAAACCGACCTTATAGTTTCCAGCATAGTGCCACCATATAACTGTTCAGTCTGCCCAGTGGTGCACCCCCTGCATAGGGGGAAGTGAAGAATCAAACACAGGACACGCTGTTGCTCTCGTCCACATTTGTGTAATGAATGAAACAATAATACAAACAATAACACCAATATCAAACACAAATACAAATCTGTTCAGTCAAGGCAGAATCTACTATTATCACATAAATAAAGTCAATGTCACATAACATTCTCTCTCTCTATATATATATATATATACAGTATATATAGCCTTTTCCCCCCACAGTAGTATTCACCAAATAACCACAAATATATAACATTTCCCTTTAACCAATTTATTTATATCAATAGGACAAGGGCTGGACTGGGACAAAACAATTTTTTTGGCCCAGACCGGCCAACCACAATCGGTCGGACACCACCCACCAGTACACCATCCTTGCGGTCCCTTAAATATGCGTACCTACTGTACTATTCCCTCAAACCACTACAAAGCTGGCCAGCTGGGTAGTAAGTAGTAGGGATGTGTACCAAATCACGTCAGTACTACGGAAACCTATTCACGTGACATCCGCCGGTGCCACATTTCGGAACTGTAAAGAAATCTCTTTTTTTTATATATTTTTTTAAGTCCGATGACGTCAACGTTTCCTTTACCGCTAAACGAAACCTATGAAGTGTGCCGCACATTCACGTTAGGGGTGGACGGTATGGTCTAAAATGTATATCACGGTATAATTTGAAGCATAGACGGTAACGGTATATATCACGGTATCAGGGTTGGCGTTAGAATACTTTCTTTTGCCTGATAGGCAGGCTATATAAAGAATGACATCCTCAAGGCATGTAGATTATAATATTTTTACTTAAAACTAGGCAACATTTGCGTATACAGTAATTATATTCCAAATAAAATAAGTCCCGAGTCGAGACTCTGTGCTGCTCCCAAAGAATCCCAATAGTATGCAACTGCAGAGCCGCAGAGCAGGGGCGCTTTCAGGTCCGGTCACAGGCCCGCTCAACAGCGCCCCCCACCCAACGGCTGAATTGCCAATGGCTGAATTGGAGTATTGCACTGTGCAGGCACAGCTGTGCAGCTCTGTGGCTCTGCAGCTGCATGCTTCTCGCAAAATCCAGCATCCAGCTCCCGCTGCCCAGCCGTCGTTATCAGAACACCACACACATATCATAATGTTCACAGCAAACTGTAGTTGATCACCAGGTATGTTTTATTAACGTAGAATAATTCATATAAGAAAAACGATAGGGAAATCTCTTACCTTTCTCCACTGGTTAAAAATGCCAGGAACTGAAATTGAAACTTGCTGTGCGCCGCGGTGATGTGTTTATTATGAAATGAAAATTGCGTGTTGACACGCCCACTGCGCGAAGCCTCCTAAATAACTTTTTCCAGTTTGCACATATTTATTATCTATGACTAATTCTATCTATTTTTAGGGGCAAATGCAAGTGAAATAGCCGCGCTGTGGTTACATGACGTCATTGCTATTTTAGAGCTGCTCTACCGGTTACAAGGTATAGTCAAAATCCATACCGTAGAGCAAATTCATACCGTTTATACCGTCCACCCCTAATTCACGTCATGGCATTGCACACACATTACCTCCCTGCGAGCCTCTAAGCGGCATCTGATCTGAATACGAGAAACAGAGAGAGAGGAGGGCGGCTGGGTGGCGTAGCGGAGATTGCGCTCGTCACCAATGCAAGAGACTCCGGTATCGAATCCCAGTCTCAGCATTGCCTTCGACTTGGGCCGCCCGTCGTACTGGCTCATTTGTCAGAGTCAGCGGGTGGAAAGTCGATGGGTGGGGATTGTACGTTGTGGACAGTGACTCCTACAGGTCGGTTGGGTGATGCCTGCACAGCAGAGACAGGAAGTATCGGGGGCAGCGTGAGCCTCCCACGCGTTACTCCTCACCACTGAGAGTCTGCGCTGTCTGGTGAAAAGACGGGCTGCCTACTCGTGTACCGGAGGGGACACGTGATGCAAGGCTTCCATCCTCACTACAACCGACCAGTGGGAGGCATAGTCTAGCAACGTTCAAGAACACGAAATTGGGAAAAAATATTTGGAGAAAAAGTGGATACAAAAAAAAAGAGAAACAGAGAGAGAGGACAGAGAAGGAGGGGTGGGGCTTAGTAAGAGATGTGATTGGGCCAGCCCAGTGTCAGTGTAGAAAATTAACAAATGGGCCGCTGCCCCTGCTTTATGGGCCGGTCGTTGACCAAACTTTTTTTTATAAATCAAATTATATCGGCCCCAAGGTGAGTCTGCCCACCGGGAAAATGCCCGGTATGCCAGATTACCAGTCCAGCCATGGAAGTATATTTGGTAAGAAAACAGTAAATGATTCTCCCTTATTTTTAGTCCTTGGGCCAAATACTTTTTGGTACCATCTGGGTGGGCAAATTCTAGATGTGATTTTATTATACCTATACATACCTAGATTGTTTTGATATGATAGACCTTTTGGTTTGGTAGCTTATTAGTGGTCATCACCTCCTGAAGGTATGGAGTGATTTTGTTAAAAAACTGAGTTTTTGCAAAATAAGTCTCCTGCCATATTTTGCTCCTCTTCATAGATTTGCTCGTAGGTCGGGTTGTCTGGGTAAAACAGTTTACATAATAAATATCACCACAAAACTTTCCCAGTTCATTACTTACATTGAGACAATTTTTTTTTGTGTAAAAGGTTTTTGAAAATGTTATGTTTAAATATGCATTGTCTACATAAATATAGGTTAATTTGCATTATTTCCAGAACAATGGTCCACAGATTGGATAAAGCCAGTAATTAATTTCTATACATCCCTAGATTATCTTTTTATGCGATATACCTTTTGGGAGATTTTTGTTGACAGCAAAACAAAGCCCAGGGTTCGAAATTAACGGGGGCTTGGGGCAAAATGCCCTAACAAATTTACAAAATGTCCTCGAAAATCAGTTAAGGGGGGCAAAAAAAGCCCCAGACAGTTTACCAATTATATATATATATATATATATATACATACAGGGAACAAAATAAGCACCCTCAAAGCGCCAATGGTGGGCAGATTTGAACAAAATAGTAATGTAAAATAAAAGGACAGTCGCCTTTTTTGCAGCCCTCAATCTCTCCTCGCGTGTCACTCTCTCCTTGTTTACACTGCTTGCACTGTAACATTACGCCCGATTAGCTAACGTTAGCTTAACACTTTCTTCGCCAGGCTTATATCTATAATAAACCATCCCACGCCAGCTCTATTTGTCTATGGAGAAGTTCCCCTTCTTTGCAGGGCTATAACTTTTTTTAATTGTATTGCTAAATTGACATTACTATGGCCCATTCAACGTCAATTATCTATTGTTCATAGCAACGTTATACTTTTTCATTCACATATTCATACTAAAATACGGTCTAAAGTATAAGTATGTTTTTATCGTTTTCTGCAGCATTCTCCAGAACGTGATTTATAGCCCTAAATGCATTATATTGATGATCAAATACAGTTTGATAGCGATCTGCGCGAGATAAAACATTTCAAATGGACGTGCTTCTAGAAGTTACTACTTATCATCTGATGTTGACCGGATGGGGGGGGGGGTCGTTTATAATTCCATGGCCAACGTTAGATGATTCATCTAGTGTGGGTGATATGATCATTAGAGCAGTTTGTATCGAACACGTTAAAAAAAAACACTGAAACTAACCGTAGCTTCCTCATCGCGTTGGGCGATGAGCGTGGAGCAGAAATATTCCTATTATGAGATGTTGAAATATGCGATCCATCTCCAGGTTGTATGATAGTATATACATCCAAATCATGTTGTTTATCGAGTTATTGGTAACGGATTGCTATCCATTGTGTCTAGCTCGAGTCCCGGGACTATTAGCAAGTGATCGGACCGAATTGGAATGAGCACCAGCTTCCGTTTCCGGTTTCCGGTTTGAGCGATCTGCCGATCGGCCACCAGATGGCGCTCTTGAACCGTTGGAGAGTTGAGAGGGGATCAACAGTAGATCTCAAGTCTCCGGGGGAGAAATATGATTCAAGTTCAAGTTCAAGTTTCTTTATTAGTTGACATGCAAAAATACAGAATACCTTCACATGGAATGCTTTTTTCTGTTATGCTCCTATGAGGATCGTAGGACGCTTGGATCATACACATACAGCTCATTACAGTAATATTCCACAATTATTACATTTTAGATAGTAATAATGGTACAGAGCCTTGAGACTAGGCCTGCCGCGATAAGCAATAAATTGATTAATTGCCGCGATAATTAAAATGAATGCAATGATTTTGACGGGCGCGATTAATTGCTATTTGCGCGTTTGTGAGGCGGAACCAGTACCTCTTCTCTGTGTGAGGAGGCTGGGCGCCGGGGCCGCTGGCATTACAGAGGTTGGCTGTGATGTGCTCAGACAGACAACAACAACGTGTAGCGCACGCTACAACATCTGGCTCTGGCCCACAGTAAACAAACGCAAGTGGAGATTTGGAGAGGGAAAACAATGGAATTGGTTGCAAAGCCAAATGCTACCGCCGCAGTGTGGGAACATTTTGGATTCAAAGCAAATGAGCGAGGTGAACCTTGTAACGTCAACGAGCCGGTATGTCGAATTTGTTTAAAAAAAGTAGCAACTAAACGGGCTAACACGACAAACTTGCATCTGCATCTCAAGCACAACCACCCCCTCCAGTATGCCCAGCTGGGGAACAAAACAGCTCCCTCTTCTTCCCGACAGTCGACACTCACTGGTGCGTTTGGCCGACAAAGTAAATATAAACGGGACAGCGCAAAATGGTGCGCGCTCACGGAGAGTGTAATTAGCTTCATCGCTAAAGACATGCAGCCATTTAACACTGTGGACAAGTCGGCATTTCGACGAATGCTCCAAACGTTTGACAGCCAGTACGAACTGCCAGGGAGAACATACGTCTCACAAACGGCAATTCCACAACTCTACAACAGCGTGAAAGACGCAATATTAAAGGAGGTCAAAGATATGTGAGATATGTGGTCAAGCTCAAATATGACCCCCTATATGAGCTTGACCATTCACTACATAAGTGCTGACTGGACCCTTCACTCCAAGTGTTTAGAGACCAGATATGTCCCAGAAAACCACACTGCTGACAACCTTGGAGAAAACCTTAAGTCTGCTTTAGCAGACTGGGGACTGGATGAACACAAGCTAGCCTGCATGACTACAGACAATGGTCCCAACATTATGGCTGCAATAAGGGACCTTGGCTGGGTATGGCTCAATTGCTATGGCCACAACCTCCACCTTGCTGTGTCCCATGGTCTGGACAGTGACAAAGATCGGACAGCCCGTGCCATGAGTGTCTGTAGAAGTCTGGTCAACACATTCAACATGAGCTGGCTGAAGAGGAGAGAACTGAGGAAGGCACAGAGTGAGAATAATCTCCCCCAACACAGTCTAGTACTGGTGAGTGATGTTTAATGATTTAATTTGCAACACAAAATATTTAAAGTTATTTTTATTTTACATTATATAATCTAACTTTATAGTAGCCTGTATTGTCTGTACTTTCATGAGAGCATGTGTGTGTGTGTGTAACCAGTAGAATCGAGACCCTAGTAGTAGTCTCTTTTAAAAGTATGAACTGGCCAATATAATAAAAAAATATGAATATAGAATATAAAAATAATATAACATGTACAAATTATTAATGATAAATAATGGAAATGTAAAAGGTAGTATTTGTTTAAGAATGTTGATATAGACTAACTAAGAAGAACAATATTATCTTTCCCACAGGATGTTGCCACACGATGGGGCACTAAGCAGAAGATGATAGAGAGGGTGCTGGAGCAACTCCCAGCCATAAGAAGTGGCCTGGTTCAAGACCGAAAACATGGCCACCTCAACCCAACCTGGCAGGATGTTGCTGTGTTGGAGTCCATCAACGCAGCAATGAAACCAGTGGCTGACTTGACAGACATCCTCTCAGGAGAAAAATATGTCACAGTGTCCTCAGTTAAGCCTGTGCTGGAACTGATTAAAGGTGACCTTCTCTCTCCAGGCCCAGATGACACTGCACTGACAGCCACTATCAAAGAAAACATGTGCAGGACTGCAGGGTCCTGACTGAAAAATACAAATCACCTGCAATCCAAGACCTGCTGAGAAAGGCCACCATCTTAGATCCAAGGTACCGTGGCAGCATGGAGGAGGCAGAGGCATTGGATGATGTCAAACATCAACTTGTGCAAGAACTACTGGACTTAAAAGAGCCAGAAGGAAGTGGAGAAGGTACCAGAGCTGCAGCTGCTGGAGGAAATGATGAAGCTCCTGCTGCAGCCGCCAAGAAGAAGAAGCTGAGTGACCTTCTTCAAAACAGAAGAACAGGTCAGGCCCAGGCTGGAGTTCCAAAAAGAGTGCAGGCTGATGCAGAGCTGACCAAGTTTCTCCAAGAAGACACACTTGATGCATCTTCTGATCCCTTGATGTGGTGGCGTGATAATCAAAGAAGGTATCCTTTGATGGCCAAATTAGCACAAAAAATACATGTGCATTTGTGCAACAAGCACCAGCTCAGAGAGAATGTTTAGCACAGCTGGCAACATCGCTACTCCTCAGAGATCCTGCCTTAAACCACACAACGTCAACATGTTGGTGTTTCTTGCTAGAAATCTGCCAAACTGAAGTAGCTACAGATTTGCACATGGCCTGTTGATGCATCTGGCTGCTTTGATTAATATCAAGTATTTTTATGTCGTTATTCTGCAAGTTTTTTTTTTTTTTTTAACAAAGGTACTCCTACTGTAACTGGATTGGCAGTGTTGCCTGTTAAGGAATGTATGACTCTTACATCTGTGCCTAATGTGTAATATTTATTTAAGTGCAAACTGTGCAATACATTTTTACACAGACTTGATTTATCCATTGCATTTATTGTTTTTGGTTGTGTGTTTTTTTATTCAAGTGCAATGTTTGCTAACAGAGACTGAGAGTCAATTTTATTTATTGTTTTTGTGTTTATTACAGTGCATTTTTGTTAAGAGGCTGAGAGTCCATTTTATTTATTGTTTTTGTTTTTTATTCAAGTGCAATTTTTGCCAACAGAGACAGAGTCCATTTTATATATTGTTTTTTATTACAGTGCATTTTTGTTAACAGAGGCTGAGAGTCCATTTTATATATTGTTTTTGTTTTTTATTACAGTGCATTTTTGTGAACAGAGGCTGAGAGTCCATTTTATTTATAGTTTTTGGTTGTTTTTTATTCAAGTGCAATTTTTGCCAACAGAGACAGTCTATTTAATATATTGTTTTTTATTACAGTGCATTTTTGTTAACAGAGGCTGAGAGTCCTTTTTATTTATTGTTTTTGGTTGTGTTTTTTATTCAAGTGCAATTTTTGCCAACAGAGACAGAGTCCATTTTATATATTGTTTTTGTTTTTTATTACAGTGCATTTTTGTGAACAGAGGCTGAGAGTCAATTTTATTGTTTTCGGTTGTTTTATTTATTTAGGATATTTAAAATGTCTTCCAATGTTAAATAAAGTGTATTGCACTTTGAAACGGTGTCCTTGCATTATTATGCTATTATCATTATATTTGTGAATTTTTTAAAGAAAATTTATAACTTTTGGGGGAAAATATATATATATATATATATATATATATATATATATATATTAAAAAAAAATCTCGAACCGGTCGCAATAATATCGCTTATCGCGATATTTTCGGGGGCAATTAATCGGCCAGCAAAATGTGTTATCGTGGCAGGCCTACTTGAGACACACATATGCGTAATCACCACCGCAAACAGACTGGCAGCCGTCATAGGCAGCGCCATGTACGGAAGGAGGGGGGAGTGGGTTGGGGTTGTTACAGGGCTGTAGGGGGGGGGGGGGTGGGAGTGGGTGATGAGACAGTCATTTAGGCTCCCCCCTCCAGCGCGCGTACTAGTCGGCTGCCGTCACCATCGTGGATTTTTGACAGATTTTTGAAATATTGATCTCAATGACGTGGTACGGCGTCTTTGGCAGAATGAGTAGTAGTAGTAGTTTATAACGTTAATGGGTTATAAATATGTGGAACCATATGGAAGGAGTAAGCTGCCCGCTAAAAAGAAAACCCACGGCGGCTTTCTCAGACGAAAAGGATGACCACCTGACAAAAGAAAGTTTCCAGAGCAGTGGCAGTTTGAAGATAGTTTGAAGAGACTGGCTAGGCTACAGTATGATGCGGGGGCTGTAGACAGTGGTGAGTTGTTAACTTGTTCCGTGTGCCGCAAGTATGTCAAAAAGAAAAACAGAAACAACACGTTTGTCATTGTCGTGTTACTTCACAGTACAAATACGTGAGTCCTCTGCTGTGGTTGCAACTTAAGTATCCTTTATTAGCTTAACTCTGTAGCAACATCACACAGGTGTATCTCTCTCGCCCCTCCCGTACCTGCCCCTTGACCCTGAGTACGGTACCGGGTGGCCTGTACACTCTGTCGTATAACGCACACATTAACATAACACCATCATCTGTAGTAAATCAATGATTGTGGACTCTGATGAGGACATGATTGAGGAGGTTTAAGTTAGATTTACAAAACCTTCACATTTTATTATGTTCTGTTAAATCCTGCAAAGAGGCTAGATTGAGGAGTCTGATGATTAGGTTAGGTTACAATTTAAGCTTAAGATTGACTTGTATTGATTAATCAATCATCAATCAATATATTAAAATAATTTGCTTAAAATGTTACTCTGGCCTCTTATTTAAGTGTGTATTCTTTATCTACTTGAACGTAATACCTTATCTACCTGAAATGTACTGAATTTCTTTATATATATGAGACACAAATTCGTTTTAGAATGTTTGGCTGGTAAAAAATCTGCCTGGCTGGTAGTGTGCAAGGAGCAGTTTGCGTGGATGTTTTTGTCTGCGGGACGAAGACCGTAAAGAAATACAGCGCTTTGCACCACCAGGACAGCCGCAGCCACAAAATGAGGTCATTAATTGAGTTGTATTTTTTAAATGATAAGGATGTTTAATAACCCTTTATCATAAAAGTTCAGTAAAAAAAAAAAGAAAAAAAAAGCCCCCGGAAATCAACTAAGGGGGGCAAAAAAAAGCCCTGAAAAAATAAATGTATTTCTAACCCTGGGTTAGCCCCTCTGGCAATAAAGACCTTTCTGATTCTAATCTAATCTACAGGGCCTGGGAACAGGACTGAAACAGAGTGGTATATAATATACAGCTAGAATGCATAATCTAAAGACATGTTTTCTAGTGGACCTCAAATACCTATTTAACTTGTTGAAAAGGACTACAATATGGGATCTTTAAAACGATACCCGTTTCAAACCATATCATTCAAATGTAACAACCTCAGAATGCTTGGTCTCTTTTAAACAAGAAGAGATGAATGCGGTGCTTCTGAGTGATCATTCTAAGTACAATGCCCTGGGAAAATCCACATAAAATTTTATTTTATTCCACCCTTTTATTTTTATTCTACCATAATTGTTTGTCCGTCAATGTCACACCAAAAACAACCAATATGTGAAAACATGGCAATAAATACCTTTCTGATTCTGATTTAAGTACTGTATGGACTGAAATTAAATATAGTTTTTTTTTGTATTATTATCTTTTTTCCTCCGTCTTTTTTCCGTTTTTCTCCCATCCCAATGTTAGTCGTTATGCCAATTCCCAATCCCCCTCCTGGTCGTTGCGCACTCTACCGTCGGTCCGAGAGGGCGGAGACTATCACATGCTTCCTCCGACACATGTGTACCCAGCCCACCGCTTCTTTTCACCTGGCAGCGCGGACTCTCACTGGGAGAGTGTAACGTGTGGAAGTCACACTACCCCTCTTAGATCCTTCCCTTGCTGTGCAGGAGCCCCGACCGAACTGTAGGAGTCGCTGTTTACAACAACCAGGACCCACCCCACCGGCTTTCCCACCCGCTGACTCTGCCAATTGCGTCAGTATGGACGGTCGGCCAACCCGGAAGCACCACAGCTGGATTTGATCCCACTGTCCCTGTGGTGGTAGACAGATGCTGCACTACCCGGGCGCCCGAAATTAAATATAGTTTAATAAGTTCTGGACCCGAATGCAGGACACTGAGGCGGAAGCAGATGAAAGGTCAAACCCATGGACAGGTACATTTATTTAGCCACAAGGCAGATGAAAGGTCAAACCCATGGACAGGTACATTTATTTAGCCACAAGGCAGATGAAAGGTCAAACCCATGGACAGGTAAATTTATTTAGCCACAAGGCAGATGAAAGGTCAAACCCATGGACAGGTACATTTATTTAGCCACAAGGCAGATGAAAGGTAAAACCAGTGGACAGGTAAATTTATTTAGCCACAAGGCAGATGAAAGGTCAAACTCATGGACAGGTACATTTATTTAGCCACAAGGCAGTGAAAGAGTTAGGGTTGGGGTTAATTTATTTAGCCACAAGGCAGTGAAAGGGTTAGGGTTAATTTATTTAGCCACAAGGCAGTGGAAGGGTTAGGGTTAATTTATTTAGCCACAAGGCAGTGGAAGTTGGATGTGTACTGGATGTGTACTAATGTAGCCTGTTCCTATTTTCAGCTGTGGTTGCACTCCTGCCTTACTGAGTATTGTACTCTGTTAATTAACAGGATATTTACCTCCCCTCATCTGCTGTGCACCACTGCCCTAGCTCTCCATATAATTAAATATACTGTATGTATATAATATAATATATAATATACATACAATATATCTAATTATATGGAGTGCTAGGGCAGTGGTGAACATTTTATTACAGATAGACAGTGCTTACATCTTTATACAATTGTCGAATTCATCCATCCTTATTGCTATACAATAAACACATTAATTGAAGCATAAGAGATTTATTCACAAAACCATCCGCAGAAAAAGTAGGTAAAAAAAAAAGGAGACGTTTTTTAACCTACTTTCTATAGAAGCAGCTCAGAGGTGCGCTGTTTCAAAGCATGCCATCTAAGAATAAAGTGAGCGTGTGTTATTGGAATGATTGATTAAATTTTTTTATTAATGTCCGCCTTGTTTCGAACTGGTTATGCTTTGGCCCTCTTTCGAAGTCGGTTATGCTTAGAGTTTGGAATCAGGGCTTGTGGTCTATCGCCCTGCTCTAAAGATAAACTCTAAGCATAACCAACTTCGAAAGAGGGCCAAAGCATAATATTTACGTTGAAAGCCAATCACGCGATTTCTCGGATTTTTTTTGTATTTTAGCGATCTGAAATCATATTGCATCACGCGAGCCTACCCTAGTCTATCCAAGGACCGCCGGCGATCAGATGTGAAAAAAGCGCCCCCTATCGTCTCCCAGATGACATCAGGGATTTTGGAATGGACTCAATGAAAATGGATGGGGGAAAAAAATTATTCCAGTCCACATTTTCCAGTCCACTGATGCAGCCGGGGTTACCAGAGTTCATTCTGGATCCTCTGAGCGCCGCGGATCATGAGTTCTACTGTATACACGTTAGATCTATACACTTATCGATTTTTTCGAATGGTGATCAGGAATTGGAATATACCAGTTGGATACCATCTGATGTCAGGTAAGGAATCTATGTTATCAGTGTTAGGATAATCAGACTCGTTTTGATGAAGATATAAGCTTTTTTCTGATATGTGCTCCAGCGGTTTCACTGTAAAATCCATGAGGAAATGAAAACGGCTATTATCAGCGCGCGCCTCGAATGGGCGTGCGTGTACGTATAATATTGATCATCTAGCGTTTATTTGAAAACGATTCATAAATAGGCCGACAAATATCAACGTTCTGGAATATTCCAGTAAAAGGCGATTATCACAGAATGGCCCAGAATGGGCTGTTTTTTTACCTCAAAACGGGTGCTTTTCAAAATGCTCTCAAATGGAAATGAAGCGATAAAAAACCAATCTGCCTTGACAGCACTGACTGGAAAATGATTATTTGATAAGCGACGGGCAGATTAGACACATAGCCATAATTTAAAACATAGATTAGGCGATATTAACATTAACATTGAAGTGGATGGTGGCATTCAAGTACTAAGTCGTGCGCCCCCTGGTGGCACTGAAAGTGTTAACAGTGAAATTAGTGTCCTTTTGACGAATGGCATCTAACAACACACTTTGCATGATTCATATTTTGTTTCACAATGACTCATGACCAACCAATTACATAATCCAACATTGTGTAAGCAACTAACACATTCCACGTGACAGAATCGTTTTTGAATGAGTCGTTATGACGCTATCAATACATCCATTCATAAAGATGATTGTCCGCCATCTTGGTTTCATTCCTAAAAACTCGAATGGCGGAGTGATTGTAATTCGGTTGTGGGCGGGTTCTGGGATCACGAGCGTGTGTTATGATAAATAACAACGTCTAACTTGACTGTTTCAGCCAACCAGAATCGAGACATTTGCATGCCATTGTATAAATGAAGGTGGCCCATGCGTTCAGTCAGCATTGCGTCCGGTGCAATTGGCATGTCCCCTTTCTATGTAAATGAGCCTCTTCACAGGTGCCTCTTCACAGGTGATCATGGCAGCAGTAACAGCGTGACCGCAAAAGCATATTGAGCAGCCAATGTTGTGGCGTTATGCTCCAGAATAAACTATTTATTTATTCCGAGTTAGTTTCACACTTCAGTTTGAAAGTTGTGTCTGTTTGTTATTTTTTTCTTTTATATATAAGCGACAATTAAATGGGATATAAACAAATATGGCACAATAGAATATAGTACAATAGAATATAGTACGATTATAAGTGACGAAGCTGTCTTTTTTTAACACTGTCGGCTTCCCTAATTTCGTGGCCGCGATTGCCTGCACTCACATTGCAATTGTACCACCTGGAAAAAATTTGCAAGTTTTTCGAAATAGGAAACATACCGATTCCATCAATATCCAGGTGGTGTGTAACGCCAGTAATTTAATTACTAATGTGGTAGGGGTGGGCGATATATCGAGTATACTCGATGTATCGCGGATTGTTCTACCCGAGATGTAGTACTGTACTATATCGCGAACATCGAGTATTTAGTTTATATGGCGCCGCCCGCGGCCGAGAGACACTTTCCTCGAGAAGGGACGGCGGAAGGGACGGCGGAGCTATAGGCTAACGTTAGTGTAGTCAGGGCTGTACAGTGCGATATAATGTTGCGGTTGTAATTTCATTAGACAGACCAGCGCGGACCTTTAATAACATGCAATTTAATTGACACGAGCAATGAGCTAACGGTAGCTGCTAAGTGCTAACCAAGGTAACCATTAGGATTATGCTAAGCTAACTAGCGATAGCTGCTAACCCTGGTAAACGGTCAAAGCGGACTCCACAAGACTAGTTCCATTCGTGAGGAAATGGGGTGGGTTATATTGACAACGCTTGACAACAGCAGTTTAAACATAAATTCATATTTATTAGTTATTCGTTTCTGTATATCATTCAATTTCCATCTCCGTGTGTCTCCATCTCCATCTCTTCCTGTTTACATTCGAGTGTGACGTTATCACCTACGGCAGCTTAGACGATCAAAACGCGAACCTAGAACAAACCCTGAGGGGGGGGGGGGGCTGGCTCTCTTGTTCATCTCGCCCCCTCTCTCTCCCTCTCTCTCTCTCTACATTCAATGATTTAAAGTAGCCAAATGTTACAGACAGTATAAATACTAACTGGATAGTTGATGATATAAACATTTAATTTCATTATCTGAAATATTCTAAAATCATTAAGGGTGTTAACATTATCTCACGAAGGTCCCACACTGACTAGACTAACGTCACGGTGACTCGGAGGCAATAGCCTCTGTTTACATGCAGGCATACAGAAACAGGTGGGGAGGGGTAGGGGTAGGAGCAGCAGCAGCAGTGCTAACTAACGTCACGGTGACTCGGAGGCAATAGCCTCTGTTTACATGCAGGCATACAGGGGTAGGAGCAGCAGCAGCAGTGCTAACTAACGTCACGGTGACTCGGAGGCAATAGCCTCTGTTTACATGCAGGCATACAGGGGTAGGAGCAGCAGCAGCAGTGCTAACTAACGTCACGGTGACTCGGAGGCAATAGCCTCTGTTTACATGCAGGCATACAGAAACAGGTGGGGAGGGGGTAGCAGCAGCAGTGCGCGGTGCGCGCTTCATGTCTGTGCTGAGACAGCGAGTGAGAACTCCGCTAACTGGAATTGGATCATGATTTTCGGTTTTCACATGACTATTTGATTGCCCGCCACACGGCGCTCAGACGTCTCAGTGGGAGGCGCCAAACGTAAAAACTGAGCGCAAATGGCGGGTGGCGCTCTCTAGTTTCGGTCCTGAGTGTGGGGTATACAGTGGATGTCGTTGCAATGTATTGGGGCGGAACGGAGTATTTTAGGGTCATATTTAGTACATTGTCATGGAATACACCGCTTGGAAACAACAGGCTGGCTAGGATAATTAGCTTGCACGGCGCTATTTTATAATTTACGTGCCGAGTGGGTGTGTGGCGTGAATTCTGAGGGTAACGGTTAGAGTAGTGTGGGGTATATGGTGGACGTCGTTGCAATGTATTGGGGCGGAACGGAGTATTTTAGGGTCATATTTAGTACATTGTCATGGAATACACCGCTTGCTCTGGCTAACTGCTAACGTGCGCGGACTGATGACGACATCAACTCGATACATTCGCAGCAGCAAAACAAGTCTATTAATAGCCCGTCCATCGGCGCCGGGCATAAGAAGTTAATTAAACTTGACAGACATTATATCGACGATAATTATCGATATCGAGTTATATGAAAATAATTTTATAATTTTATCGCGATAACGTTTTTGGCCATATGGCCCAGCCCTATTGTGTCAACGCTGGTATCATCCACGCAATGTCCTTTTTGTGGATAGGCCCATATCGTATCATCATAATATTATTTAAAAAATCATTAGGATAAGGGTTCCCTTGATAAAGATGCACGAAAAGGCTGTATAATATACAACACCTGTAGCTCAACTGCTTTTTTGATTTGATTAGATTTGTATTTGGAAATTAAAAACACATCATAAAAACAAATGATCTTGACCAATTTGTATTCCTGAGGATATCACCTAAAAGCATTAATTAAAACACTTATTTCCTATGAAGACACTTTATTGAGTAAACTGCTTTGTGGATGTATTATGGAAATAAATCAAGGAACAAAACAACTCCACCTCCCTATCACTCTCATCCTCCTCTCCCTCTCCACCTCCCTATCACTCTCATCCTCCTCTCCCTCTCCACCTCCATATCGCTCTCTTCCTCCTCTCCGTTTCCACCTCCCTGATTGATTGAAAACTTTATTAACAGATTGCAGAATGGGTACAGTACAGCTCAATACATACAATTGTTAAGGGGATGCAGACCAGAGAAAGACTTTCGTCTTGTTTACATCAGGGTCCCCCATTTTCAATTCATCATAACATATATGACATACATGACATACAGATAGACAGTACTGCTACATCTATACATTTATGACATACCAGATTTGCAAATACAGTACCGTTTGTGATACAAAAAAGAGTCCAGAAAAGAGAGTATATACATTTGATGTAGAAACTGTACATTGGAGGAGGTTGGGTAGGTAGGGTGGGGTTGGGGGGGGACTGTACATTGGAGGTGGTTGGGGTTGGGGGGGGGGGGGGGGGGGGGGTTGGGTAGGAGGGGTGGGTGGGTGGGTGGAGGACACTGTACCACTGTACAAGCAAACACCTCGGCTGCGCCTCGGGCCTAACGACCACCCCTAGGCATGGTCTAATTCTCACAACCCACTCCTGCACGTGATGTAATGCTTAAATGCAATCAGACTACAACAGGCTAATATATGAAGACACTTTATTGAGTAAACTGCTTTGTGGCTGTATTATGGAAATAAATCAAGGAACAAAACAACTCCACCTCCCTATCACTCTCATCCTCCTCTCCCTCTCCACCTCCATATCGCTCTCTTCCTCCTCTCCCTTTCCACCTCCCTGATTGATTGAAAACTTTATTAACAGATTGCAGAATGGGTACAGTACAGTACAGCTCAATACATACAATTGTTAAGGGGATGCAGACCAGAGAAAGACTTTCGTCTTGTTTACATCAGGGTCCCCCATTTTCAATTCATCATAACATATATGACATACATGGAGGGGTGGGTGGGTGGGGGACACTGTACCACTGTACAAGCAAAACTGTAGATTGGAATATTGACAAAACCATACTTGGTCATTTACTGTACATTGGAGGGGGTTGGGTTAGGACATTTACAGGGGCCAGTTTCGAATTGCAGTCTCCCGTAGGTGTTCTTTGAGAGTTTTTGAAAGTGGGTAGGTAGTGATTCACATTCCTTACAGCTTTGGGTAGGGCGTTCCACATTGATGTGGCATAATTGCGAAACGTGTTTAGTTCCTTGTTTGAGGCGAATCTGGGTTTAACATGATTTGTGGAGCTCCCTCTGGTGTTATGATCGAGGTATTCACTGACCTTTGGGAAGTATTTTGACATGTACATGGGTACCTTGGTCGTCGTGTAGTGTATCTTGTAGACCAGGCCCATTGCAAGTTGCTGTACTCTGTCGTCTACTCTAAGCCATCCTAGGTTGTCAAAGTGGGCAGGGGTGAGGTGGGTTCTAGTTCTAGGAGTAAAGTCAAGCAGTAGTCTGACCAGTTTGTTTTGAGATGTTTGTAATTTTGTTTTTAGCGCCTTTGAGGTGCTTTGGTACCATGAGGTGCAAGCATAGTCGTAGTACCTAGAGCCATATGAAATCCGCGATCACGGAATCGCGGACGGAATCGCGGAATTGAGCAATAAAAATGGAATCAACTGTAAAAAAAGAAGAAAAGAAAAAGAAATTTTTTTTTTTTTTTTGGGGGGACTTGTACAGCACTTTGTTCAACTTTGTCAGTGCTGTAAAGTTTAAACCCTTTTAAATTTTAGACAAACAAAACACTTTGCTTTCATGAAATATTGTAAGCCGTCATTTGAGGCTTTATAAAAGCAGCACAATGAACACAAATCTGTCAGTGCCGAGTCCGACCTCATCTTAAATAACAAACAGCATTGCTTGTTGTAATTAACAAAGAGAGGCAGAGTTGATTTAGCAAAAAAAATATATATATAATTTATATTTGTATATTTTTTAATAATCAAATTTTATTTTCATATTCGAATCCCATGCCCATCGAACGAAGCTTCGAAGTATTTAAGACAGCCCTATTAAATGGACTGTTATATCTTATTAAATTGTGGACATTTATTCATTCCCACTTATTAGACACTATTTCTGATGGTAAAATGAGCGTACAAAGCAAAATACAGAATTCTGAAATATTAAAACGGAAAAAACGGAATTTGGAAAAAAATTTAATGGAATTTGGAAAAAAATAAAACGGATTCCATATGGCTCTAGTAGTACCCTTGAATGAGTGCTCCTGCCAGAGTCTTCAGGGTATTCTTGTTTACCAGTGAGGAGATCTGGTACAAGAATCGAGTTTGTTGATTGACTTTTTTTTATTACATTGGATGTCCCATCACTCTCTTCCTCCTCTCCCTCTCCACCTCCCTATCGCTCTCTTCCTCCTTTCCCTCTCCACCTCCCTATAACTCTTCCTCCTCTCCACCTCCCTATCACTCTGTTCCTCTTCACCTCCCTATCACTCTCTTCCTCCTCTCCCTCTTCACCTCCCTATAACTCTTCCTCCTCTCCACCTCCCTATCACTGTTCCTCTTCACCTCCCTATAACTCTTCCTCCTCTGCCTCTCCAACTCCCTATCACTCCATTTCTCCTCTCACTCCCTATCACTCTGTTCATCCTCTCCCTATGGCTCTGTTCCTCCTCTCCCTCTCCACCTCCCTATCACTCTGTTCCACCCACCTCTCCTTCTCCACCTCCCTATCACTCCGTTTCTCCTCTCACTCCCTATCACTCTGTTCCTCCTCTCCCTATCGCTCTGTTCCTCCTCTCCCTCTCCCTATCACTGTGTTCCTCCTCTCCCTCTCTACCTCCCTATCGCTGTTCCTCCTCTCTACCTCCCTATCACCCTGTTCCTCCTCTCCACCTCCCCATCACTCTGTTCCTCCTCTCCCTCTCCACCTTCCTATCACTCTGTTCCTCCTCTCCACCTCCCTCTCTCGCTCCTGCCCTTGTTCCCATGAAGGGGGGGGGGGGGGGGGGGGGTGAAGCGTCTAGTCAAATATATGAACCTTGATTGAGCCACATGTGATCCACAGAGCTAGCTGTAGCATTTATATGAAGCCAACTGATGTCTATAGCCATTTATCTAAACCGGGTACGTTTGGACCCGAACACCACAGATGTAAACAACCTTCTAGAAGAGATTCAGAATTTGCTAAAATGGTAAACATTAGTGTTTTTGTGTTTAAATAGCCGCCATGAGCACATACTCAAAGCCTTGTTGCGGGGGGGGGGGGAATGAGATGGCAATTATTACATTTTAGATTCTTGAAACGGGTCCGTTCGGACCAAAGTAATATTGTATAGTATAGGATTATTTTAAGTATATTTGTTGTATATTATTTATTTAATATGCACACTACTACGGTTGAGGAGCTAAGGAAAACAAGAATCTCATGTTTTTGGAATGTATATACATTCTAAAAGCTGTGACAATAATCTATCTACCTACCTACACAAATTGTTTTTGTGCTGTCCAATGAGCATGCACCTTCACGTGATAGGCACATTAACTGTAGGGGTGGGAATCACCAGTTTCATCACGATACGATACGATATCGATTCTTTGGACAACGATACGATATTTTCCGATATCACAAAGTCTGCCACGATACGATTCGATTCAGGTGCCTGCGATCGATATGAGACGATATTATATGCCCATTTAACACAATCAGTAACGTTTAAATCAACAACAAAAAAAGGCAATGGAAATATCATGACATTTTTATTTTTGATCTCTTCCAGACATTTTAATGAAAAACAATATTGTTTTTAATACAAATAGACCTCCTGTTCACTGTTTTTGGTTAGTTTTTCTTTTTTTTCAGATATTAATATCCTATCACAGCGCTGTATTTTGGCTGGAAAAGGCATATTGGGAGTCAGAAGGTGCAGTACCGGCCGCGTGAATATTTTAGGCAACCTACTTGTGTTTAGCGTTTCTCTGATTGGCCACTACGCCCATGTGACCGCGGCAGCGAGAGAGAGCTGCAGCGCGGAAATAGGCTGCATTCTATTGCCATTCTCTGAGACAAACTCTAACCTTAACCAACTCCGAAACAGCGCCTAAACTTAACCCTTCTAACCTTAACCAACTCCGAAACAATGCCTAACCTTAACCCTAACCAACTCCGAAACAATGCCTAACCTTAACCCTAACCTTAACCAACTCCGAAACAATGCCTAAACTTAACATGCCTAAACTTAACTGGCGAAAGAATGCACGTTAAAAAAAAAAAAAAAAGGAATCGAACTTGTCACCAACGGACAGCAGAATCCACAGCAAGGCGGCGCTACCAGTTGAGCTAGTTGTCGATGTTAAAAGAGGGGGAATTACTGCTACATAATGCTGCCGCGACAGAGCTCCGCGGCAGAGCGGAGTGGTGCCGCGGGGGCGTGGCTAGACGCAAGTTGGGCGTGGTTAGACACAAGTAGGTTGCCTTTAATATTTAGGCGTACCGGCCAGATCCTGTTAGTGGCGCTATCTCGAGAATGCAGTAACCCCCCCTCCTTCCCAGTCCCTAGTGGACCTCTGCTGCTCTCTCTATCAGCTTAGCTTAGTTAGCTCACGCTAACGCAACGTTCATTTCGGTATTTAACGCGACGTGGGCATAAAGAAATGGCGAGGATGGAAAGCATGTTAGATGCATTTGACCCCTTGTGGGGGGGAAAAACAGGCACTTATTTCGGGCAAAATGTTGAAGCAATGTTGTCTAACGTCTACACACTCTGAGCTGCGCTGAGCTACTGTTGTTGTTGCAGCCAGCCGGGCGGATATGCTCACGAGGGGATTTTCAAAATAAGAGTATCGCAATATGAATCTATCTTTTTACGTTGCATCGATCCTATTTGATAATTGATAATAGATCGATATATCGATCTGGATCGATGTATCGTCCCACCCCTAACTGTAGGTCAAACTCCCCAAACAAACAAGCACACCATTGATTTAATTGCCATATAAATCACATACAAAGATCTAACTATTACTCCTCTCTGAACATGAATATAAAACAAAAAGGTGATCTATTAACTCTGTAAACCTTATGCAATATTCATCATTGATATTTGAATACTTGAAATCTGTATGAACCGAGTAATTAGTATCAAATTAAATAAGATGGAACAGCTCCATGGATTAATTGAATAAACAACTAAATTGTACAGCTTTTTGCACATCTTTGTCAGGGAATTCCAACAATTCTGGACCTGAATGTATCAGTTAATTGTAATCCTCTCTCTCTCTCTCCTTATGTCTAGTCAAGCCAGGTTGTGGAGGAGAGAGACAGGGATGAATAGGCTATCGACTACTTTGCCCATCCTGAGCCTGCTATGATGCAGGTGTTTTTACATCAGCACCCAAAACAAGATTCAGCCAAGAGCGAGTGAGTACACTGGTCCACTTGCACTGGTACACTTGTCCATGGCACTTACTACTAGAGTTGTTCCGATACCGATACCAGTATCGGAAATGCTGCCTAAATTGCTGGTATCGGTATCGGCGATTACCCTCTAATTCTGCGCTCCGATACCATATGACGTAATTTATCAACACGTGCGGTATCCTCCTGCTGAGAGTCAGCATTATAAAACAAACGTGTTTTTAATCGACCGTGAATTAAAGTGTCAATGCCGTTTGTCATTTTAACAGCAGATACTTTCTTAAATGCCATCGCCCCGACAGGGAGTGACAGGGAGCTTGCTGGTGTTATTTAGCATTAGCTGAAGAGCTAGTTTTATCTTAACGTTACCTTGGCTAAAATTGGGACTATTCATAATCCAGCAATAATGGCTGCAGACCTGCAAGCAAAGTACAGCAAGTTGGCAAAGGAGTATTCCAAGGCAAATCACTTTTTCACCAGTAACGTTATATTCTTTTCATCTACCGGTAGCTCACGCTAGGTTAACCACGTTAACGTGGCTAACCTAAGTGTTGTCACTGATCGACAATTAATGACATGTTGTGGACAGCCATACCGGTGACAATGTTTAGCTTTTAGTGCCAAAGGATAAGAGTCTGAGGCGGAGTCTCAAAAGAGAATGTTGAATATTTATTGTCCATTACAAATCACAACATACACATTACTGGCTCTGGCTAGTAGCTAACTGAAAACGGAGCAGCCTGGATGCTGGATAGGAAGTGCAACAACGTATAACGTCCGTGCGGAACCAATGTACCAACAACCATTCCGTGGGTGAGCATAGTTGTCAATTAATGATACTAATACTAATCTATACAATCATCTGTTGTTGAATAAATACCATTACTTTCTAGTCATTACTTTTTTTTTTATGTATGCACTGGTATCGGATCAGTATCGGTATCGGCCGATACCCAAAGCTTAGGTATCGGAATCGGATCGGGAAGGAAAAAATGGTATCGGAACATCTCTACTTACTACCCAGCTTTGTAGTGGTTTGGGGGAATAGTACAGTAGGTAGTGGTACGCATATTTAAAGGGACCGCAAGGATGGTGTACTGGTGGGTGGTGTCTGACCGATTATGGTGGGCCAAAAATGCCAGGGCCGATTTTTGGTCCCAGTCCAGCCCTGCCTAGGAGCAAATCTATGAAGGGGAGCAAAATATGGCACTTATTTAGCAAAAACTGTTTTTTAACAAAAGCACTCCATACCTTCAGGAGGTGATAACCACTAATAAGTTACACAACTAAAAGGTCCATCATATCAAAACAATCTAGGGATGTATTAGGTATAATAAAATCACATCTAAATGTAGACACGTGAATGTGTCTGTTAAAGACTCCGGTATTTAATATAGACATTGGAATATGTTCAATAAGACTTTCAGATATGTTCCGTTAGGAGGACGAAACTAGAGGGACAGTCAGGCTGGTGGTCAGAAGAACGGCGACAGGTGTGCTGCGGAACACACGAAGAAGGGAGGTGCACGCCGCCCCTTCCTGTGACTACCACGGATGGGAGAAGGCGCGTGCGAGATAGCTCTGCCTGAACAATGGGCTCCAGGCTAATAACGTGACCTAGTAATTAATAGGGGTGTAATGATGCATTGATTAATCGAAATGCATGTTCGATTCGATGCATCGATTTGAATATGTTAGAAATAGATTATAATCGAAATTAATCGAAATAATAAAAAATTAATTTAATTTATTTTTTATTGACCTATAGTCCATTCATGCTGAGTGAATCAGTTCCACCAGCCACATTTGTGTATTCAAAATCTTTGGGGATTTAACTGATAGAAAATGTATCTAATCAAAGTCAAATGAAGAGATTTCATGATGCATGAATCGTTGCCTGAAGAATCGTAATAGAATTATTGTGAGGTCGAATCGTTACACCCCTAGTAATTAAGTATAAAGCCAAGTATTTACGTGTTATAAGAACAAGTATAGTATCGAGACTAGGGCTGCACGATTGTGAAATAATCTAATTGCGATTTTTCTGACAGATATTGCGATTGCGATAAAATTTGCGATTATAATAATTTTTTTAAGCAGCCCCACAGAGCTTTATTGTAAAATGCGGCTTGCATCTGGCCTACGCGGTGGGTCTGTTCGGGACACCAAGCCTGAAAATGTTTCTTTTTACCTGGGAATTGATACTGGTACCCAACGGTACCTTTTTTTCTGTACTTTACTCTCCCTCTCTGAAGTCTAAACTTCACAACACACAAGCTAAAACCCCTTACCTCCCTCTCCCAAACCGTTCCTACAACAATAACAACAATTTGCATCTCAATGGGACTTCCTGGTTAAATAAAAAATAAAATAAAAAGAATTGCCATTTTTTATTATTTTTTTGCTATTTGCTAATTGCATCATTTGAAATCACGATTTCGATTTAAAATCGATTAATCGTTCAGCCCTAATCGAGACGTCGTGCTACCGAAGAAGACGGTCAACCGACCAACGTGAGAAGACAGAGATTTTGCATGTTTAGCAGTTAGGTCGGGAGCTATTATAGCCGCACTGGCTATTAGGTAATTCAAGTATTGTGAGTTAGCCACTTAGCTTAGCTCGTCGCGCCCAGGATGCTACAAGAGGAAGAAGGACGTTTTGCCCAAGACTTCTACTGCACATCTCGTGCATTCGCCAAGACCACCAACTGACTGCCCGCACTATCCCGGCCGGAGTGTATCAGGTGACGGTCTACAGAAACCACTTTATTGCTGAATAAGCACAGACATTATGGAACATGCGTGCTAAAGCCAGCCACAGCTAGACTGTTTAACGTGACTCAGACATTGGTGTATGCGAGACCCCAGCGCCGTGGCTGTGGACTTTGATATGCGAGCGTGTTCGTAAAGGTACACCCTGTGCTTTAGTTGCCGTTGGATTCAACTATTTTATTTGTTCATGCTCTCCAGGAGAGTGAAAGGGCCATAGTGTTTGAGGCCACTACGTCCCCAAGCTACGACTCGGCGCTACAACGGGGGATTTTACCTATTCTTTTGGGGTTACTTTAAGGTGCCGGCTTAGCATAGGTAAATTGCATTGCACAGGTGTGGGCCCACGCAGGTTGTGTATATACGTTCCAGGTTACCCACGGGGTTGAACCGTGTATCGTATACTAGTTGCGTTATTGCCGTGCCGCCACCGGGCGGAGGTTTATCGATAGCGTAACCTTGTTATACATTGTGCTACTGCAGCAACGCCTTTAAAGGGAACGTCCACCATTTTGTTAACATTGTGGAGTATTGCTTTCTTTTCATGCCGAGTGGGAAGGGAATGTGTGTTAAGAAAGTAAGCCTGTGATATATTGTTTCCATTCATACTAGATAAAATAGACTAGGGAAGCAGTATTGTGATGCACTGTTTAGTGTCTGTGCCACCCTGTCATTTACAGTAAGTTAAATTGTGATAGAGTGTTTAATGTGACTGTTCATTTGCAATTGACAGTATATTTTTCAGTGAAGTGTCAAGGTATAACCTGTCTCCTAACATTAACGGGGTAATACACTGATTTCAGGTCTATTTTGGGGGAGACTGTATTGATCACTACTTTCACCGGGTGTGAGGGGGTACGCCGCTTATTAGACAGGACGCAGTTGTTAAAGGGGTTTACAGGGTACTGGTGCGTATTTGTCATTATAAAATCCTGCATGACTACTGTACCTGTTCCTAGGTTAGTAAATCCTAAGGCCCTGCCTACTGCATCCCTACCCCAAGGCTTATGTCTAACAACGCTGCCACTACAGCTGGGGGTTCGGTGGGACTTAGCTCCTCCGTGTCCCTGCTATCCGGTGTTCGTATAATCTCACCCTCACTAAATAGAGGTAATCCACCCTGCTACATAGAATTTGCCCAGATGGTACCAAATTGTCCAATTTGCGGCTTTGGCCCGAACTGGTCACGTGATGCTGTAAATGTCCTAACCCAACCCCCTCCAATGTACAGTAAATGACCAAGTATGGTTGTCAATATTCCAATGTACAGTTTTGCTTGTACAGTTGTACAGTGTTCTCTTTTCTGGACTCTTTTTGTATCACAAACGGTACTGTATTTGCAAATCTGGTATGTCATAAATGTATAGATGTAGCAGTACTGTCTATCTGTATGTCATGTATGTCATACATGTCCTGATTAATTGAAAATGGGGGACACTGATGTAAACAAGACGAACGTCTTTCTCTGGTCTGCATCCCATTAACAATTGTGTGTATCGAGCTGTACTGTATTGTACCCATTCTGCAATCTGTTAATAAAGTCAAATCAAAATCAATCAATCAATCAATTCAATCAATCATGCCTGCATGCTGAATTAATGAAAACTTTATTTAACAGATTGCAGAATGGGTACAATACAGTACGGCTCAATACATACAATTGTTAAGGGGATGCAGACCTGAGAAAGACGTTTGTCTTGTTTCCATCAGGGTCCCCCATTTTCAATTCGCTACGCTAGCTAACATCGATAGCTGTTGATATTATCCAACCAGGCAACTCGCTTTTACATTGAACTTAGCATGTCATTGGGCACTTTCACAAACAGTGCAAAATGTACAAAGCAATAATAGTAGCAACCAAACGAAAACACAATTGTTCACATTCTTACCTGCATAGGGGGAACTTAGTGAAGAATCAAACACAAGACTCGCTGATGCTCTCGTTCGTGTTATGAATGAGAAGCTTCTTCTTCTTCTGGCTTTCCGGCAGTCTAGACGCCCGTCGGCGTATTGCTGCCTCACACTGTTTGTGTTAGGTACTGCACAATACTGTGGCCTTACACCTTATGATGCAGGCCTGTGTCTGATTGATTGATTGATTGATTGAAAACTGTATTAACAGATTGCAGAATGGGTACAATACAGTACAGCTCAATACAAACAACTGCTAAGAGGATGAAGAACAGAAAAAGACGTGTGTCTTGTTTCCATCAGGGTCCCCCATTTTCAATTCATATAGACATTTATGACATACACAACATACATGACATTTATGGCATAGGGACATATAGGTGTTTAGTACTGATACATTTGTGACATAAACGGTATTCAAATATACAGTACTGTTACCCCTAGATCCTGACAGAGTATACATATGATGGGGAGGGGACTGTACATTAGGAGGGGGTGGGTGGGTGGGAGAGAAATATACATACGGTGGGGAGGGAATATATACATGCGGTGGGGAGGAGGCTGTCTATTAGGAGGTGGTGGGGGTTTTGGGCATTTACGGTGGCCAGTTTCGAATTGCAGCCTCCCGTAGGTGCTCCTTAAGAGCGGTTTTGAATGTGGGCAGGGATTCACATTCCTTTACAGCTTTGGGTAGGGCGTTCCACATTGTTGTGGCATAATTGCGAAACGTGTTTAGTCCCTTGTTTGAGCCGAATCTGGGTTTAACATGATTTGTTGAGCATCCTCTGGTGTAGTGGTTGTGGTATTCACTGACCTTTGGGAAGTATTTTGACATGTACATGGGCACCCCGGTCGTATAGTGTATCTTGTAGACCAGGCCCATTGCAAGTTGCTGTACTCTGTCGTCTACTCTAAGCCATCCTAGGTTGTCAAAGTGGGCAGGGGTGAGGTGGGTTCTGGGGTTCAGGTCAAGTAGTAGTCTGACCAGTTTGTTTTGTGATGTTTGTAATTTTGTTTTAAGCGCCTTTGAGGTGCTTTGGTACCATGAGGTGCATGCATAGTCATAGTACCCTTGAATGAGTGCTCCTGCCAGAGTCTTCAGGGTATTCTTGTTTACCAGAGAGGAGATCCGGTACAAGAATCTAGTTCGTTGGTTGACTTTTTTTATTACATTGGATGCCATTTTGTCACAGGAAAGATTTGCCTCTAGGATGGAACCCAGGTAGGTAATTTCGTCTTTCCTTGTGACAATATTGTCACCCACTGTAACTGAGAAGCCGTCGGTCTTGCTGAGTTTGTTATTTGAACCGAAGAGAATGGACTCTGTTTTGCCCATGTGTAATGATAGTTTGTTATCAGCGAGCCATATGCAGATTTTGCCTAGTTCCGAGCTGAGGGTTTTTTCAACCTGCAAATTGTTCTTGTCAGAGACCAGCAGGGCTGAGTCGTCCGCAAACAGGAACAAGTTGCAGTCACAGGCTGACGACATGTCATTTGCATAAATTAGGAAGAGTAGCGGTCCTAGTATGCTTCCTTGTGGAACACCACAGCTCACTGTGAGGGGAGGGATAGAGTACCGTTTACCTCTACCATCTGTTCTCTCCCCTCCAGGTAGGATTGCATCCAGCTCACTGATAAGCTATCAAAACCAATTGGTTTTAGCTTGTCCATTATGACATACAAGACGTACAAATATACGGTAAGAAAGAGAGAACATCATGAAGAAATATATATCCGAAGGGGAAGAAACTGTACATTAGAGGGGGTTGGGTGGGTGGGGGGGGATTTTGACATTTACAGGGGCCAGTTTCTAATTGCAGCCACCCGTAGGTGCTCTTTCAGAGCGGTTTTGAAGGAGGGTAGGGATTCACATTCCTTTACGGCTGTGGGTAGGGCGTTCCACATTATTGTGGCATAATTGCGAAACGTGTTTAGTCCCTTGTTTGAGCCGAATCTGGGTTAAACGTGAATTGTGGAACTCCCTCTGGTGTTGTGGTCATTAGGAACCTTTAGGAAGTATTTCGACAGGTACATGGGTGAATGAATGAATGAAAACTTTATTTAACAGATTACAGAATGGCTCAATACACACAATTGTTAAGGGGATGCAGACCGGAGAAAGACGTTTGTCTTGTTTACATCAGGGTCCCCCATTTTACTTTGTGGTGTAGTGTATCTTGTAGACCAAGCCCATTGCAAGTTGCTGTACTCTAGTCTACTGTAAGCCATCCTAGATTGTCAAAATGGGCAGGGGTAAGGTGTGTTTTAGGAGTAAGGCCAAGCTGTAGTCTGGCCAGTTTGTTTTGTGATGTTTGGAGCCTGGTTTTTGGGGACTTTGAGGTGCTTCCATGAGGTGCAAGCATAGTCGCAGATACTGTACACAAATCTTGTTTGTTGGTTGACTTTTTTGATTATTTGGTTGCCATTTTGTCACAGGAAAGATTTGCCTCTAGGATGGAACCCAGGTAGGTAATTTCATAATGATTTCATAATGAGAGAAAGAGATAATGAATGGATCTGATGAAGAGGATTAGTTGAGGGATTAAAGGGATACATTTCAAGGACGGACTGAACACGCACAACAAACACAATGGACCTCACACACAGCCATGTTTTCATGAGCAGTGTGGAGACATTCCATAGATTTGTATTCATACATTCCCCAACTCTTTACTCCTAACCTTAACGATAGCAACTACATGCCTAACCCTAAAATATCTCCTTTACCTTGTGGAGACTGACCAGTGTCCCCACAACACACTTACATTGTCATTTAGCTGACGCTTTTATCCAAAGCGACTTACAAGTTTTGTACAACAAGTCATCAGGAAGGGTACAACTCTATCAGCTGAGTAACAATGTTCATCAAGGTGTTGAGTGCTACAGTGTAGGTTAGTATATTAGGACAAGTGCATGACAGAAAGGTTAGTTAGGGTTAGAGTTTTTTTTCATTTCAGATAATGATTGAAGAAGTGTGTCTTTAGTCGACGGCGAAAGATGGCTGTCCTAACTGTGGTGGGAAGTTCGTTCCACCATTGTGGGGCAAGGACCGAGAATAGGCGACTTCTTTTTGATGACCCTCCCGGAGTGTGAGCGTGTGCAGCATGTGTGTGTGTGTTCATGCTAAAGTGACTGTTAGTGTGTGAGCGTATACAGTGTGTGTGTTATATGTGTGCTCATGTGTGCTTGTGTGTGTAGAGTTCAGTGTTCAAGACTCTGATGGCCTGGGGGAAGAAGCTGAGCCGGAGTCTCTCTGTCCTAGTTGCTGGTGTTCGCAGGCGTTTGCCTGACCGCAGCAGCTTGAACAGGCTGTTGTTGGGGTGGTGAGGGTCTTTCATTATTCTGCAGGCTCTGGATTTGCACCTCTTGTTATATAAGACCTGCAGGTGTGGTAGTGCAATACCCGTAGTACGCTCAGCTGAGCGCACCACTCTCTGTAGGGCCTTCTTGTCCTGTGCCTTGCTGTTTCCATACCAGGCAGTGATGTTTCCAGTCAAGATGCTCTCTACAGCTCCGGAGTAGAAGGACTGGAGTATCTTCCCCGATACTCTGAACTTCCTTAACTGTCTCAGGTGGTAGAGGCGCTGCTTCGCCTTCTTTACAACTGAGTCTATGTGTGTTGTCCATGTCAGGTCTTCTGAGATGTGGACCCCCAGGTACTTGAAGCTGCTCACCCTGTATCCCGTTTATCCTCAGTGGTGTGTGTGTCCCCTGCTGTGTTCTCCTAAAATCCACAATCAGCTCCTTGGTTTTACCAATGTTCAGGAGCAGGCTGTTGTCCTGACACCAGCGTTCCAGTGCATCAACCTCCTCCCGGTAGGCCTTCTCGTTGTTGTCAGAGATCAGCCCCACCACCACTGTGTCGTCCGCAAACTTCACTATGGAGTTGGAGCTGAACTTGGCCACACAATCATGTGTGTATAGTGAATACAGCAGGGGGCTCAGAACACAGCCCTGGGGGGACCCGATACTCAGGGTGATGGTGTTGGAGGTCTGACCCCCCACCCTGACCGCCTGGGGCCTTTCACTCAGAAAGTCCAGTATCCAGGCGCTCAGAGCGGAGCTCAGACCCAGCTCGATCAGCTTGTCCAGCAGTCTGGTGGGGACTATGGTGTTGAACGCTGAGCTGTAGTCAATGAACAACAGTCTCACATAGCCCCCCTTCTGGCAGTCTAGGTGAGAGAGGGTACTGTATAGTACTTGAGAGACTGCATCGTCAGTGGACCTGTTTGGCCTGTATGTAAATTGCAAAGGGTCCATATCACTGGGGAGGGAGGCACAAATGTAATCCTTAACCAGCCTCTCAAAACATTTCATGACCACAGAGGTGAGTGCCACCGGTCTGTAGTCATTAAGACCTGTTGGGGAGGATTTCTTTGGTACCGGTATTATAGTGGACACCTTGAAGCAGGCAGGGACCACAGACTCAGCCAGGGATAGATTAAATATGGTGGTGAACACTGGGGCTAGCTGGTTAGCACAGGACTTAAGTATACGTCCTGTTATCCCATCTGGGCCAGCTGCCTTTCTGGTGTTGATGGTGTTGTCAGATGACTGTTGATTGGAAGAGGAGTTGGGTGGCTTCTTTTGTCAGGAAGGGGCGGATCCTTCTGACGTTGCTCAGGAGGAATCTGCAGGTTCTGGTTGTCGCTGCGATGTGAGCGGAGAAGTTCAACTGGTCGTCAAGGACAACACCAAGGTTCTTGGTGGTCGGGGACGTGGTCACAGTTGCATTCTCGACTGTGATGGAAAGGTCGGTCAGGGGGGAGGATTTGGCCAGTAGGGGAAGCAATTCTGTTTTGTTTAGCTTTTTGCCGAGCCCTGGGGGACACCCGTCCGCAGAGGGCGGGTGGCAGACAGGGTCCCTCTCCATGACTCTTGGTAGGAGTGGTTATTGAGGTATGATGTCAGCCATGTCAGCGCAGAACCAGCCAATCCCATTCCTGCGAGGGACGCGAGGAGGATCTGATGGTTGACTGTGTCGAAGGCTGCAGATAGGTCTAGGAGAATCAGGACAGAGGAGAGGCCTTTTGCTTTTGCTAAGTGAAGTGCCTCTGTGACCGCAAGAGGGCCGTTTCTGTGGAGTGACCAGTCCTGAAGCCTGACTGATTAGGGTCAAGGTCCGGAGGTCATTCTGTAAGAGATAATCAGTGAGTTGGTTGGATACAGCACGTTCAAGTGTTTTAGAAAGGAAGGAGAGAAGAGAGACAGGATGATAGTTGCCTATGACGGTGGGGTTCATGGTTGGTTTCTTTATGAGCGGTGTGACTCTGGCTTGTTTTAGGGAGGTGGGGACCACCCCCGAGTTGAGGGAGGAGTTTATGGTTGCAGTTAGGAATGGGAGGATGTCTGGTGCTATGGTCTGGAGGAGTGGGGAGGGGATCTGATCCAGCTGGCATGTAGTCGGACGGTTCAACGTTACCAGTTTCAGGTTCTCGGCGTCTGTAATGGGAGAGAAAGATGACAGAGTGAAGGATGAGGTTCTCGATTCAGTATTTGGAATGGGTGGGGGTTGGGAGAATGAGCTGCGGATGTTCTCCACTTTTTCCTCAAAGAAGATCGCAAAGTCTTCGGCAGAGAGAGAGATGAGGGGGGAGGGGGGGGGGGAGTGAGGAGGGAGGACATGGTAGCATGCAGTTTGTGAAGGTTCTTAATGGTAGAAAAACAAGGACACACATAAATGCAGAGAGCAGGGTAGGACATTTAATTACATACATGCTGCTTTTTGTTTTCTGTTAGAATTACTTAACTAATTTGGATGGAAAGTTCAAATAAATATACCTTCCAATACAGACTAAAATATTGCTTTGAGTGTCAAGTCAAGTCAAGTAATTTATTTATATAGCACGTTTAAAAGCACAAGAGCCTGGATTCGCCTGTTCGAATCCAGCTCACAGCTCCGGGGTTGTCACCAGCTTGGCTGGCCGTTCACACTAATACAATTGGCTGTATTAGAGGGTGGGAGAAGCTGGTGGGGTGGGTCCGGGTCATTGTAAACAGCGACTCCTACAGTTCGGTCGGGGCGCCTGCTAAGCGCGGATGGGACCTGAGTGGGATAGTGTGATCCTTCCAGGAGAATATCCGTGCTGCCAGGTGAAAAGAAGCGGTTGATTGGCTGGACGTGTGTCGGAGGAAGCACGTGATAGCCTCCACTCTCCCAGATGATCTGACTGTGGGGGGTAAGTGCGCAGCGACCAGGAAGGGGATTGGGAATTCGCATAACGACTAACATTGGGATGGGAGAAAATCGGAGGAAAATGGAGGGGAAAGAAAATCAATAATAATAAAAAAAAAAAAAACCACAAGAGCCAACCAAAGTGCTGTACAATCAAAGCTTAAAATCAATGTCCTAATATAAAATACAAAAATACAGTACATTCAGAGAATAGGACAGTAGGACAACACACGGATAGGGGAACACAAAGTACAGTAGCACACAGGGGACAGAGGAGCATAAGAAGAGATACAAGAGGGAGGGGGCAGGATAAAATTGCATGGGAGTGTGTGAGTTAGGGTGTGGGAGAATCAGGGTTTATTGAAGACCAGGGAATAGAAGTGGGTTTTTAGACGGGCCTTAAAGGAGAATTATCTTATAAATGGCCTTTTTGAGTGTTTAGCATTGTTTCCTAGCTATGTGAACTTATATTAATATGATCTATGTCTCTAATTCTCATATTGGCGCATTCTTCCAATTCTCCTCTCACAATATTCACCCTCACTGAACTGAGTCATTTGAAAATGTGATGATTTGTGATGTCAGAGAGACACCGCTGCATGATAATGGCGAGGTACAAGATGAGCTGCACACAGTGGCTGGAGCCCAGCCTCAAAACGGCTCGAGATCTTGAGGTAGAAAAATGCTGTTTTTGAGGACTTGATTAGAAATACAAAACAATGAATAAAAAATATATATATATTACAGAGGTGTTCCATAGACTCACAGGAATTGTGTAAAAGTGCCCAAATAGTGTAAGAAATAGTAAAATAGTTCCCCTTTAAATGTCTCCAGCGAGGGGGCAGATCGGATCTCCAGGGGAAGCTGGTTCCATAGCTTGGGGGCCACGGCCTTGAAGGAGCGATCGCCTCTCTTTTTGAGTCTGGTGCGGGGGGGGGGACCAGCCGAGCCTGGTTGGAGGATCTTAGTGACCTGGGTGCTGCGTAGGGGGTGATGAGCTCGGTGATGTATAGGGGTGCTGCACCCGATAGTGCCTTAAAGGTGAGGAGGAGGATTTTGAAGTCTATTCTAAGTGGGACTGGGAGCCAGTGTAGGGAGGCTAGGACTGGTGTGATGTGCTCTCTCTTTCTGGTGCCGGTAAGGAACCTAGCTGCAGAGTGCTGGACCATTTTGAGGCGGGACATGGCTGCCTGACTGATGCCGGTGTAGAGGGCATTGCAGTAGTCAAGGCGTGATGTGATGAATGCATTGACTACTCAGTGGCGGCCGCTGGGTACTTCGCCACTAGGGGCGCTATACCAAATATTTTGCAAACATGTACAGTACAGTACTGTACCACGCAAGACTCATGGCAAGACGTGAGCGATTCGACTCACGCTCACGGCAATGAATCGGCTCTTATGAACGAGTCGCTCAGCTGTTACTACAACAACACACAACCAGTCAAATAAAGTATAGTCTAGACTCTAATTCACAACTTGAAACACAATTATAAATAGAAAAGTTAGAAACAAAACTCGCCCGTCTCCAAACACAGGCAGATCTCTCCCTCTCTCCTTCTCTCTCTCACACACAGCGCGACGTGGAATCGATTCGTTACACAATCAGACCTATTATATACCAAGAATAACTTCAGTATGAGTACAGGGCTGTACACATATTTTGCATATTGTTAAACGAGCCAAGGCTAGCTATTGAATCGAAAATCTGGGACCCTGATGTAAACAAGACAAACGTCTTTCTCTGGTCTGCATCCCCTTAACAATTGTGTGTATTGAGCCGTACTGTATTGTACCCATTCTGCAATCTGTTAATAAAGTTCTCATTCATTCATTCATTCAAACATAGACGATATTGAACAAGCCATAATCCACGTATTTTCAATCCGAGAGAGCTGCAGTAGTTAAATCAATGAGCCATCGACATAGTCAGTGTGGTAAGTAACGTTATTATTGCATCCAAGATTGATACACGGCTGGCTAGGCAGTTGGTAGTCATAGTCTTGTGTTATAAAATAAATAAACAATCAGCAATGTCTCGCTTCATGAATGGCCAGCAGTAGCCTGCTGTACTAAACAGTACTGCTCCTAAAAAAAACTATTTACAAACGTTAACGTTAAGCACAGAGAGAGAGAGAGAGAGAGAGAGAGAGAGAGAGAGAGAGAGAGAGAGAGAGAGAGAGAGAGAGAGAGAGAGAGAGAGAGAGAGAGAGAGAGAGAGAGAGAGAGAGAGAGAGAGAGAGAGAGAGAGAGAGAGAGAGAGAGAGAGAGAGAGAGAGAGAGAGAGAGAGAGAGAGAGAGAGAGAGAGAGAGAGAGAGAGAGAGAGAGAGAGAGAGAGAGAGAGAGAGAGACTCACTGTTTAGTTGAAACGTCCAGGGCAGGAGAGCTTGATAAACGTGTATAATCCGCCATATAGCCAAGTGTTAGCTCGTTAGCACAACACTCAACAAGTACATTCCTTTGTCCATTTCCGCTTGAACAGACTGCAAACTACCTGGCGTTCTATCGCCATGCTCTAAGACAAACTCTAACCTTAACCAACTTTGAAAGAGTGCCTAAGCTTAACAGTCTAAAGAACTTGCAGTCACGGCACGCTCTAAGACAAACAACCTAGACCAACCTAGGAACCAACCAACCTAGGAAGCTAGAATTGGAACATTAGAAATTGGATTCGGCCAATCAGATATCGTCTCTGTGAAATTCTGCCACGGAAAAAAATACTGGCGTCGGCCAATCAGAGAGCGTCTCCGCGAAATGCGGCTACAGATATTCTTGACGCTACTGGCTAGACCGCTTCAAATCGCGCCCGGATTCCAACATAATAGTCATATTTCAACGCACAACGCGTTATGCACTGATTGGCTGTGACGGATACAGCGATCAAACTGTGACGCGCACTCAGAGCGCTATCGCGTATAGCCCGGGCCGAGAAATACGAAAAAATAAAAAAAACGTGATGTCACTTCCTGCTCTGGAAAACGAGTGTTTTTTAATTGCGATAATAACGTTATATTGTGCATTGGAAATACAAACATACTTAAAATGAGTAAATATTATTCATTTTAAACATGTTTATATTATTTATAGGGCTATAAAACAAAAAACAAAAAGATACCTTTTCTTGTTCTACTCTCATATAACCAGGCAGGGCCTGAAGGGCGGGCGGCGCCCTAGCGCCCCCCAGTGGCGGCCGCCACTGTGACTACTGTTTCCAGGTAGACGGGTGAAAGGATTGGTTTTATTTGACTGATGTTGCAGAGTTGGAAGAAGCATGACTTGACTACATTTACCTGCCGGTCGAATTTGAGCTCTGGGTCAAAGATTACACCCAGGCTCTTGACGTGGGGTTTGAGGTGGGTGGAGAGTTGTCCTAGGCTGTTGGAGAGTGTTTTGGTGGAAGAGGGGGGGCCAAATAAAATGATCTCTGTTTTATTTTCATTTAGCTGTAAGAAGTTGAGGGCCATCCAGCTTTTTATGTCCCTAAGACAGTTTTTAAGAGAGTCTAGGTTAGCTGTGTCAGAGGGGTTGAGGAGAAGGTAGATTTGGGAGTCATCGGCATAAAAGTGATATAAAATGTTGTGTTTCTGGATGATTTCGGCCAGAGGGAGCATGTAGATGGAGAAGAGTATGGGGGCCAGGATGGAACCTTGGGGGACCCCATACGGTAGACTAGCTGTGGGGGAGGAGTGTCCACCCAAACTGACCGAAAAGGAGCGGCCGCTCAAGCATCGGCGTATTTAGACCACTATCACTAGGGCACGTGCCTAGTGATGAAATGTTTTTTTTTTTTTTTTTTTTTTTTTTAACAAATGTTTTTTTTTTCCCTTTTTTAACATGATCAAATGATCATTTAACATGATCAAATAATTATTATAATATTTTTTACTTCGCTTTGAAATATTATAGTGAAATATTTTGCACTGCATTTATCTTGTTGAAATCCTCCAACAGGCTCTTTTTTGTAAGTTGACTGGTTTGCACACCAATAATACAGTGCAATAATAGAATAGTAGAATAGATAGTAAAATTATGCAATAGAATGGCCAGAGTAAAATAGTGCTACAGTACAATCAACAGCGGGGTGTATTAGAAGGCTATGGTGAAGAGGTACGTTTTTAGCTTATTTCTGAAAATATTAAGAGATCTAGCTTCCCTAATGTCCATAGGTAGTGTGTTCCATAACTTTGGTGCATAGTTAGCAAAGGCTGCATCCCTGATTTTCTTTAGACTGTGGCTTGGAACCTTCAATAGACCAGTAGTAGATGATCACAATGTTTATACTTTGTATATAAGGAGGAGGACCTTGAAATCAATTCTAAATGTTACCAGAAGCCAGTGTAGGTTACTTACTTGTAACTTCGGGTTTGATCCAAGGAGTAAGTTGCCCCATATTGCTCTGTAACATTTCTCTTTTTGTTATAGGACCGACTAGTAGGATTTCAGTTTTGCCCTCATTTAATTTTAGGAAGTTGTTCGTCATCCATTTGTTTATTGCTAAGAGACAGGCGGAAATGGAGTTTATAGCTGTTTGATCATTTGGTTCAGCGGAGATGTACAATTGTGTGTCATCTGCGTAACTATGGAAACATACATTGTGCTTTCTAATGATGTCTCCTCAATGTTCAATGTTCAATGCAATGTTCAATGCAAGTAAAGCACTTTAAACTTTAAGTATGACTAAATGCTTTATTGACTATATATATAGTAACTGTTCCAAAATGCATAGATTTCTATGTATTTTAGGGGTTTGGGTGGCTAGCTCTTTTTAATATAAATGTCAGATTGTTTTATTTATTTCATAGATTTCTATGCATTTCAGGAGTTTGGGGGGCTGGCTCCCCAAAATAATTAAATAACATAACCCTAACCTAACCCTAAAACCGAAATAAAGTTAAAAAAAAATAGTTACAAAATCCACCCATTTTCGCCCACAAACCGGCCAAAACCGGCCAAATTTTTTATTTTTTTTGTTGGTGCCCTTCTGTGCCCTACTGAAGTGCTGGGTCTAGATACGCCCCTGCGCTCAAGTAGGATGCGAACCAGTTTAGGGCAGACCCCCCAATACCTAGCCTGTGTTCGAGACTGTTACATCCCAATGTATATATTCCCCAGTGTGTGTCTCCATGTGTGTGTGTTCTCCATTTTGTTTGTTTCCTCCCTCCAGCCATTGTTCCCTTCACCATTGGTCAATTCTTCCATTATTGCAATACAGCACCGATTGGTGGATGGCTTCAGACTCCAACACTCCAATCCACACCACCCAATCATGGATCACCCCACACCTGTTAAAACATGGCTTCTCACTTCAGTCTTTCTCTCTCTCTGGCATGAGGCTAGGCATGTTGTGTTTTTGGTAAACCTGTAACTTTGACAGTATTGCATTTCGTTTATTGCCTTTGGTGCTTAGTAGTAATTTCCTTGTGTGTGTGTGGCCACAGAGAGAGCATTGTTAGCCATAGTTTGTTTTTGTATATATTCTGCTTTTGTTTCTGTATAATTAATGTGTTTTTCTCTCTTTCTCAGGAAGCACAGATGGGGTGAGCTGCCATTTCCTTTGGACATTGTTTTCTCCTGTTTTGGTTAGGTAAGAGTAGTTTAGGTAATGTAATCTCTTTTACCATAGATTAGATTGTGTTTATTTGGAGTATAGTGGTGTTTGTTTGTTGTTTTGGCCTGGGCTCACCCCTGAGCTACATGTGCTTCCTTTGCCTCTATTCAATAAATATCATTGTTGTTTACAAACCTGGTCCATCTTTTCTGTCAACCAACTGTTATGTTACAGCCCTTTACCCTTAGACTCACAGGGGTCGTAACATAAATGGGGGCTCATCCGGGATCTTGTAACCCGTGTTCAATTGTTGGTTGATGGATTTGGTGAACTGTGTTTGTTTACACTTGTATAGTTATTAATTAATTTGTGTAAAAATGGCATTTGTGTAAGAAAAAAATAATGGCAGTTAGTACTTTTGATCTGGGGAAATTCTTGAGCAATCCTACTTGGGAAGCGCTAGATAGCTGCCGCAAGGCAGACTTAGTGGAGATTGCCACACATTTTCAACTCTCGGTTCAACAAAAGCATCTTAAGCAGGATATCAGGTGTCTTGTGGTAGATAAGCTGTTGGAGCAGGGGACGCTTGTTTTACCTGCGGTCTCTGATGAACATGCAAGTCCTCCTGGTGAACTTACATAAGCACCGCCTTCTGAGGAGCAAGCCCATGGTGCTGAAAAGGCAGGTGTGAACGTCACATTGCCACATTTTCACTTGACCTCTCCTGTGTCAACTGGGTCTCGAGAAGGGGCCCAGGTGAAGGTTAGAATAGCCCGTCTCCAGATGGAGGCTCAGGAGAAGGCACAAGCACGTGAGGCGGAGTATCGGCTTCGTAAAATGGAGCTTGAGGCGGAAAATGAAAGGGCTATTAACATCCGTAGGTTGGAGCTTGAGGTGGAAAAAGAGCTCAGACTGCGGGAGTTGGAGCTGGGAGACCAAAGGAGTGGATCCAACTCTGCTACACCGACTCCTCCACAAGGCCCGGGTATGTCCTCCTCCACAGCTTATTCATCACACACTTTTGATATAAGTAAACACATTGCTTTGGTGCCTCCGTTCCGAGAGACCGAAGTTGATACTTATTTTAATGTGTTTGAGCGTATTGCTGCTTCATTGCGCTGGCCAAGAGAGGTCTGGCCTTTGTTGCTTCAATGCAAATTGACTGGTAAAGCCCAAGAGGTTTGTTCAACACTTTCCCTAGAAGATAGTCTATTGTATGATACTGTGAAGGCTGCCATCCTTCGTGCATATGAGCTTGTGCCCGAAGCTTATAGGCAGAGGTTTCGCAGTCACAAGAGAGCTGTCAACCAGACCTTTGTAGAGTTTGCTAGAGAGAAGGGAACTCTCTTTGATAAATGGTGTGCAGCAAGCAAGGCCTCAGATCTTAACTCTCTCAGAGAACTCATTCTATTAGAAGAGTTTAAGAATCGTTTGCCAGAGCGTATTGTAATTTACCTGAGTGAGCAGAAAGTGTCCACTCTGCAGCAAGCTGCTGTATTAGCTGATGAGTTTGCGCTAACCCATAAAACTGTGTTTGTAGATAGGCGTGACTCGTTTCCCCCCCATGATTTCTCTCAGAGACCTTCTGTCCCCAACCATTCAGAATTCACACACCCCCGACCAAAAATGTCACCTCCACGCTCAAAAGAGGAGCGGACATGTTACTACTGTCATAAATCTGGTCATGTTATTTCTGACTGTTTAACATTGAAACGTAAGCAGCAACCGTCCTCTCAGAACTTTAGGCAACTCAAAGGGGTTGGTCTGATTAAAATGGCACCTGATTCCGATCAACAGATGCACAATGATCAGGATGTTCTCGATCCTTGTTTCAGGCCATTTACTTCCAAGGGTTTAGTTTCCTTGACAGGGGATCCAAAAGATCAGTGTACAGTTCAGATCTTACGAGATACTGGAGCCTCACAATCCTTTATCCTCTCTGATGTACTACCTCTGTCTGAGAAATCTTCCTGTGGTTCTAGTGTCCTGGTTCAAGGTATTGAGATGGGTTTCGTGCCAGCCCCGTTACACTGTATTCATGTACAATCTGATTTGGTCACTGGTTTCTTTAAAATAGGGGTGAGACCTTCCTTGCCAGTTAAAGGCATTTCCTTTATCATGGGAAATGATTTAGCTGGAGGACAGGTGAACGCTGTGCTGGAAGTGTTGGATCACCCAGACACAGATTCTCTGCCTGATGACTTGTCACAGAACTTCCCTGAAGTTTTTTCTGCAAGTGTTGTCACTCGGGCTCAATTGAAAAGGAGAGGTGATGAAATTAATTTGTCTGACTCTGTTTTTGCTTCAGCTTTTGTCAGGGAGGAGTTGCTGGCTCCAACTTCTGATACCGCTGACAAACCACCGACTCATAGTAAGGTACCCCCACAGACAACTGTAACTAGTTCCGACGCTTTGAAGTTACCCGTTACTCGTGAAATGCTAATTACTGCCCAGAAGGCTGACCCTTCTCTTGCAAAATGTTTCTCTTCTCTTGAAACAGAACAGAGGAGAGAGTTGCATTCTTATTTTGTGGATGAAGGAGTTTTGATGCGTACATGGAGGTCCCATGGTACTAGACTGGCAGAGCATGCACAATCGGAGATAGGGCTACCAGATCAGGTACCAGACTGGAGCACTGTTTATCAGATTGTTGTCCCTGCAGTTTATCGTCAGCATGTACTGTTCTTGGCCCATGACCACCCTTGGTCTGGACACTTGGGAGTCACTAAAACATACAACAGAATACTTCAACATTTCTTTTGGCCCGGTTTGAAGTCCGATGTAGCACAATACTGTCGTACCTGTAGTACTTGGCAGATCACCGGAAAGCCAAACCAGGTAATTCCACCTGCTCCCCTCTGTCCTATACCAGCGGTCGGTGAACCATTTGAACATGTCATAGTTGACTGTGTTGGTCCGTTGCCAAGGACCAAAGCCGGCAATCAGTTTTTGTTGACAATAATGTGTACCGCCACCCGTTTCCCTGAGGCTATCCCTCTTCGCAGAATTACAGTGCCTGTAATAATTAAGGCTTTGACGAAGTTCTTCTCCACGTTTGGACTGCCTAAGGTAGTACAAACGGACCAAGGCACCAACTTCCTGTCTAGGTTATTTGAGCAAGTGTTACAGTCCCTGGGTATCCGACATATAGTGTCCAGTGCCTACCACCCTGAAACTCAGGGGGCTCGACCAGGGAGTGTACGGTACGCTTGGCCCTATTGCGAATATGGGAGCTTTTTAACCCCTGTCCCTCTCTCCCTGTCTCTCTGTGCGTGGATGTCTCGAGTGATAAGATAAGATAAGATTTTCTTTAATTGATCCCCTTGGGTAAATGATAGTGTGTTGATATACAGGTATACAGCCAGCCCTGGTCCTGCCCCCGTTGGGCCTGTCAAGGTGGTGTGATCTTCCCTGCGCCGTCCTTGGTGTGGCCAACAGCGTCGCCTGCAGCGGCTGTTCTACCTCAAACCGGATCTGACTGCCACAGGCGCGATGGATCTGCTCTACGTCGTCCTCAGTTGACCGGCGTCTAACCGTTCCCGCTCTACTTCAACTGGACCTGTGTGGTTCTCCTGCCCCCTGGTGGGGAATGTGACTCTGAGACTTTCAGCTCCGAGCCTCGACTTTTAGCCTTATTTTCATACCAGTGCTCGTATTCCTATGCTTTTTTGTTCTTAGTTCTATTTTATTTTTATTTTGAAATGTTCTTTAGATGCTATTGCTACCATGTATGTACGTATGTATGTATATGTGTTTCATTACATGTAATATGGCCGCTACAACCTCTGAAAGACGTTGAACTATGTGCCTGTGCATCATTATGGTGACAAACATCCAGAATGAATGAGCTGTTATTGTGCTTGGTTGATATGATTAGTTTAAATACACTTGTAGACTGGGATAATTCTATGCAAATTCTATGTAATTCCATGTAAATTACTCACCAATCTAAAAATAAAAAGGCGTAATTTTTTATTTTATTTTATAAAGGTGTTATTTAATTGTGTAGGCCAAGAATGTCCAACCTCTGTTCAAAACAACTGATGTTGACACAATTTCTTCCTCTGGTAAATTATACAAAATATGTGAAAATTAGGGATGCTCGATATTGGCTTTTTCACCGATACCGATATACCGATATTGTCCAACTCTTAATTTCCGATACCGATATATGCAGGGTCCCCCCCCCCCCCCCAAAAAACGGAATAATTTCAGGTAATTAACATTATGCATACTTTTGACAATAAATAAAATCAGAATTTGTTGAGATCAGAGGCACTGTGTAGGATTGTTAGTAACTGTCTAACTGTACATATGGCTGTTTACACTAGTAACTGTTTACCTGCATATATATAATTGTCTCCACCAGTGACTGCCTAGTTGCATGTATATCTGTTCCCACTGGAGGGCGCTCTAGGCGGAGCCACCCAGGTACTCTACCTTATGGCGAGTATAAAAGCAAAGGTATCCACCCATTTCGTTCTCTCCCCCAATGTCTCTCAGAGAGAGAAGACTTGTGTTACTGCTGCTTACCATGTGAATAAAAGAAGTCATGCCAGTTCAGGCTCAAGATAGAAACCATGCCTCTTGACCACATTATTGTCGCCCTATAGTTGAATTCTGTTAACAGGTTATGGGCCCAGATAACGCCGGGGCAAAATAGTGGAGGTACTGTAGCAAGCTTAGCTGAAGTTATAGGCTAGGATAGCACCGGGAGCACCGCGTGGCTAGTCGTTAGGCCAACAAGAGCAAAAGCTAAGCATACCATTAACACTATAGGGACCAGCCACGAGTTAACTCGTGTTTCGGTGCCATGCGTTGTGGACCAGAGCCACGAGTTAACTCGTGGCAAGTTGTTATTGTTTTATTCCATATTAATAACGCTATTAACGTCCCCGATTGACTTGCAGGACCTACCCGCATATTTGATTTTCGAAACATGCAATACCGGCCAGATACGCTTAGGGGCGCCATCGCTCCACTGCAGTATCATTGAGGGCGATTGAAAAAAAAAATGTTTTACTGTCTGTGGCCTCGATCCCAGCCGACCATACTCCATCTTTGATCCCGTTACCGAACGCAGATTTCAGTCTGGAATAATGGGATTTATGATCAACCAATGGACATATCGATCTACCAGATTCCGATGACTAATGACGAAATGCTGCCGGCGATCACATGGGCTGATGGTAGGATACTATTCCCCCAAATTACAGCTGGATTGGACATTGTTTTAAAATGCAACGTGATCGATCAGTGAAAATGGCTACTTGAACGCACACTGTATTGCTAATCAATAATAGTAATCGGCGTCCCCCGCCGCCCCCATTTCATCCATAGATGCTCTGTAATAGTCCGGATGCTACGCAGTTTGTTTTATTTCATTCGTATATATACAGCAGAAATGGCGTTTGATATAACGTGACTAGCCTTTAGCCTATTATCTAGCTCCCCAGAAAAAAGACTAGACGAAAACTGCGATTAACCTTATATTCACGGCGCTATAAAATGACAACCAACCGATGGATTTTTTTTTTCTTTAAGCCATTATGAAGGCACGGTTTATGCACTCAAGTGTGAGGATTCGCCTGTCCCTGGACCTTTTTTCCCTGTCTACTCTCTTCACCAGCCCCCACCCTTGGACATTCTTGTTCCTCTACCTTCACGCACCTGTTGGGAGTTTGCAATCAGGTCGGGAGAGTATTTAGGTTGCAGACTCCTCTCCAGTCCTTGTCGGGTCGTTCTGTGTTCTGGACTCTGTGTTCGTTCTGTATTCTGTACATCACCATCACCTGCCGCGTCTCCGGCGTGAGACGACGTGCCAGCCATCACCACCTGTCGCCGTTTGCCTGGAGTGGGACACCGCCTTCGCTCTCTAATTCCAGTGTTCCCACTCCAGACGTCAAGCCGGCTTGCCATCGCTCCCGATTCCACGGGAGGAAGGCGTCTCTTCGTGATCCTCGTTTCTGGGGTGAGGCTCGCCGTCGCTCCCTATTATTCCACGGGAGGATGGCGTGTGCTCATCCCGTTCCCCTCGGACCCCGGCACGTCGTCGCTCCCTATTATTCCACGGGAGGATGGCGTGTGCCCATCCCGTTTCCCCTCGGACCCAGGCTCGCCGTCGCTCCCTATTATTCCACGGGAGGATGGCGTGTGCCCATCCCGTTTCCCCTCGGACCCAGGCTCGCCGTCGCTCCCTAGTATTCCACGGGAGGATGGCGTGTGCCCATCCCGTTTCCCCTCGGACCCCCTTTGTTCTGCGCTGCCCGTCTGCAGCATCCGAGGAGGAGGAGGAGGTTTCCTTCCTGAGCAGCAGAGCCCTACTCGGTGTAGGGACGGGAGGAGGATCTCCGTGCCCGGCCTCCGCTGTCGGGCCCCTGTCCCCATGCCAGGCCTCCGCCGTCGTAACCCTGTCCTCATCCCTGTAAGCGGTCCTGGCCCTGACACTTAGCCCTGACACTTGCCCTGGTCCTGGCCCTGTCACTTAGCCCTGACACTTAGCCCTGGTCCTGGCCCTGACACTTAGCCCTGGCCCTTAGCCCTGGTCCTGGCCCTGACACTTAGCCCTGGCCCTTAGCTCTGGTCCTGGCCCTGACACTTAGCCCTGGCCCTTAGCCCTGGTCCTGGCCCTGACACTTAGCCCTGGCCCTTAGCTCTGGTCCTGGCCCTGACACTTAGCCCTGGCCCTTAGCCCTGGCCCTTAGCCCTGGTCCCTTAGCCTGTTCGCCTGTTAAAGGCACAGTGCCGCAGTTTCAGATTTCATGGACTCTTGTTTTTTGTGTTCTCCCTTAAAGGGACGGTGCCGCTTTTGTTAATTAATAAATATTGCCCTGTTTTGGCTTACTCTAATACCTGTCTTGTGTTGTGCGATTGGGGTCGGTTTCAAACCATAACAGTACGACCCGACCAGTCGACGACCCCAGCCAGCACAGACAGTGTATTAGAGAGTCCCCTGTTAGCTCCCCTGTTAGCTCCCCTGTTAGCTCCCCTGTTAGCTCCCCTGGTAGCCTCGTTAGCTCCCCTGTTAGCTCCCCTGTTAGCTCCCCTGTTAGCCTCGTTAGCTCCCCTGATAGCTACCCTGTTCCCCACAGCTAGGACTGTCCTTTCAGCTAGCTTGTTCTCATGCTGGTCCAGCCCTGTCTGCTAGCCTAGCTCCGGCAGCTAGCGCAGCCTCTATGTTAATGTAGCAGTACAGCTAGCATAGGCCCTGTAGCTAGCAATGCCCTGGCAGCTACCCTGTCCCTCTGCTAGCCCCACTTTAGGTGTAGCTTCCCCTGCTAGCATGGCCCATTTTTTTTGTTTGTTGCTCTGTCATGTCCCCTGCCCCGCTGTCTGATTTTTGGGTCGCCCGGTGGCTCCCGTGGAGGGGGAGGTACTGTGAGGATTCGCCTGTCCCTGGACCTTTTTTCCCTGTCTACTCTCTTCACCAGCCCCCACCCTTGGACATTCTTGTTCCTCTACCTTCACGCACCTGTTGGGAGTTTGCAATTAGGTCGGGAGGGTACTTAGGTTGCAGACTCCCCTCCAGTCCTTGTCGGGTCGTTCTGTGTTCTGGACTCTGTGTTCGTTCTGTATTCTGTACATCACCATCACCTGCCGCGTCTCCGGCGTGAGACGACGTGCCAGCCATCACCACCTGTCGCCGTTTGCCTGGAGTGGGACACCGCCTTCGCTCTCTAATTCTCTACGGGAGGTTCCAGTGTTCCCACTCCAGACGTCAAGCCGGCTCGCCATCGCTCCCGATTCCACGGGAGGAAGGCGTCTCTTCGTGATCCTCGTTCCTGGGGTGAGGCTCGCCGTCACTCCCTATTATTCCACGGGAGGATGGCGTGTGCTCATCCCGTTCCCCTCGGACCCCGGCACGTCGTCGCTCCCTATTATTCCACGTGAGGATGGCGTGTGCCCATCCCGTTTCCCCTCGGACCCAGGCTCGCCGTCGCTCCCTATTATTCCACGGGAGGATGGCGTGTGCCCATCCCGTTTCCCCTCGGACCCAGGCTCGCCGTCGCTCCCTAGTATTCCACGGGAGGATGGCGTGTGCCCATCCCGTTTCCCCTCGGACCCCCTTTGTTCTGCGCTGCCCGTCTGCAGCATCCGAGGAGGAGGAGGAGGTTTCCTTCCTGAGCAGCAGAGCCCTACTCGGTGTAGGGATGGGAGGAGGATCTCTGTGCCCGGCCTCCGCTGTCAGGCCCCTGTCCCTGTGCCAGGCCTCCGCCGTCGTAACCCTGTCCTCATCCCTGTAAGCGGTCCTGGCCCTGACACTTAGCCCTGACACTTGCCCTGGTCCTGGCCCTGTCACTTAGCCCTGACACTTAGCCCTGGTCCTGGCCCTGACACTTAGCCCTGGCCCTTAGCCCTGGTCCTGGCCCTGACACTTAGCCCTGGCCCTTAGCTCTGGTCCTGGCCCTGACACTTAGCCCTGGCCCTTAGCCCTGGTCCTGGCCCTGACACTTAGCCCTGGCCCTTAGCTCTGGTCCTGGCCCTGACACTTAGCCCTGGCCCTTAGCCCTGGTCCCTTAGCCTGTTCGCCTGTTAAAGGCACAGTACCGCAGTTTCAGATTTCATGGACTCTTGTTTTTTGTGTTCTCCCTTAAAGGGACGGTGCCGCTTTTGTTAATTAATAAATATTGCCCTGTTTTGGCTTACTCTAATACCTGTCTTGTGTTGTGCGATTGGGGTCGGTTTCAAACCATAACATCAAGTGACAATGAGAATGGACAGATAGCAATACTATAAAGTATATATATATAGCTGTTAGAAAGTACATCGGTTTGTTGACAAAGCGTTGTCCTCCAGCCATATATTACACTGCAAGCCGTGCTTGTCAATGTGTTAATGAAGAGGATGGAAAACAAGAGAAGAGGCAAATGGCCGATATTCAATGGAAAAGCAGAGAACTGTGAGCTCTGGGGAGAGCACATGCTGTGCTGCATGCACGGGCCGGGCCGGAAGGAGACGATCCTCGGGGCCCCCACCGGAGAACTGACAGCGGAAGAGCAAGCCCTGGATGACCAGCGGAATGCTGGCGCGTACTGTGAGATAGCGCCGATGCTCGACGACATCAGCCTGGGGCTGATATTCCGCGACCCTAAAGATCGAGGCTGAGAAAGCCTGGCGGTACTGAGAGAGCATTCCATCGGGCGAGGGAGACCCAGAGTCGTGGCCCTCTACACAGCACTAACGGGCCTGAGGAAGGGGACCACCGAAACTGTGACCGAATACGTCAACAGAGCGGAGCAAATCACGACGCCATTGAGGAGTGCCGGAGAAGCACCGAGCGATGGGCTAATGATGGCGATGATAAGAGAGGACTACCGGAGCTGTACAAACCGTTCACACTCCTGGTAACACACGGTTCGACGGACATTACATTGGGACAATTCAAGGCTAAATTAAGGAACTTCAAGGCCTCAGAAGACACCCACCCAGCCGCCGCGGAGGAAGGGGAGAGGGTGCTAAAGGCTCGAGCGACGCCAAGAGAGAGAACCACGACGGACCTGGCGTGTTGGCGATGCGGAGATAAAGGCCATCGGAGAAGCGAATGCACAAAGACTGTCTGGTGTAGCTTCTGCAAATCCACGGGGCACACAAACAGAGCGTGCATGAAGAAACACAACCAGAGCGCGCGATACGACTACAGACAAGATAACGGCTGTGGACAGGATGACGACAGCGGACACGACGGCGGTGACTATCGACGTGAGATGAATCGAGACGACGCCCGGAGAATCGATGGCGGCGACTATCGACATGAGATGAATCGAGACGACGCCCGGAGAATCGATGGCGGCGACGATCGACGTGAGGCGAGTCGAGACGATGCCCGGAGGATAACGGGACAAGAAGACTGCGCTTTTGGAGCGCGGATGGCGAGCATCGCCGGACCGGCCAAACCGCAGCGGGCCCAGAGACACAGGTGCGTCGTCCCATGCCATCAACGACAGGAGTCGGTTCAAGAACTTTGACGACACTTTCCACCCAGAGAGGCACTGCATGGAGCTAGCAGACGGGAGACGCACCTACGGATTGGCGCAAGAGAAGGGAGACGCACAGGTGTGCCTCACGGACAGTAAGGAGCGCCGGCGTACAATGACGCTAAAGAACGCTCTATACGTACCATCGTTCCCACAAGGACTATTCTCTGTAATAGCTGCTACTGCAAGCAGCGCCAAGGTATTCTTCGATAAAGGTAAACATTTTCCTGTAGAACCTGAGGGTACCCGGTTTGACATGGAGATGTACCAGAGAATGTATTATCTGAAAACGGAGTGTAATGACAACGACCAGTGTGATGATAATAACGATGTGTGTAGCGAGACGGCCAGTCACGATATTCAGACATGGCACGAGATTATGGGTCATTGTAATTACGAGGATTTATTGAAATTGCAAATAATGTCAGAGGGCATGTACATTGAAGGGGAAAAAGCGTAGGCCTGACAAAAATGTTGCAATGTGCAGAACGGGGAAGTTTGCCCGGCCGAGAGACAGAAAGCCCACGGACGGAGTGGGGGTGCCACTTGCACTGGTTGACATGGACCTAGCAGGCCCAGTGAGCAGCGAGTCCATAGGAGGTTTTGGATATGTGCAGTCTTTTACAGACGTGTGTACAGGGGCAGTGTTTGTTTACTTTATCAGGGAGAGGAGTGACACACTCCAGGCCACAGAAGATTCCTGGCAGACGTAGCCCCTTATGGTACAGTAAGATGTTTGAGATCCGACCATGAAACCAAGTTCGCAAATGGAGAGTTCCAATCACTGTTGGGAAGGTATAAGATAGGATACGAGACGTCACGTCCATATCCCCCACACCAGAGCGGGGCGGCAAAGAGGGAATGGCGCACCCTTTTCGAAGTGGCTAGGTGTAAGCTAGCAGATAGTAACCTACCTAAGAGCCTGTAACAGCGCTGACAGGAAAGAAGTGTAATCTAGCCAGAATGCACCGATTTGGTTCAGTGTGTTATGCGCACCTGCAGGACAGGGGTAAACCCGACCTTTAAGGAGGCCACATTGTCCCCCGAAGAAGGCAGACATACAGTGGGAGGAAAATGGGTGTATTCAGCCAGGTTACCAGAGGGCAGACAGACAGTGGGAGGGAAATGGTTGTATTCGATCCAGGAGGGTATTGAAGACCACAGTAAATACAAAGTATGGTTCATAGAAAATTGATTGAATGCTGAAGAATTTAGCCATATATTTGGTCCCATGTTTAAGTACAGAGGTGGATGAGTTACCAGGTTTAAAATACTAAAATGGATCTTATGTTTAACCCCATGTTTAAGTACAAAGGTGGGTGGTTTACAATGTTAAAGTACAGAGGTGATTCAATGTTTAAATACAAAAGAGGATCTATGTTTAAAATACAGAAGTGGAGGATTTGATCATCATTCCAGACCACAAAAGAAAGACCTAGGCAGGTTAAACCATTTTATAGGTATGGACTTCAAACAGTCTGCCAACTGTGTAAAAATATCCCAGAAGAGATATGTGGGGAAAGGTCCTGAGATGTTTTTGACTGAAGTAAGAAATGTATAGATAAACTGTGGGTAGCTTCATTCTGTTGGACAACCTGTACTCGCCCTGACCTATGTTCTGTAGTGAGTAAGAGTGTCATAGTATGTTTGTTGACCCCACAGAGAATAATTGAACTATGTCAAAAATATGTTTCTCTGTATCCCAGAGGTGCTGCAGACGGACAGCGGTGTTTCAGAAAGGACAACAAAGGTTTAAGGGCTTAGAGCAGGGGTGGGCAATTATCTTTCCCAGGGGGCCGAATGAGCAACTGAAAATATGTTGGAGGGCCGGGCCAAAATTCCAAACTCAATTATGCATAATATACATTTTATTTCTATATAAAAAGCAGTAAATGGCATTGTTTTGACCCCTGGTAAGAGTGTATGTTATTATTTGGCAATTAAAAGGTGAGGTTAGCTTTCAAAAGTATCATTTATTCAAATAGAATTTATTTCCAAAATGATAAACAAAATGTGAAACATTAATAACAAAGGGCATTTTGAGTTTCATATACTATTGAAACAAGGATTTTCTTAGCTTTCTAAAGACATCACATCATCTTATAGCAAAAATAAACAAGACATGTCACTGAACTGTGTAAAGAAAAGTGTCCCAGTTTTGTAGCCTTTTTTACTTTACATGCCTATATTAAACATTTAATGTTTTCAGAACTGTGCAAAAAAAAGAAGAAAAAAATATCAAGTGTCCCATTTCACTTGTTATATTTCCACATTTTAGTGTTCTTCAGGTATTTTTTTTCATTCAGTGTGAGAAATCCAGTCTCTGTTGAGCTTTAACAAGTCCATCAAAGTCAGGTTGCATGTCTGAGGTGGAGATGCGAAGCACAGCTGCCAGGATCAGTGAGAGAGGATCTGTACTTGGACTTGGTAAACGTCATGACTGAGAATGTCTGTTCACATATGTAGGTGGATCCCAAGAGAACCAACATCTTCTGAGCATGTCTCCTCATGTTTGGAAAGTTCTCCTCCTTGAGAGCAGAGTAGAACTCTAGCAGTGATGCTGACTTAAAGTGCTCTTTCAGTAGTGAATCAGACTGCAGGTCAATGAGTTCAAGCTGAACTATCAACACTGCAGGTAAAGGGAGAGGAAACCAGCTGCATTTCATCCTCAACCTTTTTGAAATCTTGAAAACGCCTTGAAAATTCATCATGCAGTGCTCCCAACATGGATGAGTACCTGTGCCGGTGATCAGCTGATGGTTTGACTTCTTTCAGGGTTTTCATGTGTTTGAGATTGTTGCTGCCTAGTTGCCTTAAAACTAATTGCAACTTTGTCATGAAGGCTTTCACATGGCTATGCATTTCATGAGCAAAAATTCCCTTGCCCTGCAGTTGTGTGTTCAGTAGGGATGGGTACCGTTCACATTTGAACCGATACGGTAACCGGTACCTGTGAATCGATACCGGTACCCAACGGTACCTTTTTTCTTTTTTTTTTGTATTTTCTTTTTTTATTATTTTTTAAACAAACATGACAACACACGATCAGATATACAAGCATTAGTTGACAGTGCACATCCAATGAAATCACCATTTAGTTAATTGTCTTATACAGGATATACCCCTAATACCTGTTATCTAAAAACCTACACACATGCTCTAGCTCGTACCCCCCCCTCCCGGACCCCCCATTGGATAATCCAACCATTATAGGTTGTTCCTAACCAGACACTACCATTATATGCTAGCTTTTATTCTCTCCACCACTTCTAACCACATTGTCATTTTGGATTCATTGAGACCCAAAATTCTTGCTGTAGATATTTCTTGATAAATCACATCGAGATATGTAAGAATCCAGACCTTCCGGCACATTTCTTCCGGTTGAAACCATCGTGATGCTATCAGCTTTTTAGCCACTGTGATACCGGATAAAACCAATCTCTTTAGCTGTGGAGGTACTGCATACTCAAAGACATCATTCAGCAGTAATACAGAGGGGTGTACAGGTATATCCAGAGTTAAGAGATTTGATAATTGCTGGGTCACTTCTTTCCAAAACATCTTAACTGGTGGGCAGTCCCAGTACATGTGCATAAATGTCCCTTCGTCCCCATTTGTACATAAGGAGCATTTGGAGTCTTGTTTAAGACCCATTTTGTTCAGTCTTATAGGAGTTAAGTATGTCCTGTGAATATAGTTAATATTGATTTGTTGATGGTCCGGGTTCCTTGATGCAAGTCGTACATTTGCCTAGGCTTCTTGCCAGTCAAAGTCTATCTCCAGGTCTGGTATATCCCTCCTCCAGACTGAGTCTAGATGGAGGGTTTCATACGAGGCCATTAGTAATTGATGATAAAAATCTGAAACAAAACCTCTCGATGTCTCTCTTTCATAGAAGAATTTGTGGTATCTGTGGTGTACAATTGGTATCCTTAATGGAACACTGTGAGCCTTCAAACATGCCAATAACTGTGCGTAAAAATAATATGTGGACTTGGTGAGATAAAAATGTTTGCGTATTTCATCGAAACTACTAAAACCCTGTTTGTTGAAAACGTCTCCTAATGAGTGTATGCCTTGCTTTTCCCATCTAGGGAATGTTATAGGTTGTTTCCCAATCAAGAGTGCATTGTTATTAAATAAGGGAGTATGATTATGCCATTTATGTGGGATAGAATATATTTTTTGTGTTTCACGCCATATCCGGATCGCATGAGTGATTATGGGGCCAAATTTCCGTTCGCATTGCTTAATTGATAATTTGGTGTATACTATGTCCTTCAGCCTATGTGGAGCTACTATATTTTCTTCTAAATTTCTCCAGGATACTGATGCTTGGGGATCAAACCATGTTGTCAGTGGTCTTAAAGTGTACGCCTTAAAATAGTGGTAGAAATCTGGAAATGCCATACCACCGTCTGCTTTGTTTCTCTGTGCGGTGGATCTTTTTATACGTGGTGGTTTGTTATTCCAAATAAATTTGTATGTGGAGGAGTGTAATTCTTCCAGTAACCCTTTGGAGGGGGTAGCGGTAGCATTGAGCTGAAGTTCAAGTTTCAAGTTCAAGTTTCTTTAATAGTTGTCATACAGAAGTACAGAATACTTTTATACAAAATGCTTCTTACTGTTACGCTCCAGAGACTGTGCAAGACAAGATAAGTATGAAATAAAATAACATAGTATAGCATGTAAATTAGAAGTAAAAAATTAGGTCACAGTGTTCAGTATAGACATATGTACAATGTTCGATGCAGAATAGACGTAACTGAGTTACCATATAATACAATATAATATGCAGTGTACTAATATACAATACTATATAGTGCAAGGCAGAAATGGGATGAGGTGCAATTTAGGTACAATTTACAGTAGGTGTACCAGTTGTAGTGCAAATCCTTTATCAATAAATATAAAGTGTGTTTGTGTGATCTAAAGTGTGGAGAGTGGGTGCTGCAGTGTGTTGTTTGTTTAAGTGAGTGTGTGCGTGTGGGTGTGTGTGCATTTGATGGTTGTTGCATAGTGTTTATTGTTCGTTTAGCAGCCTGATGGCCTGGGGATAGAAGCTTCTTCTGAGTCTTTCTGTGCTCGCCTTAAGACTCCGGTATCGCTTGCCTGACCGCAGCAGTTCAAAGAGGCAGTTGTTCAGGTGGCTGGAGTCCTTGATGATTCTCTTAGCCTTCCCCCTGCACCGCTTGTTGTAAATGTTCTGGAGGGTGGGAAGCCCCCCTCCAATTGTGCGTTCGGCTGAACGTGTCACTCTTTGTAGTCTGCTACGGTCTTGTGCAGTGCTATTCCCAAACCAGGAGGTGATGTTGCCAGTCAGGATGCTCTCTATTGTACATGAGTAGAAGTTCCTAAGGATCTTCTGACTGACTTGGAACTTCCTTAGGCACCTGAGGTTGAAGAAGTTGATTCTAGGTAGGACGTCCATCTTAACTATTGATATCCGTGCCTGTACTGAGTTTTTAAGTTTTGACCACCTGACAAGGTCGTATTTGATTTTGTTTTGGATTTTTATGTAATTGTGCTTCACCGTTTGGCTTATGGTAGGGAATATTTCAACTCCCAAACATCTAAAGTGTTTTACCATCAGTATCTCTTCTGGGAGGGTTATATTTCTTTTTGCAGGGGCGTTAAGTGGGAGGAAGGCCGACTTCGGCCAATTTATCCTAAATCCCGATAAATCTCCAAAGTCCTCAATCAACTTGAGAAGATGAGGAAATGCGGTGTTGGGGTTTTGCATGAACAGTATTACGTCGTCCGCATATAAACTAATTTTGTGTTGTGTGCCCTTGATTACGATTGGTTCTATGGATTGGGATTGTCTTATATATTGTGCTAAAGGCTCTAATGATAGATCGAATAGTCCGGGACTAAGAGGGCAACCCTGTCTGGAAGAACGTGATACCGGAAAGATTTCGGAGGTGATTGTACCTGTTGTAATCATGGCCGATGGGTCTTTGTATAATACTTTAATCATATCAATGAATCCTTTTCCTAACCCCATCCTTTCTAATACTGCCCATAATACGACCATTCCAACCTGTCAAAAGCTTTCATTGCATCCAGGGACAGCATCGCCTTAGGTGTGTTGTCTTCCTTGTTAGCATCTAGTACGTGTAGTAATCGTCTTATGTTATCAGTGATCAAGCGGCCTCTTATGAAGCCAGTTTGGTCCGGATGAATTAAATGCTTTTGTAGTCTGATGGCTAATACCTTAGAGTACAGTTTGATATCGGTTCCGAGGAGGCTTAAAGGTCTATAACTACCGCACTTGTGGGGTCTTTGTCTTTTTTAAGGAGGACTCTTATGAGTGCAATATTGTCATTCTTATGGAAGTTCCCCTCCTTGACTGAGTATAAAATCATATTTAGTAATAAGGGTCCAATTATGTCCCAACAAGAGAGGTACATTTCTGGTGGGATACCGTCTCTTCCAGGAGCCCTACCACTTTGCATTTCAGATATGGCCTCCCTAAGTTCATCTAGTGTGATCGGTGTTTCTAACTGTTTAGCGTCATCCTCTGAAAGTTTAGGGAGGTTAATTTGATTAAGATATGTGTCCATTTTGTTTTGATCGAAGGTCGTTTCTGATTTGTATAAGTTGGAGTAGAATTCTTTGAATGTCGTGTTTATTTCTTTGGGTTCTGTAACAAGTCCTTGTTGTGCTCTAATGGTAGTTATATCTGCAAATTTTGCGTTGACTCTTAATCGCATAGCTAATAGGTGACTTGGTTTGGAACCTTGGGAGTATTGCTGTTGTCTTGTGCTACGTATTTGCATTTCAGATTGTTGTCTGTATATGGCGTTAATCTCTTTTTTTAGTATATTGACTTGATTTTCCAGTCGAACCGAGTTGTTGTATTGTAAAGAATTAAATAACGTTGAGTAAAGCGTTTCCAGTTCAGCCAGTTTTTGTTATGGTTTGAAACCGACCCCAACAGCACGGCACAGACAGGTAGTTCAGAGTTAGCCAAAATCGAGGGCGTATTTATTTACAAAATACGAATGAGCAAAAAACAACAAAGCACAAAGGGAGAATGTTCTTGGCAGAGTTGTCTGCGGCTCTGCAGCACGTCTTCTGGGAAGAGATGGCACCGTGGCGTTGCGCCTCTGCCTCTGCTGCTCTGCAGCTACTTGTCGATCCACTCGGGAAACAGAGAGAGAGAGAATGTCACAAGACGAGCGAACGGGATAACAGGCAGTCCAGTATTGTCTTAGCTGAGTCAGTGATAACAACAAGCGGCTCCTCTTCAGTGTTAACAAAACACACAAAAAGCAGAAAGGTCCCGAGTCCCGGAATTTGCGAGAAAAACAGTATCCAAAAAAAGTACGTTCCAAAACTCACCAAGGCGCAATTGCGCAAAGCGGTCTATGAGGCAGAGATCCAAAGGATGGCAAGGCAAGCAACAGCGGCGACTTCCAACAGACGTCCTGGAGAGAAAAAGACGAGGTACAACACGGGGGGAACAAGCAGCAGCCAGTGGAAATCCAAAACGACCCGACAATGAACGTTAGGAAACCCAGAGTATATGAAGGGCTCCAGCGAGCTGATTACAACTCACTTCAGGTGTGCGACGGTAATTGGTACCTTGAAGACCTTGAAGCGTGCGGCGGCAACGGACCAATCCTCACAGTACGGACCAATCCTCACAGTACGGACCAATCCTCACAACCCTGTCTGGAAGAACGTGATACCGGAAAGATTTCGGAGGTGATTGTACCTGTTGTAATCATGGCCGATGGGTCTTTGTATAATACTTTAATCATATCAATGAATCCTTTTCCTAACCCCATCCTTTCTAATACTGCCCATAATACGACCATTCCAACCTGTCAAAAGCTTTCATTGCATCCAGGGACAGCATCGCCTTAGGTGTGTTGTCTTCCTTGTTAGCATCTAGTACGTGTAGTAATCGTCTTATGTTATCAGTGATCAAGCGGCCTCTTATGAAGCCAGTTTGGTCCGGATGAATTAAATGCTTTTGTAGTCTGATGGCTAATACCTTAGAGTACAGTTTGATATCGGTTCCGAGGAGGCTTAAAGGTCTATAACTACCGCACTTGTGGGGTCTTTGTCTTTTTTAAGGAGGACTCTTATGAGTGCAATATTGTCATTCTTATGGAAGTTCCCCTCCTTGACTGAGTATAAAATCATATTTAGTAATAAGGGTCCAATTATGTCCCAACAAGAGAGGTACATTTCTGGTGGGATACCGTCTCTTCCAGGAGCCCTACCACTTTGCATTTCAGATATGGCCTCCCTAAGTTCATCTAGTGTGATCGGTGTTTCTAACTGTTTAGCGTCATCCTCTGAAAGTTTAGGGAGGTTAATTTGATTAAGATATGTGTCCATTTTGTTTTGATCGAAGGTCGTTTCTGATTTGTATAAGTTGGAGTAGAATTCTTTGAATGTCGTGTTTATTTCTTTGGGTTCTGTAACAAGTCCTTGTTGTGCTCTAATGGTAGTTATATCTGCAAATTTTGCGTTGACTCTTAATCGCATAGCTAATAGGTGACTTGGTTTGGAACCTTGGGAGTATTGCTGTTGTCTTGTGCTACGTATTTGCATTTCAGATTGTTGTCTGTATATGGCGTTAATCTCTTTTTTTAGTATATTGACTTGATTTTCCAGTCGAACCGAGTTGTTGTATTGTAAAGAATTAAATAACGTTGAGTAAAGCGTTTCCAGTTCAGCCAGTTTTTGTTATGGTTTGAAACCGACCCCAACAGCACGGCACAGACAGGTAGTTCAGAGTTAGCCAAAATCGAGGGCGTATTTATTTACAAAATACGAATGAGCAAAAAACAACAAAGCACAAAGGGAGAATGTTCTTGGCAGAGTTGTCTGCGGCTCTGCAGCACGTCTTCTGGGAAGAGATGGCACCGTGGCGTTGCGCCTCTGCCTCTGCTGCTCTGCAGCTACTTGTCGATCCACTCGGGAAACAGAGAGAGAGAGAATGTCACAAGACGAGCGAACGGGATAACAGGCAGTCCAGTATTGTCTTAGCTGAGTCAGTGATAACAACAAGCGGCTCCTCTTCAGTGTTAACAAAACACACAAAAAGCAGAAAGGTCCCGAGTCCCGGAATTTGCGAGAAAAACAGTATCCAAAAAAAGTACGTTCCAAAACTCACCAAGGCGCAATTGCGCAAAGCGGTCTATGAGGCAGAGATCCAAAGGATGGCAAGGCAAGCAACAGCGGCGACTTCCAACAGACGTCCTGGAGAGAAAAAGACGAGGTACAACACGGGGGGAACAAGCAGCAGCCAGTGGAAATCCAAAACGACCCGACAATGAACGTTAGGAAACCCAGAGTATATGAAGGGCTCCAGCGAGCTGATTACAACTCACTTCAGGTGTGCGACGGTAATTGGTACCTTGAAGACCTTGAAGCGTGCGGCGGCAACGGACCAATCCTCACAGTACCCCCCCCTCCACGGGAGCCACCCGGCGACCAGCCCGGCCTCGGCTTGTCCGGATGGGAACGATGGAAGTCGGTGATCAGGGCGGGGTCCATGATGAGCTGGCGGGAGACCCAGCTCCGTTCCTCCGGACCGTATCCCTCCCACTCCACCAGGTACTGGAAACCCCGTCCCCGCCGTCGGACGTCCATGAGCTGACGGACCTTCCACTGGGGGTGTCCGTCCACCATTTCGGGAGGAGGCAGGTCTGGAGCAGGAGGCATCAGGGGACTGAGAGAGACAGGTTTAACCCGGGACACATGGAAAACGGGGTGAATGCGCATGGACGCAGGAAGCTTAAGACGCACCCTCTGGACCTCAAAAGGGCAGACGAACCGGGGGTTAAGCTTCTTGGCCGAGGATCGAAGCGGAAGGTCCTTGGCGGACAACCATACCCTCTGGCCAGGGTGGTACGTCGGCACAGGGATCCGGCGTCGGTCAGCTCCACGACTGGCGCGCTCCGATGACCGGAGCAGCGCAGTCCTGGTGATCTCCCAGACCTGCCGACACCGGTCGAGATGGTCCTGCACGGAGGGAACTGCCACCTCCGACTCCTGTGCAGGGAAAAGAGGGGGTTGGTAGCCCAGGGATACCTCAAATGGCGAGAGGCCGGTGGCGGAACTGACCAGGGAGTTGATGGCGTACTCGACCCAGGGGAGGAACCGGCTCCAGGAAGCGGGTCTCTCGGCGGCAACACAACGGAGAGCAGACTCCACGCTCTGGTTCATCCTCTCTGTTTGTCCGTTAGTCTGGGGATGATAACCAGAGGAAAGACTGACTGTTGCCCCCAATCCCTTGCAAAAGGCCCACCATACCTGGGAAGTGAACTGGGGGCCCCGGTCCGAGACAACGTCCTGGGGAAACCCATGGAGGCGGAACACGTGGCTTGTCAGGAGGTCCGCTGTCTCGGAAGCCGAGGGAAGCTTGGGAAGGGCCACGAGGTGAACCCCCTTGCTGTACCGATCCACCACAGTCAGTAGGCACGTGTTCCCCTGGGACGAAGAAAGACCCGTGACGAAGTCCAACGCCACATGGGACCAAGGGCGGCTCGGAATGGGAAGCGGCTGCAATAGCCCGGAGGGTGCCTGGTGGGAGGCCTTGCTGCGGGCACAGACTGGGCCACCAGAATCGACGAGCCAGGAAGGAGAAAGTGCGGTGAACGCCGGGGTGGCAGGCGAACCGGCTGGTATGGCCCCACTGGAGAACCCGGGACCGGACTGAGTCGGGGACGAAGAGGCGACGAACAGGTACGTTGCTGGGAGCGGGATGGAAACGTTGGGCACGCCTGACCACTCCCTCAATGCCCAAGGTGACCACTCCCACCACCCTGGCCTCTGGGAGGATGGGAGTCGGATCCTCAGTGGTTGGAGCCCCCTTGGAGTGTAACCGGGACAGAGAGTCGGCCTTCGTGTTGCGGGACCCAGGGCGAAAGGTCAGCGAGAAGTCGAACCGACTGAGGAAGCTGGCCCACCTTGCCTGCCGGCCGTTGAGGCGCTTGGAAGCACGGATGTACGTCAAGTTCTTGTGGTCCGTCCAAATGGTGAACGGTTCCTCGGCCCCCTCCAGCCAATGACGCCACTCCTCCAAGGCAGCCACTACCGCCAGCAGCTCCCGATTGCCAATGTCATAGTTCCTCTCGGCAGGAAGGAAACGACGTGAGTAGAAAGCGCCACGGATGGACCTTCTGGTCCGTTGCCAACCGCTGAGACAAGATAGCCCCTAGTCCAGTATCCGAGGCGTCCACCTGCACAATGAACTGCCTCTTGGGGTCTGGGTGGAGCAAGACCGGGGGCGGTGGTGAACCTCTTCTTGAGGGAACGGAACGCAGCGCAGCCGCTGGAGACCAGTCAAACGGCAGGGAGGGAGAGGTCAGCCTGGTAAGTGGTTCCGCCACCTGGCTGTAGTTCCGGATGAATCTCCGGTAGAAGTTTGCGAACCCGAGGAAGCTCTGTAGCTCCTTCCGAGAGGTGGGTTCCGGCCACTCCTCCACGGCCCGGATCTTGCGAGGGTCAGCTCGGGTCAGGCCGCTCTCCACGATGAAGCCCAGGTAATCGACGGAGTCAGAGTGGAAACGGCACTTCTCTGCCTTAACGAAGAGCCGATTGTGGAGGAGGCGCTCCAGCACACGGCGGACATGCTGGACATATCCAATCAGGGAAAAGGGTAGGGGAGAACAAACAAGGTATACATACAGACAAACAAACACTTAGCAAAAATGTCAACGTGTCATTCATAGGACACAACAACCATCAAATGGATTAATCCACACCAAGTGGTAAATGGCACAAGGCCACACAATATCGCTCCACAGATACAGCTAGGTAAGAAGGGCAACCTCCCCACTCCACTCCAAATGGAAAAGGAGTCCACATCCTCAAGCAGCTCCTGAAGAAAGCTGCTGACAGTGACTCAGATCCCTACCTTGCTCTTCTCAGCTACAGAACATCACCCCTCGCTTGCGGACTGTCACCTGCTGAGCTGCTGATGAATCGAAAACTGTGTACCACACTGACGAGCTAAAAGAAACATCCAAAGTTGGAACAAAAGCTACAACAACAGAAGATGAAACAGAAGTCATTCTATGATGGAACAGCGAAGCAGCTTCCACCACTATCAAGCAAAGATACGGTTAGGATTGAAGATCCTGATGGATGGAAGACAAAAGCCACTGTTCTTCAAGAAGTACCATGGTCATTTACTGTGAGAACAGAGGAAGGTCATATCTTCAGACATAACCATCACAGTCTTCTGAAAAGACTGTTCGAGAGCTCAGTGAAGCCCACACTGAGTCTGAGTCCATCTCTCCACCTCCTACAGACTGTAACCCTGACAACACAAACACTCCGGGTGAACTTGTCTTAAGAAGAAGTGCAAGAGAAATCAGAAAGCCTGAAAGACTGAATTTGGTAAAAAAAAAAAAAAAAATTATATAATGGTCAGTGTGTGTGTGGTCTGTTCTCTATTGAACAGCATACAGTAACATAGCATGTGTGGATGTTTTGAATGGACACCAAAGATTCAATTTCACACTATTCCACAATACTGTACCCATAGTAGTCATTCTATACCATATCTCTCTCTCTGGAACAAAGG